>NC_056751.1:708264134-708599397 GCF_019279795.1 Protopterus annectens | reverse complement strand
AAGGTCGCTGAACTAAAGATCTGCTTCCCGAGATGGTCCATCGAGCGAGACTCCTTGCTCGGGGGATGGCCCGAGGGACTCTCTTGGGTTAACTCCCTCTTGGTGGCCGCCGCCACCAACATGGCATCTACGGGGGGGGGGGTCCTTGCTCCAATGGGATTTCTCTGCCGGGGGCTCAGGATCTTGTCAAGATGTTTGGGGACTAGCTCCACAGTGTCCGGCTCCTTCCATGCCCTAGTGGTGATGAGGTCCACTAAGGGGTCGGCTGGAGGGGACACCCAAGAGGTAGATGGGCCTGCTTCGAACGCCTCCAGGAACACTGATTCGTCCGAGGAAGCCTTGGGGCAAACCACCCCCCTCTTATCCTAAGCATTTCCATGATGTCTCCGAAGGAGACATCCTCGGGGGGTGACCTTGGGGAGCCTCCCCCCTCATCCAAATCAGTGTCTTCTGTCAAGGACTCTGGGGAGTCCACGTGCCTCCTCTTACACTTCTGCTTGTGAGGAACATCCTCGGGGGGACTGTCAGAGGACGACTCACCAGCAACGTCTTGTTCCAGAGGAATGACCTAAGACGTCAAAGCAGGCTGCCCCTGTGGCCGGGCGACGGAAGCCCTATCCAAACGAGAGGGAGTGCGGGATGGAGCCGTAGCAGGGAGCGGGGGCCTGGACGCACTCAGAGCCCTCTCCACCACATCGAAGGCAGAGGAAGAGCCACTCTCTCTGGTATCTGAGAGCCGACCCTCACTCGGATCCGATGCATCGGAGCCAGGGCCGAGACCATCGGATCCGAAGGGCCAGTGTGCTCAGACCTGGACGGAGCCGAAGGCACACTAAACCCCTTGGATCCGAAGCTCAGAGCACGGCGACAAGGACGGATCCGGTAAACTCGAAGGAAGAGTCGGAGCCAAAGTACCAGATGCTGTCGGCGCTGACCCACCCCCGGCTCCAACGCTGCCCGGCTCAGAGCGCTCCGAACCCGGGAAGCAGGTCAGAGAAGAAGCTATCGGGGCAAAGAAGGGTGTTGAGCTCCCCCCCGGAGGGGGGGGGGGGGAGGCAAGAGCACTCCCATCTGCATTTGGGCCTGGATGAACCTTCACATCACCCGGTCCAAATCAGCTTCAGACAGGCTACGCGTTGATCTCTACGAGGCAACAGAGGCTGGCCGGGAGTGCCGCCTCGACCTCGACTGAGACCGGGTCTCCTCCTCCTCGGGTCCCGGTGAGAAGCATGGAGACCGGAGCTGAGAAGGAGACCTGGAAGCCGTGGAGGGAGAAACCCGCTTAGCCGGGAGGGGGGCCCGAAGCGGGGGCCTTGGCCCGCCGCTTCTGTGTGGTGCTTCTCCCTCCATTTTTCTTTCCTGGCCTCCCTCTCCTCCAGCGCAGAAGTGGAGATTGAGTCCCGGCCAGGGGGAGAGAGGCAGGAGTGGCCGCCACAGAAGCCTGGGAGGAGGCCACAGAAGCACCAAAGGCCGTAGCCGAATCCGGGGGCAAGTCCCGCTAGGATCAGCTTCAACCTCCGGTCCTTCAGTGCCCTGGGGTTAAACGCTGCACAGATAGAACTGCCAGAGGAGAGGTGTTCAACCCCAAGGCACCGGACACACCGTGTGTGGCCATCCGCTGGGGAGAGCTTATGGCCACACTCGGTGCACTTAGAAAATATTGGTTTTGGGGCCTCAGACATGTTAGCTAAAGAAAACTCACTCAGTAGGCCCCAAACACACTAAACACACACAGACTATATTGGTTTTGGGGCCTCAGACATGTTAGCTAAAGAAAACTCACTCAGTAGGCCCCAAACACACTAAACACACAGACTACGACCAGCGAGGGATGGGGAGGAAAATTTGACTAGAAAAATTAAAGAGGTTATATAAATTAAGGTTATAAGAAGGGAAACCTAACCAACACAATCACACAAGTTTGAGAAAAATTTAAGATACAAGGACTTCTGGACCAAAAGACCAGGAGCTCGCAATCTAGCTGCTGTTCAGAAGCGCGGCAAACTAGATCTGAGGTCAGTCAGGGTTGGCAGGGGATTATGGCTAAGGGGAGGAGCTAGGAGCTCGGATCTAAGCTTTGTAAAGTTGCCGGCTCGGATCCGAGATCAGATCCATATCCCACAGGTTGCAGACCAAATGAAGTTTAACTACTTCAGATTCAATGTTTCCAGGCTGTGGCAATGTTGAGTCCAAACACTTTTTAGGTAACACTGAAGTTACCTCATATGCAGTCTTGCATAAGGAATTAGAAGGATACAGGATGCCATGAAGCCCAAAGCCTGCAGAATTTTTCTTGCAGATAACTGGGCCTTTATTGCCAATATTTTGAAATAAGTAGTCAGCTGCCTTTGTCTGGCGTGAGATGAGCCATCTGGGCAGTTGTATTTAAGCTTGCACCCAGGAATATTATCTCTTGAGAGGGTACTAGTTTTGATTTCTTTTCGATGACTGTGTACCCTTGGCAGGTTAGAAGTCTTTTCACAAACGCCAGATGCTGTAGAAGAATGTCCTTGTTCTCTGCTTGAATTAGGCAGTCGTCCAAGTAAGGATATATTTGTATTCCTCTCTGTCTGCAAAATGCAATTACTGGTGCCAGGCACTTTATAAAGACCCTGGGCGCAGTAGATAAGCCAAAGGGCAGTGCAGAGAATTGGTAATGCATTGAGCAAGCCTTGAATCTCAGGCATCTTCTGCATGATTACCTGACTGGGACATGCAGGTATGCCTCTTAGGTCTAAAGTCACAAGCCAAGCCTTCGAGCCCAGCATGGGCAGAAGCTGCTGAAAGGTCAACATTTTGAATTTTGGTATATCCAGGAATGTGTTTAGAATAGATGGGTCCAGTATTGGTCTCCAGGCTTTGTCCTTTCTGGGTACCAAGAACAGTTGAGTAAAATCCTTATCCCTGCTCTTGCTCTGGTACTTGTTGAATGGCCCCCCATGTCCATGAGGGGTGAGACTTGTTTTTGTGCCTCTGCCCATTGATTTTTTGGCAGATCTGGCCAACCATTTGCCTTTGGCAGGGTATGGAAGTGGAACTTGTAGCCTCGTGACACTGTTTAGAACCCACTTGTCTTGGGTTATAATGTGCCAATTTTGAGAAAAAAGTGCTATTTTTCCCCCTAAGGGTGCTGCCAGAAGATAAGTGCTTGGTACACGTGAAAGAAAACAAAAGCTGGATAAACGCCTGGTATACACCTCAAGCGAAAAAAAAAAATGAAAAGACCAATGGTTAGACCACAGCTGAAGAAAAAAATGGAATAATCCACGTCAGGAAATAAATCACTTGCAGCTTCACAGTAGTGCCCTTTATAAAACCAAAAGTTGTAACTGAGATGTAGTAGTCAAGGTAGGAAACGGTTCACTTGCAGTTTCACACCACTTTATTAAACAAGAGTAAGCGCTTTCGCGATCTAAGTCAGCTGATCGCTCCTTCAGACTCATAAAAACAGTTAAAACATTGGTATTTAAAGTAGGATTCAACCAATGAAAACACATAGAACTAGGACAGACTAATTAAAATTGCATACATCAGTACACTAATTTGCCTTATATTCTGCATAAGATAAAATAAAATATACATATAACAGACATTTTATGTAATAATCCATATTACTTAATGTTTTAGTGGTCTGGATTTTAAAAAAAGGTTTCAAGGAAACAGCATTGTTCAATCCAGGAGACCTATCTGCCTGAAGTAGTAAAATCCATCTTGAAATTTTTGTTCGAGTTTCAGAACTGAAGTCTTCAAAAAAGCCAAGTACCCCGTTGGGGATCCTTTTTCTTGCTCTAAACCGATGTCAGTAAAAGTTAATTTTATTACTTGTGGAAAGCAAATACTTTAGAGGTGATCTCTGCTTGACTTATAAAGCCATGTTTGACCCAGCTCTGTTAGAAGTGCTACATCTAAAGAAATCCCAATCCCTACACACCACATGCTGCAAAGACCTCAACCTTATTACCACAATCCATTTTCTTTAAAACCTCTTCTGCTTTGACACCAAATACATCCTGCTGTAAAGGTGCATCCAATAATTTTGCTTTAACATGGTCAGGGAGGGTTTGTTCTTTTAAACAAGCATGTCTACGTATGACAGAGCCTGTAACAGCTGCTCTACAGGAAGCTTCCAATGAATCAAATCAGCATTGTGAAGTATGTTTGCCCACCTGTTCAGCTGCATGCAACAGATCCTGTATTTCCTTGAATTCAGACTGTTCTGAATGCGCGCTCATTTTTTGTTTTAACTGAGACATTAGGAATTGTTGATATTTCAACATGTGAAACTGGCAATTTAATGCTCTCATAGCCAGAGTTGCTGAGGTGTATACTTTCTTTCCCCATCTATCTAGGGCTCTGGAATCCCTTTCAGAGGGCAGAGGATTTTTAGCCATAGAAGCTTTTGCTCCCTTAGGACCCTGGGAAATTGTTTCTGGGTCAGCTACAGGGCTTTTATAAAGGAATTTGTGAGAGTCAGGTACTCTGTATCTGTCTGGTTTGGCTGGAGCAGGAGGTAGAGAGTATGGATTTACACTATACCCCAAGTAAACATCATCCACAATATCTAAAACAGGAGGGATAGCAACAGGTCTGTGCTGGGGTAGTAAAAGGAACTCTCGGAACCTTTTCTTAGAATCTGAGTAATCCTGGCCTTCCCAGTGGAAATGTTCCCTCATGGTATGTAAAGTTTCCCCAAAGGAGTCGTCTTCAGGGGGAGATGCTGAGGGAATAGAGTCTTCAGCATCAGAGTCTTCATACGGTGGAAAAGTGTAATCCTGTTCCTCAGAAGAATCTGAGGAGAGAGAAACCTGGTCAGAGGATGCATAATCCTCCTCTTGTCTTGGTCTTATCAGGAGGGGGATGGGAACCCCTGATAAGGGTAATCAAATCTTCAGCCATCTTAAGCATCTGTTTCTTAGGCATGGGGCCTTGCACTGTAGACTGATGTAAAGTTTTCTTAGGTTTTAAAGGAGTTTTAAGCTTAGCATAAGATTTAATGGTGAGTGTAGTCTGCCTGAAGACACCTTCTGCAACCGAAGGTGTTTCCACTGCACCGGTGTCTACTTCTGCTCTGGTGTCGGTAGATGGCTGCGTCGGCCTAGTAGGCTCCACTTGGGAATCCGCAGCTGACTGGGGTTCCTGTTCTGCGGTAGTCAGGGGCTGCGTAGGCACCTCACTGAAAACCAGAGAACCGGCGACAGGCCCAGCTGAGGCCTTGGAGTCTGGCTTGTTCCTAGGCTGGCTGTCCTTATCCTTGCGTTTTTTATGTATGGTGGTAGTCGGCTGCTCCGACGGCATGATACAATTAAATTTCCTACCAAAGTAATGCCGTGCGAAGTCAAAACGGCGTTTGATAGTACGTTTATTAAACCTAGCGCAAAACTGACAACCTGTGACGTCGTGGTCTGGGCCTAAGCAAGGAATACAATAGGAAAGTAAGTCCTTATGAGGTCTTTGCTTCCCATAAGAAATGCAATAAACTTTTTCTGACATCGGACTGAGGCAAGAAAATGTTCCCCAACGGGGTACTTAGCTTTATTGAACACTTCGGACTGAAATTCAAAATCGAAAATCTCAGGTGTCTGCCGACTGGCACTTGCGAACTGCTTCTGCTTCGGGCACCGCGCGGCAAGAAAGACTGGAGAAAATGGCGTTGGATGCCTCTTGTACACCCCTGGCACACTGACGTCAGGGAAAAAGCGACAGCAACAGATGCCGGACAATATCAAGCACAGGGGGGATAAAGTACAGTTTTGTACCTACCATAAATGTAGATGTCCGAACAGGATAGCATCTGTAGTCATAACAAATGGGTTGTCTTGTCGTCAGGCAGCCCTTCGGTCGGCCGGATTCCAAAGTCTGGGTCCGGCTTCGGCTGATGTCGCACTTCACCCAACGTCATCTCTGCTGGTCTTCGGGTATAAAGGCATCAGCCGACGCCATTTTCCTCAGTGTTTCTTGCCCCAGATGCCAGTTGCCCTCTTGGTAAGCTAAATTTTGGATAAATGCCAATGTTTCCAAAAAAGTAGAAGGCAAACACAAAAAATAACAATGTATGTACATATATACAAACAAATACACCATAAGAGACTCCCCCCAGCTAGCTATTAGGAGGGTAAATACCCTAGGAGTACCACAGAGGGCAAGGAGGCTGGGTAATCCTGACTGCAGATGCTATCCTGTTCGGACATCTACATTTATGGTAGGTACAAAACTGTACTATGTCCTTCAAGGATGCATCTGCAGTCATAACAAATGGGTAGAATACCATAGCCAAACTAGGGGAGGAGGAAGAAGAATTATGGTGTAGTTAGGATCCCTTGCAGTACAGCAGTGGCAAACCCTGCTCGGGATCTAGAGTATAGAGGTAAATTATAATGCTTGGCAAATGTATGCACGGAGGTCCAAGTAGCCGCCTCAATAATGTCCTTGGTTGCCACTCCTCGTAAGAAAGCTGTGGTAGTGGCTGTAGCCCTTGTAGAATGAGGTCTTATGTTCTGTGGAATTGGTTTTCCGTGGTAGGAGTAACAGAATCTTATGCAATTTCCTATCCATTTGGAGATTGTCTGTTTGGAAATTGCTTTTCCTTCCCTTCCTGTTGCATAGGCTACTAAAAGCTGGTCAGTTTTTCTGTCACCTTTGGTTCTGTCCAGGTAGTAGCGTAACTGTCTATGTACATCCAAGGTATGCAGCAGTCTTTCCCCTGTTCTGTGGATTGGGAAAGAAGGTAGGTAGGTGGATTGCCTGGTTTAAAGACACTCTGGATACCACCTTAGGCATAAATGTAGGATTAGTTCTCATGGACACCCTATCTTGATGGAAGATTAGGAAGGGTTGTACTGCCATTAAGGCCTGTAGTTCCGAAACCCTCCTTGCTGAAGTAATTGCCAGTAGGAAAGCAGTTTTCCATGATAGGTGTTGAAGATCTGCTGTTGCTGCTGGTTCAAATGGAGGGAGTGTCAATTTTTCTAGCACAAAGTTCAAGTCCCATGCTGGTAGTGGTGGTTTCCTAGGAGGTTTTACATTCTTGATCCCTCTGATGAACTGCCTGAGTAGAGGATGCGAAAAGACAGGTGGATCGTAGCTGTATTCTGCTGAAATAGCTGATGCATGCATCTTGATGGAGGAATAGGACAGGCCTGTATGTAGAAGCTCTGCCAAGTACTCCAGGATGTTAGCAATATCTAGGTTAGACACATCTTTTCCTCTTTCAGTACTCCAAATGACAAATCTTTTCCATTTTCCTGCATAGTTCCTTCTGGTTGAAGGTCTGCGGGCTTCAAGGATAATGTCTTTAACCCTTTGGGATAGGTCTGGGTTAGTTGCTGCTATGTGATGTTCCAGGCAGTCAGTTGCAAGGTTTTTAGGTTTGGGTGCATATTGTTGTAGTTGTTCTGAGTTAACATCAAAGGCATCAGGGGTATTGACCACATTCTCCCCCGAGACATGCTCCTCAGCAATGGATACCAGTGTTGTCTTGGCCAATTCGGAGCTATCAGGATTATCCTTGGGCGTTCCTCTTTGATTTTCAGTAGTACCTTGTGCATCAAAGGAAGAGGTGGAAATGCATATGCTGTCAGGCCTTTCCAACTGAAGGATAGAGAGTCCACCTTCCATGCAAGTGGGTGGTATGTCCTTGTGCAGAATTTTTTGAGCTGGTGATTGAGTGGGGATGCGAATAGGTCTTTGTGGCATTCCCCATTTCTTTGTGATGGCCTTGAAGATGTCCGGGTGTAGCATCCATTCGTGAGCATCCGAGGTGGTTCTGCTTAACATGTCTGCTAGGGTGTTTTCTTTTCCCGGCACAAATATTGCCTGTAACTGGATGTTGTAGCTCAGAGCCATATTCCAAAGGTACAGAGTCATTCTGCATAGGGGGTATGAATGGGTACCTCCCTGTTTGTTGATGTACCACATGACTGTGGTGTTGTCTGTCCTTATCATTAAATGGCCTTCTTTGAGGAATGGTCTGAATTTCTGGATTGCTAGTTTTACTGCCAGCATTTCTTTTAGGTTTATGTGCAGGTGCAGCTGGTCTGGAGTCCACAATCCTTGTATGCATTTGCCCAACATGTGCACCCCCCAGCCTAGGTCTGAGGCGTCCGTTGTGATGGTTTGGCTTGCTTGAGAGTTGTGGAAGGGCAAGCCTGGGTTTGACTGGCATGCTTGAGCCCACCATAGGAACTCCTGTTTCAGGCATGGGATTAGTGGGATTTCGGTTTCTAAGCTGTGCCTGTGTTGAGACCATAAATTCTTTAGGTACCACTGTAGCTTTCTCATATGCAGTCTGGCATGTGGGACCAAGATTATGCATGATGCCATGAAGCCCAAGGCCTGCAGTACTTTTCTTGCTGTTAGTTTGTTCTGCTTTGTTAATGCCAAGAAGTAAAGAGGAGTTGTTTTGTTTTTCTGCAGTTAGGAATGCCATTTGTTTTGCTGTGTCCAATTCCGCACCCAAGAATGTTCTTGTTTGGGATGGTATCAGTCTTGACTTTTGTAAATTGACTGTGTATCCCAGGGCTTGTAGTAAGCAAATGACTCTCTGTAAATCTGTTGTCAGCTTGCTTTTGTTGTCCGCTTGTAACAGGCAGTCGTCCAGGTATGGATAAATTTGGATTCCCTGTAGCCTGCAGTGAGCGATTACTGATGCCAGGCATTTTGTGAATACTCTGGGCGCAGTAGATAAGCCAAAGGGCAATGCTGAGAATTGATAATGCTCTGATCTTGCAAGAAATCTGAGGTATCTTCTGCAATTTGGTGGTATGGGGACGTGCAGGTATGCCTCCTTGAGATCTAGAGTTACCAGCCAACACTCCTTGCCCAGCATGGGAAGAAGTTGCTGTAGGGTCAGCATTTTGAATTTTGGGACAATGATGTATGTGTTTAAGACGGACAGGTCGAGAATATGTCTCCAACTTTTCTCCTTTCTTGTTACTAGGAAGAGTCTGGAGTAGAATCCTTTGCCCTGTTCTGTTATTGGTACTCTTTCCACAGCTCTTATCTTTGTTAATTGCGCTATCTGCTTTAGAGCTTCTGTTTTTTGATTTGGAGGTAGGTTTGGCATTCCTCTTTTTACTGGTAAGGTGTGGAAGTGGAACCTGTAGCCTTGGTCTATGGTTTGCAAAATCCACTTGTCTTTTGTGATAGTGCCAATTTTTCGAAAATAAGGCTAACTTTCCGCCTAAAGGTGCTGTTATTAGCTCCCTGGTAGGCGGTGTCAGAGCCAAGTCACTGTGATTGTCCTGTTGCAGTGGCAGTGGTTGTGTCTGTGCCTCGGTTATTGCCTTGCCACTGTCGTCCTCTGTAGGCACCTCCTCTGGATTGATTTCTGCCTCTAGAGCGCCTATTCCTGCCTCTGAGATTTTGAGGAGTCTGGAAAGGACCAATTTTTGGCAGGCCAGTTCCTGCTAAACCTTGGGGGCTGAACCTGTAAGAAATCCTTAACTGTTTGTACATATTTTGCCTTCTCTTCCATTTTCTTCATTACTTGCTGAGCAGGTGTACCAAATAGACTGGCCTTATCCATAGGAGCATCTAACAGCTTTGCTTTAACATGATCCGGCAAGACCTGTTCTTTCAACCATGCATGTCTTCTTATCACGGTGCCAGTCATGGCTGATCTAAATGAAGCCTCCAGTGCATCATAGCCACATTTTAAATGGTTACTAACCTGCTGAATGTTATTCACCATTTCTAAAACATATTTCTTATCTAAGGAGTCATCAGTGGACAGCTTCTTAGTTAACTGATCAAGCATAAACTCTTGGTATTGGATCATATGAAACTGACAGTTTAAAGCTCTAGCTGAGAGAGTAGCAGAGGTGCAAACTTTTTTCCCCCATCTCTCTAAGGACCTGGATTCCCTTTCAGAAGGAATAGGGTTTTTTGTTGAGGTAGAGGCTACTGCCTTAGGCCCCTGGGATATAGTCTCAGGATCTGCAAGTGGGGCCTTGTATAGGTGGTGATGAGTGTCTGGCACCCTGTAAAATCTGTCTGGTTTGGCAGGGGCTGGAGGTAAAGTATCAGGAGCAGTGCAAACATCATTAAATGCATCATCCACAACAGGCAGTACTGGAGGTATAGCTAAGGGCCTATGTTGTGGTAAGTGCAGAAATGTCCTAAGCCTTTTTCTGGAATCTGAGAAATCTTGTCCCTGCCATTGGAATTGTTCTCTCATGGCATGTAAGGTTTCCCCAAAGGAAAATTCCTCTGGTGGAGAGGCAGATGGAATGGATTCCTCAGCATCGGAATCTTCATAAGTAGAAAAAGGAGCCTCTGGCTGATCTGTAATGTCAGAGTCATCCGAAGAATCATTAGAGGACACTGGCTCGGGGGGGGGGGGCTCTGCTCTAGGTCTCTTTTCTGGGGGCTGAGAGGCCCTGTCTGGGTGAGATTGGGATCCCCTAATTAAGGATATTAAATCCTCTGCCAGAGTAAGCATTTGTGAACTAGAAGTGGGCCTGTGTGAGGGGGGCTTAACAGGCACTGATTTAACAGTTTTGGCTGCTTTAGCCCTGGCAAAGGCCTTAATAGACATGGCTGCAGGAGGCCTAGCAGCACCACGTGCTGGGGTAGAGACATCCAAAGGAATGGTGTCTGATAATTCACTAGGAACCACAGTAGTAGGCAAAACTTCTGAGGCCGATTCAACTAAGGTAGCAGGAGCCTCACTAGTAGTCATGGATTCGCTGAAGATTGACCGGTTTTCGGTTTCGGCCGAAACAGACACTCATGCTTGCTTAACCGTGGTTTCGGCGAAACCGCGGACCGCGAGTGTCGGTCTTTTCTTTGCGTTTTTAACAATTTGGGTAGTCGGAGGATCCGGCGGCATAATGTACGCAAAATCTGAGCCGAAAAACTGTTCAGCAAACTCCGACGCCTAAGCGTTCGTCGGTTGAAGGAAGCACAGGCCGAACAGGCTGCTACGTCGTGGTCTGGGCCTAAGCAAGGCAGTCAGTAAGAGTGGAAATCTTTATGAGGTATTTGTTTCCCACAAGTTAAACAGTTATTGACTTTTTCTGACATCGGCTGAGGCAAGAAAGAGTCCCCAACGGGTACTTAGCTTTTAGAAGTCTTCGAAGTAGTATTCGGTAGTAGTAATCTCTGGATCTGACCGACCGGCACTTGCGAACAGCTTCTGCTTCGGGCGCCGCGCGGCAAGAAAGACTGAGGAAAATGGCGTTGGCTGATTCCTTTATACCCGAAGACCAGCAGAGATGACGTCGGGTGAAGTGCGACATCAGCCGAAGCCGGACCCAGACTTTGGAATCCGGCCGACCGAAGGGCTGCCTGACGACAGGACAACCCATTTGTTATGACTGCAGATGCATCCTTGAAGGACATCCAGGGGCCTGTGCTGAGGCAATAAAAGGAAATCTGAGCCTTTTCTTGGATTCTGAATAATCCTGGCTCTCCCAATGGAAATACTCCCTCATGGTGTGCAGGGTTTCCCCAAAAGAATAATCCTCAGGTGGTGAGGCTGAAGGTATGGACTCTCTTGCATCAGAATCCTCACAGGGAGGAAGAGAATATCCCTGATCAGAAGAGGAATCAGAGGAAATGGAAACCTGATCAGAGGAATCAGTGTCTTGCCTAGGCCTTTTGTCAGGAGGGGGATGGGAACCCCTGATTAATTAGGTCTTCGGCCATTTTAAGCATCTGTTTCTTTGGCATGGATGACTGTTCTAGAGAATGCTGTACTTGTTTCCTTGTCTTTAATGCTGCTTTTGACTTTGCCTTCGCTGCTGTAGTATCCTTAATTGTAAGCTGTGAAGGTCTGAAAACACCCTCAGAAGCAGATGCCTGCTCAGCGGCTCCGGACCCATTTGAGGGTATAGTTTCCGTAGGCCCAATACCTCGAGTTTCCACAGGCCTTGGTGTCTCCACGTGGCTGTCGGTTATGGCCTGTGGCTCTGAGGTAGCGGGTGTCAGGGGCTGCGAAAGCGCCTCACTGAGAACCGGTGACTGGCGTAGAAGAGGCTTGGTCGGTTTTGGACCTCTGCTGCCTGTCTTTTTTCGTCTTTGCGTTTTTTGTAAATTCCGGTCGGTTGCTCCAACGGCATTATGTAATTAAACCTTTGGCCAAAATAATGTAAAGCAAAATCAAACCGACGTTTAATAGTGCGTTTATTGAATCCAACACAAAACCGACTAGTAACGTCGTGGTCAGGGCCTAGGCAAGGAATACAGTAAGAGTGAAAATACTTATGAGGTATTTGCTTCCCACAAGAAACACAATTATTAACTTTTACTGACATCGGTCTGGAGCAAGAAAAAGTTTCCCCAATGGGGTACTTAGCTTTACTGAAGACTTCGGTTCTGAAACTCAATTTTGGAAATTTTGAAAATCTCAGGAGTCTGCCGACCGGCACTTACGAACTGCTTTTGCTTTGGGCACCGCCCGGCAAGAAAGACTGAAGAAAATGGTGTCTGTTGCAACTTTTATACCCCTGGCGCACTGACGTCAGGGAAGAAGTGACAGCAACAGACGCCGGACCAAGACTTTGGAACTCGGGCCGACTGCAGGTCGCCTGCCAGCAGGATAACCCAAGTGTAATGACTGCAACAGTGAAACATGAACACCTGGTCTGGAAATGCTGATGAGTTGGAAAGTAAGACTTCAGTGTGGGGGTCTAGGTCCTCACTTGAACAGTTTTATGAAATTACAACATGCAGAAGGGCACAAAGTCTTCCACCATTCCATGGACTATCATACAACCCATTCAGTTCATAAGACTATAATTGATGTCAGGGATGTGTGAATAATGGAACTGTTGCTCATGAACAAAAGTGACTGAAAGTGATGAAACAATGCAAATATCCATGTCCGTATAATGGAGCTTCTCTCTCCAGGCCTCCGTTGAAAAATGGCACTGCTCAGACTTCCCTGACAACAGCCAAATAAAAAACACGCACAGAACAAAATACAGCAGCAAATTTGGAGAACAAGTGAAAGTTAACACAACATGCATCCATCTGCATTCAGTGTTGCAAGAAATAAAGATGGTGTGTGAATATTTCATACCAATATATGCTGAAATCCAAGAGAAAGGGCATCCACCTGACTGCAAGTTGGCATGTTGCAAAATCTCTAGAAGTTGGGTCAGACACTGGGTTTTCTGACAAACTGCAAAAAGTTATCACTACTGCAACAGTAGAAAAAAACTATGTATCAGTAATTTCAGGTAGTACATACAAAGCTAACAGAAGCAACTCACTGCAAGGACAGTACAAATTTGAACACATTAGTCTCCCTGGAGTGTCACTAGTTCACCATCAGCAGAGATACTCCTGTAAAATTATGAGGATGAAGTCCAACATTCAAAAGTATACACAAAAACAATGGATTTCCAGTAATATCTTTATTTCAGAACATGAACTCCATAAACTTTCAAACCATTCTTTAGAATCAAAACCTGGAATATTAAAACAGACAAATTCAACTTTGAATTGCTCACAGAAGCAGTTTTTCCTGAAGAGTGGAATGTGCCAATGTTATTGCAATGAAATCTGTAAGTAAGTCTTAACTATACCGTTCTTCAAGCTGTAGTCGGTCACCTTTGGTAAATCAAAGCTTCTTAATCTGACTAGGAACACTACTAATGCCATCAAAAAATCCCCAGCATCTTTACAAGATCCAAAGTGTAAACTGCAGTGTGAAATCAAGCGTCACTCTAGACTTTGTACTGGGCAAGAAGTCAAAATATTGTTTCAGATATAAATTTTAAAATTATACATTAGCATTACAGTCCACAGCTACCAATCCATACTGCTCAGGACAAACCAACAAGCTTTTCATTCAGTGAAATCTGTGCTTGAGTCAAGTTGGCAAGGTACGTCACCATCAGCAGGTCCTGAAAAGAAAGGAAAAACGTGAGGAAAGAACATTTGACATTTAAACTGCATCACTAACCTAATGTATCCACATACTGTAGCTGCACTTCTTAAAACTCATTAGTATCAATATCAGCTACTGGCTCTTGTGCTCCGTTAAACTGTAGTCCTACTTAGCAGCACACTCATCTACTCCTAGATGTGGAAAACTGACAACCAATTTACCACTGAATCAATTGAGGCTTCTGCACTTACTCTCTCTACTCCCATATTCCAAAAAAAGCAAGTACATGGACACATTCTAAACAGCCCATTTAATGTAAATGGGATTTTGGGGTGGAAATTCAATGAAGGACACTTAATGTTGTAGGACTACCCTTTCATTTAAAAAAATTATACAATAGCACAAAATTAATATCAAGTAATATTTTAGCAAATAGCCTAGAACCAGGAATACTCTAGGGTATGAAGTGAGACACGAAAGCCAAAGCTCCTGTTAGCACTGATCACACCACACTGCAGCTGTTCTTGGTGGCCAGTGTGAAAAAAAAAAAAAAGTGTTTATGATTACAAGGAGAAACCTCATCAACAATGTCTAATACAGGAGGTATAGCCAAAGGCCAAGTAGAAGAAAATCCCCATGCCTCTTTTTGGATTCTGAGAAGTCCCGACTCTCCCAATGAAAATGTTCCCTTAAAAGTATGCAAAGTCTCTCCAAAAGAGTAATCCTCAGGAGGAGAAGCAGAAGGGAGGAATTCCTCTGCATCAGAGTCCTCATAAGGTGGAATAGAAAATTCCTAATCAGAAAAAGAATTAGAAGAAATGGAAACCTGATTTGAAGATTCATAATCAGTGCCTTTGCCTAGGCCTCTTAGCAGGGGGGGGGGGTGTGTGTGTGTGTGTGTGTGTGTGTTGGGAACCCCTGATCAAGGTAAGTAAATCCCCAGCCATTTCAATCATTTGTTTTTTAGGCATAGGGGCCTGAGCTGGTGGCTCATGCGGGGGGGTTTTTTTTTTTTTTTTTTTTTTAGACAGAAGCAGATTTTGGCCTTGTTTTTGATGATGGCGTCAGTTTAATACACAAATGTTGAGGCCTGAAAACACCCTCAGAAGCCGGTGCCTGCTCAGCAGCTCTGGACCCATCCAAGGGAGAGGCATCCATGGGTTCAATACTTGCAGAATCTCACGGCATACCGGATGCTGAATGGGTCTCGACAGAGGCCTGCGACTCAAGTAGCGGGCATCAGGGGCTGTGAAAGCACCTCACTGAGTACCGGCGACTGGCTTAGGAGAAGCTTTGTCGTCTGATTTGGACCATGACAGTGTCTTTTTCGTTGCGTTTTTTGTGAACTCTGGTAGTCGGATTGCTAATCGATGACATTTCAGGATAGTTAAATCTTGAACCAAAATATTTAGAAGCAAAACTGTACAGAGGCTGGATAGTGCGTTGGTTAAATTTAGCACAAAACTGACAGCAAGGCACGTTGTGATCAGGGCCTAGGCAAGGAATACAGTACAAATGAAAATCCTTATGAGGTATTTGCTTCCCACAAGTAATGCAATTATTAACTTTTACTGACATCGGTAAGGAGCAAGAAAAAGTTTCCCCAACGGGGTACTTAGCTTTAGTTTGAAGACTTCGGTTCTGAAACTCGAAAATGAAAATTTCAGAAGTTGGCCGACCGGCACTCGCAAACTGCTTCTGCTTTGGGCACCGCACGGCAAGAGACACTGATTTTTACACATTCGTAGTAAATATAATTAATAGAACTGGTGTTGTGTATGGGGCTTTATGCCAGAACTGCCCGGCTTTCTATATAGGAAAGACAGAGCGTAAACTCAGAACCTGCATTTATGAACACTTATGACATTAAAAAGAAAAAACTGACAAATGCTTTGTTTAGGCACATTCATGAACTCCCAGATAAATCATTTTAAATTTATAGTTATTGAACAAATTAAGCCCAATGTGAGGGGAGGTCCCTGGCAATTGAAATTGGAGGAATAATTATTCTGGATACACCATTTAATAGCTGTTGGATGGCCTGGATTAAAGGCTTTATTGAGATAATTTATTGGCAAGGCCTTTTTCTAGATTTATATTTATATGTTTTTTATATGTATATGCATACATCTACATGTGCAGTTTCATATGGCTTTTTGCATGTACATGTTTTAAATGGGGTTGTAATGTAGGGATTTTATAATGACATTTCTTTAAATGTTAATTGAGGAACTGTCAGACCTTGGCTCCTTTTTAAAAATGGTAAGTGGGTTGTTATACTTTGTCTGACGAAGTCTTGGTATTATCCAAGATGAAAGCGCTATGCCTCTCCATTTTTCTACACTTTTTTGGTGCATTTGCTTTGCTTGTAGGTATATATTTTTGTGTTTAAATGTATTTATATATTTTGCTCCTCATTTGGGGGCACCTGACATCCGGGGCAAGAAAAACTGATGTAATGGCGTCGGCTGCATGTTTTACACCCCTAACGACCCGACATCATGGAAGAAGGGAAAGCAACCGACGTAGGACCCAAGACTTTGTTAATCAGGCCGACTGAGGGCAACCTGCCAGCAGATTACCCAAATGTAATGACTGCAACAGTGAAACAAAGAACATCCCTTCTGGCTGAGGTGATGGTACCAAGAGTTTAGTCTTCCAAGTGCAGTGTTGGGAGGGTGCAGTCTCTGGCTGGTTCAAAGGGTAGTAGAATCAATTTTTCTAAGACAAAGTTTAGATCCCAAGGGGGCAGAATGGGGTTCCTTGGGGGCCTGAGACACTGCCCCTCTCAGAAAGAGTTTGACTTTTAATGTAGATGGTAAAGATTGTACTACTGGCAGGCATGCTGAGATGGCAGATAGGTGAATTTCAATGAAAGAATAAGTGTCTAGATTTCATAAGGTCACAGGTAGAACAAGACCACTGGGGTGGGGGAGGTTGGGGGCACTGTCATCAGTGGTTGTAAGCTGTTTTTCTGACAGCATAAGAAAAATCTCTTCCACTTTGACAGGTAAGATTTTCTAGTAGCTGGTTAAGACTTTCTAGTAGCTAGTTTTCTGGCCTCCACCCAAACCTGATCACACCCTCTGTGTACAAGTGTCTGAAGGAAATAAACACCCTATCACACACAAAGTGAGATTCAATGTGGACAGTTGGGAATGTGAGTGTTCCCTTGTCCTGTGTGAGCAGGTCCATTCACTGGGGTAACCTGTGGTGACTGCCCTTGGATTGTTGAAATAGGGGGAACCAATACTGCCCTGGCCAATAGGGAGTCACCAGCAAGATTTGAGGGTGTTCCTTCTGAATTTTCATCAAGACTCTTTGAATGAGAGGGAAAGTACAGTTGTGTACCTACCATAAATTAGAGTGTATTCACTGTTGCAGTCATTACACTTGGGATTATCCTGCTGGCAGGCTGCCCGCAGTCAGCCCGAGTTCCAAAGTCTAGGTCCTTAGGCACAAGCAAATACACCACAGAGGTAGTATAGGATAAAGTGGTAGAGATAAGTTCAGCTAGATCAGAGGGGATGGAGGGAGGGTAACCTGGACTGCAGCAGGGTGAACACTAACATTTATGGTAGGTACAAAACTGTACTATGTTCATCGTGTTACCCTGCTGCAGTCATCACACTTGGGTTGAATCCCAAAGCTAAGAATGGGAGGTGGAGTCAAACAGGGTTAGAAGAAGCTAGTAGGCCCTGCAGAACTGCAGTGGCAAAACCAGCTCTAGTCTTAAGAGTATAGAGGTAAGTGATGGTGTTTGGTGAAAGTGTGCACTGAACTCCAAGTAGCAGCTTCCAGAATATCCTTGGTTGGCACTTCCTTGAGAAAGGCTGCTGATGTAGCTGTAAGCCCTGGTGGAGTGGGACCTAATGTTAGCAGGTACTGGTTTCCCATGATGTGAGTAGCAGAAACGTATGCAATGCCCTATCCATTTTGAAATGGTCTGTTTTGAGTTAGCTTTTCCTTGTGAGCCTGTAGCATAGGCTACAAAAAGCTGGTCAGTTTTTCTGAAAGCCTTAGTTTTATCCAAGTAGTAAAGTAATTGCCTGTGAATGTTTAAAGAGTGCAGTAGTCTTTCTCCTTTGTTCTAGGGGTTTGGGAAGAAGGTGGGCAAGTGAATGGTTTGGTTTAGGGCCACACTGGTTACCACCTTTGGCATAAAGGAAGGATTAGTTCGTAGAGAGAGACTGTCTTGAGAAATGATGAAAGGTTCCACTGCCATTAGTGCCTGTAGCTCTGAGACTCTTCTAGTGGAGGTTATTGCCAATAGTAAGGCAGTTTTCCATGAAAGAAATTTTAAATCAGCTGAAAAAGCTGGTTCAAAGGGCAGCAGTGTAAGCTTTTCCAGAACAAAGTTGAGATCCCAAGTAGGTGCTGGAGCTCTCCTTGGCGGTCTTAAGTTCTTAGCCCCTCTGAGGAACTGTCTTGGGAGTGGATGTGAAAATAAAGGAGGATCCGTGCTGAAATTGCCGAGGCGTGGATCTTAATAGATGAAAAGGAAAGTCCTTTGTGTAACATCTCAGTTAAATATTGTAGAATCTGAGGGATGTTTGGATCAAGGGGGTTTAGGCCTTTAGCCTGGTTCCAGGCGCAAAATCTTTTCCATTTGTCTGAATAGGTTTTCCTGGTGCTGGGCCTCCTGGCCTCCAGAATGACATCCATAACAGCTCTGGATAAAGGTGTTGGCTGGTTGTTTAAGTAATTTGCCATGCAGCCAGGTTTAAAGTCTTGAGCTGGCTGTGTAGAATCTGATGGTCCCGCTGGGTGAGCAGGTGAAAAATTTGTCGCAAAATTCATGGTGGGCCATGTTCCTCAGAATTGGGTACCAATGCTGGCGTGGCCAGTCCGGTGTAACGAGTATCATTTGTGGCCTTTCTAATCTGACTTTCAGCAGTACCTTTGCTAGAAGAGGCAGTGGAGGGAAGGCATACACTTGTTCATGTTTTCCAGCTGAATGAGAGGGCGTCCACTTTCCAAGCTAGTGGATGAAAGGTCCTTGTGCAAAATTTTTGAAGTTGGTGGTTGTGGGGGCTTGCAAACAGATCTATGTCTGGGCGTCCCCATTTTTGAACTAACATTGCAAATACTTGTGGATCTAGTTTCCATTCGTGTGGATCCATGACGTTTCTGCTTAGGTAGTCTGCCAATGTGTTTTTCTTTCCTGGCAGGAATTATGCTTGTAATTGAACCTGGTAAGAGTGCAGTGTTCCACAAGGTCATTGCTTGCCTGCACAGAGGGTAGGAATGTGTGCCCCCTTGCTTGCTTATATACCACATAACTGTGGTATTGTCCGTCTATTAGTAGTTGTCCTGGGTGTAGAAGGTCCTTGAAAGCTGTTAGGGCATTCTGCACTACTAGCATTTCTTTTTGATTGATATGCAGGTGTCTCTGATCTGTAGTCCATTTGCCCTGAATGCACTGCCCTGCCATGTGTGCTCCCCCAGGCATAGTCCAATGCACCTGTTGTCAGTTTGCCTGGCTGTGGGGTAAGGTGATGAAAGGCTGACCCTTGTTGAGGTGACATGCCTGTGCCCACCATAGAAACTCCTGTTGAAGGCAGGGAATGAGTGGTATCATTGTTTCCAAGCTGTGGCTGTGCTGAGTCCATACACTTTTCAGGTACCATTGTAATTTCCTCATATGCAGTTTTGCAAATAGTAGCAGTATGCAAGATGCCATGAATCCCAAGGCATGCAGAATTTTTCTTGCAGGGAGTTGGGTCTTTGTTGCCATTCTGAAATATTGAATCAGCTGTCGTTTGTCTGGCGTGAGATAAGCCATCTGGGCAGTTTTATTCAAGCTGGCACCCAGGAATATGTTTTGAGAGGGCACTATTTTTGATTTCTTTTCGTTTACTGTGTACCCTAGGCAACTTAGAAGGTGTTTGACAAACGCCAGATGCTTTAAAAGAATGTCCTTGCTTTCTGCTTGAATAAGGCAGTCGTCCAGGTATGGGTATGCAATTACTGGTGCCAGGCATTTTGTGAAGACCCTGGGTGCAGTAGAGAAGCCAAAGGGCAGTGCAGAGAATTGATAATGTGTTGAAGCTGCAATGAAGCTGAGGTATCTTCTGCAATTTTGTCTGATAGAGACATGCAGGTATGCCTCCTTGAGGTCCAAAGTGACTAGCCAAGCATTCTTGCCCAGCATGGGAAGAAGCTGCTGTAGTGTTAGCATCTTGAATTTTGGTACTTGCAGATAGGTGTTCAGAATTGAAAAATCCAGAATGGGTCTCCACGCTTTGTCCTTTCTTGGGACTAGGAAGAGTCTTGAGTAAAATCCTTGTCCTTGCTCCTGTGTAGGTACCTGTTGAATGGCTCATGTTCCTGAGTGCTGTCATTTGTTTTTGTGCCTCTGCCCATTGATTTGGTGGCAAGTTTGGCATTCCTTTGATCCTTGGTAAGGTATGAAAATGGAATCTCTATCCTCGAGAGACAATGTTTAGAACCCATTTGTCTTTTGTGATGATGTGCCAGTTGTCTGCAAAAAATGCTAGTTTTCCTCCCAAGGGAGTTGCCAGGAGAGATTTGCTTGGTAGTTTGAGGATAGAGTCATTGTGTTTGTCTTCTGCTAGCTTGGGGCCTGTCTTCTCCTCCATTCTGGGTAGCAGAACCCCATTGGCGAGGTTTGTAAGGGCCCTGTGACTGGCCTCTGCCCCTTGAGCGTCTGTATTTGCCCCTCTGTGATCTGTCTGAAGCTGGAAAGAACCAGTTTTTTGTTGGCCAATTTCTGCTGAAACGAGGGGGTTGTACCTGCAAAAAATCCTTTACTGTCTGCATAGACTTTGCCTTATCCTCCATTTTCTTTAAAACCTCTTCTGCTTTGACACCAAATACATCCTGTTGTAAAGGTGCAGCCAATAATTTTGCTTTAACATGGTCAGGGAGGGTTTGTTCTTTTAACCAAGCATGTCTACGTATGACAGAGCCAGTAACAGCTGCTCTACAGGAAGCTTCCAATGAATCAAATCAGCATTGTAAAGTATGTTTGCCCACCTGTTCAGCTGCATGCAACAGATCCTGCATTTCCTTGAATTCAGGCTGTTCTGAATGTGTGCTCATTTTTTGTTTAACTGAGACATCAGGAACTGATGATATTTCAACATGTGAAACTGGCAATTTAATGCTCTCATAGCCAGAGTTGCTGAGGTGTATATTTTCTTTCCCCATCTATCTAAGGCTCTGGAATCCCTTTCAGAGGGCACAGGATTTTTAGCCATAGAAGCTTTTGCTCCCTTAGGACCCTGGGAAATTGTTTCTGGGTCAGCTACAGGGCTTTTATAAAGGAATTTGTGTGAATCAGGTACTCTGCAGTATCTGTCTGGTTTGGCTGGAGCAGGAGGTAGAGAGTCTGGATTTAAACTGGACTCAAGTAAACATCATCCACAATATGTAAAACAGGAGGGATAGCAAGAGTTCTGTGCTGGGGTAGTAAAAGGAACTCTCGGAGCCTTTTCTTAGAATCTGCGTAATCCTGGCCTTCCCAGTGGAAATGTTCCCTCATGGTATGTAAAGTTTCCCCAAAGGAGTAGTCTTCAGGGGGAAATGCTGAGGGAATAGAATCTTCAGCATCAGAATCCTCATAAGGTGGAAAAGTGTAATCCTGTTCCTCAGAAGAATCTGAGGAGAGAAAAACCTGGTCAGAGGATGCATAATCCTCGTCTTGGTCTTTTATCAGGAGGGGGATGGGAACCCCTGATAAGGGTAATCAAATTTTCAGCCATTTTAAGCATCGGTTTCTTAGGCGTGGGGCCTTGAACTGTAGACTGATGTACAGTTTTCTTTGGTTTTAAAGGAGTTTTAAGTTTAGCATAAGATTTAATGGCGAGTGTAGTCTGTCTGAAGACACCTTCTGCAACAGAAAGTGTTTCCGTTGCACTGGTGTCTAGTTCTACTCCGGTGTCGGTAGATGGCTGCGTTGGCCTAGTAGACTCCGCTTGGGAATCCGCAGCTGTCTGGGGTTCCAGTTCTGCGGTAGTCAGGGGCTGCGTAGGCGCTTCACTGAAATCCGGAGAACCGGCGACAGGCCCTAGGCTGCCTGTCCTTATCCTTGTGCTTTTTATGAATGTCAGTAGTCGGCTGCTCCGACGGCATGACAATTAAATTTCCTACCAAAGTAATGCTGTGCGAAGTCAAAACGGCGTTTGATAGTTCGTTTATTAAACCTAGTGCAAAACAGACAACCTGTGAAGTCGTGGTTTGGGCCTAGGCAAGGAATACAGTAGGAATGGAAGCCCTTATGAGGTATTTGCTTCCCACAAGAAATGCAATTGTTAACTTTTTCTGACATCGGACTGAGGCTCAAATCGAAAATCTAAGGTGCCGACCGACACTTGCGAACTGCTTCTGCTTCGGGCACCGTGCGGCAAGAAAGACTGAAGAAAATGGCGTCTGATGCCTCTTGTATACCCCTGGCGCACTGACGTCAGGGAAGGAGACAGCAACAGACACTGGACCAAGACTTTGGAATTCGGGCCGATTGCGGGACCGCCTGACGTCAGGATAACCCAAGTGTGATGACTGCAGCACATCAGTACTATGCTCGTGTTTCATTGTTTCAGTCATTACACTTGGGGTGAATCCCAAAGCTGAGGTTGGGCGGCTGGGTCTAAATTGGATTTGGAGAGGCTACCAGGCCCTGCAGACCTGCAGTGGCAAAGCCTGCTCTGGATTTAGAGTAGAGGTAAGTGGTAGTGCTTGGTGAAAGTGTGCACTGAACTCCAGGTTGCAGCTTCCAAAATGTCTTTGGTTGGTACTCCTCTGAGAAAGGCTGAAGTGGCTGCTGCTCTTGGTGGAATGTGGTCTAATGCCCCTAGGCACTGATTTGCCGTGTTGTGCGTAACAAAGCGGATGCAGTGTCCTATCCATTTTGAAATTGTCTGCTTATTGATGGGCTTTCCTTGTGATCCTGCAGCATAGGCTACAAACAATTGCTCAGTTTTTCTGAAAGCTTTTGTTTTGTCCAAGTAGAATCGTAGTGGTCTGTGTATATCCAAATCATGCAGAAGTCTCTCCTTTATTCTGGGGGTTTGGGTAGAAAGTTGGTAAATGAATGGTTTGGTTCAGAGCCACATTGGAAACCACTTTTGGCATGAATGTTGGGTTTGTCCCAAGAGAAACCCTGTCCTGGTGAAAAATGAAAAGTCCCACAGCCATTAATGCCTCTAACTCTGAGACTCTTCTTGCTGAAGTTATTGCTAGGAGCAGAGCAGTTTTCCATGATAAGAATTTTATATCAGCTGTGCTGGCTGGTTCAAAAGGAGGCAGTGTGAGCTTTTCTAAAACAAAATTGAGATCCCAAGTTGGTACTGGTGCTCTCCTTGGGGGTCTTATGTTTTTGCCCCTCTGAGGTACTGTCTTAGTAGAGGATGTGAAAAAATAGGAGGTTCCGTATTGTAACGGGCTGAAATGGCAGAGGCATGGATTGTAATTGATAAGATAGGCCTTTGTCCAGCATCGCAATTAGGTATTGCAAAATCTGAGGTATATTTGGAGCTAGTGGTTCGAGCCCTTGTGCCAGATTCCAAGCACAGAATCGCTTCCATTTTTCTGCATAAGATTTCCTAGTGCTGGGCCTCCTGGCTTCTAAAATGACATCCGTAATAGCTTTAGAGAGAGGTGCAGTCTGAGTGGCTACATTACCTGCCATGCTGCCAGATTTAAGGTTCTGAGTTGACTGTGCAGAATCTGATTGTTTTGTTGAGTCGGAAGATGAGGAATTTGAGGTAAAGGCCAGGCTGGGCCTTGAGACAAGCTCTTTAGGATTGGATACCAGTGCCAGCGTGGCCAGTCTGGGGCAATCAGAATCATTTTGGCCCCTTGTCTGACTTAGGGGCACCCTGGTAAGTAGAGGCATTGGAGGGAAGGCATAGACTGTCAGGGTTTTCCAACTGAATGATAGAGCATCCACTTTCCATGCTTGAGTGATAAGTTCTTGTGCAGAATTTCTGTAGTTGATAATTGTGAGGGGAGGCAAAAAGATCTATGCCTGGGCGTCCCCATTTCCTTGTTTTCATGCTGAACACCTATGGATTTAGTTTCCATTCGTGAGGGTCCATGAGATTTCCGCTTAATCTGCCAGTGTATTTTTTGTTCCTGGCAGGAATTGTGCCTGCAGATGTACTTGATAGGTCAGTGCTGTGTTCCACAAAGTCATGGCTTGCCTGCATAGGAGGTATGAATATGTGCCCCATTGCTTATGTACCACATTAACTGTGGTTAGTAGTTGTCCTGGATGTAGTAGGTCCTTCAAAGCTGTCAGGGCATTCTGTACAGCTAGCATCTCTTTCTGATTGATGTGAAGATGCATTTGTTCCTTGGGCCACGTGCCCTGAATACATTTTCCTGCCATATGTGCCCCCAGGCATAATCCGATGCATACGTTGTTATTGTCTGCCTGGCTGTGGGTAAGGTGAAAGGCTGTCCCTTGTGGTGACAGGCATGGGGCCACCATTGAAACTCCTGCTGTAGGCAGGGAATTAAAGTTATGATTGTCTCCAGGCTCTGGCAATGTTGAGTCCAAACTTTAGATACCATTGTAGTTTCCTCATATGTAGTCTTGCATATGGAATAAGTAGAATGCAGAACGCCATGAAGCCCAGGGCCTGCAGAATTTTTCTTGCAGGGAGCTGGGTCTTTGTTGCCATCATTTGAAAGTAAGGAGTCTGTTGCCTTTGTCTGGCGTGAGATAAGCCATCTGGACAGTTGTATTTAAGCTTGCACCCAGGAATATTATCTCTTGAGAGGGCACTAGTTTTGATTTATTTTCGTTTACTGTGTACTTAGGCAAATTAGTAATCTTTTTACAAACGCCAGATGCTTTAGAATAATGTCCTTGCTCTCTGCATGAATATGGCAGTCCAAGTAGGGATATATTTGAATTCCTTTTTGTCTGCAAAATGCAATTACTGGTGCCAGGCATTTTGTGAAGACCCTGGGCGCAGTAGATAAGCCAAAGGGCAGTGCAGAGAATTGGTAATGCATTGAGCCTGCTATGAATCTGAGGTATCTTCTGCAAGTTTGTCTGATTGGGACATGCAGGTATGCCTCCTTGAGGTCCAAAGTAACTAGCCAAGCTTTCTTGCCCAGCATGGGTAGAAGTTGCTGTAGAGTTAACATTTTGAATTTTGGAACATCCAGTAAAGTATTTAGGATTGACAGGTCCAGTATTGGTCTCCAGGCTTTGTCCTTTCTGGGTACTAAGAAAAGTCTTTAGTAAAAGCCTTGCCCCTGTTCTTGCTGTGGTACTCTGAATAGCTCCCATGTCCATGAGAGCAGAAATTTGTTTTTGTGCCGCTGCCCATTGGTTTTGTGGCAGGTCCGGCATATCTTTTGATTTTGGAAGCGTGTGAAAGTGGAACCTGTAACCCTGAGAAACACTATTCAGTACCCATTTGTCCTGGGTGATTATATGCCAATTTTTTGAGAAAAGTGCTAGCTTTCCCCCTAGGGGTGCTGCCAAAAGATAAGTGCTTGGCATATGTAGAGGGAAGTCATTGGGACTGTTTCCTATAAGGTTGTGATTTGTCTTCTCCTTTGGGGGCTGAAGCACCCCATTGTTTGGATCTGTAGGAGCCCTGAGGCTGAGATCTGCCTCGTGGGCGTCTGTATCTGCCTCTGTGACCTGACACCGGAGAGAACCAATTTTTTGAAGGCCAGTTTCTGCTAAACCTAGGTGGTTGAACCCGTAAGAAATCCTTTACTGTCTGCATAGATTTTACTTATCCTCCATTTTCTTTAACACCTCTTCTGCCTTAACACCAAAGTACATGCTGTAGTGGAGCATCTAATAATTTTACTTTAACATGTTCAGGTAAACTTTGTTCTTTCAACCAAGCATGCCTTCGAATAACAGCCTGTAACTGCGGCTCTACAAGAAGCCTCTAATGAATCAAAACCACATTGTAGAGTATGCTTTCCCACTTGTTCAGCTGCATGCAATAAATCATGCATTTCCTTACTGTCAGGACTTGAGTTTGAAACCATTTTCTGTTTTAACAAGGACATGAGGGTACTGTTGATATTTAAGCATATGAAACTGGCAATTTAAAGCCCTTACAGCTGAAGTAGCACAAGTGTAAACTTTTCCCCCATCTATCCAGGGCTCTGGAATACCTATCCGAGGGAACAGGATTTTTAGCAGTGGAAGCCTTAACCCCTTTAGGACCCTGAGAAATAGTTTCTGGATCTGCAGCAGGGTTTTTGTAAAGAAATTTATGAGAGTCAGGGACCCTGTAGTGCTCGACTGGTGCAGGGGGTAAAGAATCATGAGACAGACTGGATTCAGAGAAAACAATATCAACCACAAGGGGAATAGCCAGGGGCCTGTGCTGAGGCAATAAAATAAAGTCTCTGAGCCTTTTCTTGGATTCTGAATAATCCTGGCTCTCCCAATGGAAATGCTCCCTCATAGTGTGCAGGGTTTCCCCAAAAGAATAATCCTCAGGCGGAGAGGCTGAAGGTATAGACTCTTCTGCATCAGAATCCTCATAGGGAGGGAGGGAATATCTCTGATCAGAAGAGGAATCAGAGGAAATAGAAACCTGGTCCGAGGAATCAGTGTCTTGCCTAGGCCTTTTGTCAGGAGGGGGATGGGAACCCCTGATTAAAGTAATTAGGTCTTCGGCCATTTTAAGCATCCGTTTCTTTGGCATGGATGACTGTTCTGGAGAATGCTGTACTTGTTTCCTTGTCTTTAATGGTGTTTTTGACTTTGCCTTGGCTGTTGTAGTGGGCTTAATTGTAAGCTGTGAAGGTCTGAAAACCTCCCTCAGAAGCCGATGTCAGCTCAGCAGCTCCAGACCCATCTGAGGGAATAGTTTCCGTAGGCCCAATACCTTAAATTTCCACAGGCCCCGGTGTCTCCATGTGGCTGTCTGATACGGCCTGTGGCTCTGAGGTAGTGGGTGTCAGGGGCTGCGAAAGAGCCTCACTGAGAACTGGCAACTGGCCTAGAAGAGGCTTTGTCGGTTTTGGACCTCGGATGCCTGTCATTTTCTTTGTCTTTGCGGGGGGTTTTTTTTTTTTTTTTTTTTTTTTTAATAAATTCCGGTCGGTTGTTCCGACGGCATTATGTAATTAAACCTTCGGCCAAAGTAATGTAAAGCAAAATCAAACAGACGTTTAGTGCGTTTGTTGAATCTAGCACAAAAACGACAACTAGTAACGTCGTGGTCAGGGCCTAGGCAAGGAATACAGTAAGAGTGAAAGTCCTTATGAGGTATTTGCTTCCCACAAGAAATACAATTAACTTTTACTGACATCGGCCTGGTGCAAGAAAAAGTTTCCCCAACGGGGTACTTAACTTTATTGAAGACTTTGGTTCTGAAACTCAATTTCAAAAATCTCAGGAATCGGCCGACCGGCACTTGCGAACTGCTTTTGCTTCGGGCACCACGCGGCAAGAAAGACTGAAGAAAACGGTGTCTGTTGCATCTTTTATACCCCTGGCGCATTGACATCAGGGAAGAGGCGACAGCAACAGACACCGGACCTAAACCTTGGAACTCGGGCCGACTGCGGGTAGCCTGCCAGCAGGATAACCCCAAGTGTAATGACTGCAACAGTGAAACACTAACATGGGGGGGGGGGGGGGGGGGGGGGTGCACAAGTGTACATCCCCTTCCAAGCGTCTGGGTGGGGTACCCTGTAGCAGAAGGTCAGGAGCTGTCTGTTCATGTGGAATGCAATTCATATTCGAAATACCCCATCAATGGACCTGGCCCCAGAAACACTTCCCAGTTCAGCATCCATTCGTGAGACAGGGTCATGGCCCTGCTTAATGAATCTCCCACCATATTGTCTGTGGAAGGGAGATATACTGCTTGGAAAAAGACTCGTTTCTCCAGAGCAATTTCCTAAGCCTGCAGTGCTAGTCTGCACAAGAGGTAAACCATGTCCCCAGTTTGCTGATGTACCACAGCACAGTGTACCACCTCAGGGTGGCTGGTAGAAGCAGACTCAAATTTTCCAAGGCCAATATCAAGGACCTCATTTCCTTGATATTGATGTGTTTTGTTGAGGGGGGGGGGGGGGGGTCCATGCATTCCTCACTCCATTTTTCTTAAGGCTGCACCCCAGTCTGTGCCTGAAGAATCTGTAAAGAGGTCTTGGTTGGGGGGATCTGGGCTGTACTGGCAGCCCAGGATTTGAATGAATATGGAAGATCCACCACTTCAGTTCCCTGGTTAGGCATGGAAACATGGAGAGCATGAACTCTAGTGGATGTAGGTGTTGCTAAGATATCACTGAACTTCCTCATATGCAGCCCTGCCAGAGGAACCATGGGGACAGTAGAGACCATGAATCCTAGGATTCTGAGGAATTCCCTGGCCGAGATGGTTGAGGAAGGATGTCCTCGAAAAAAGATGAGAACAGCACAATCATTTCTGGTGGTAGGCAAGCCATCATTTCCCTTGTCAGAATCCAACATCCTGGGAACACCTGATCTTGACGGGGTATCTGGGAGGATTTTGTGAAATTCATGGTAAATCCCAGACCTGTCAGAAGGGAGATGGTAAATTGCAGGTGTTGCAAGGCCATGGAACCTGATGTGGCCTGGATAAGGATAGCATCCAGATAGGGGAAAAGTTGTATTCCCTTTGTCCTGGCAAATACCATGACTGGGGCCAGACATTTTGTAAATACTCTTGGGGCTGTAGACTAAAAGGTAAAGCACAGAACTAATAGTAAGAATAATCCACTGAGAAGTGGAGGTAATTTCTGAAAAGTGGATGAATAAGAATCTGCAAGTAGGTGTCCTTTACATCAAAGTATGCTAGGAATGCCTGGGGAAGGATGAGGGGGATAAGGGTAGGGAGAAAGCGCATCCTGAAGGAGGGAACTAAGTCCAAGATAGGCCTCCATGGACCCTCCTTCCTGGGAACCAGGAAGATTCTTGAATAAAATCCCCTACCTCTTACAAGAGATGGGGCCTACTGAATGGGTCTTTCAGCAAGCAGCGCTTGCAGAACTGGTGGGAAAAATGGAATCTGGTGTTTGGGTAGTAGGCGAGGGATGCCTTTGGGAGTGGGTCTGGCCTCGGGTCATGAAGTATCCCGTTTTATGAAAGGGAAGACTCAGGAGTCCTGGGTAACCTTCCAAGCAGGAAGGGAGAGGCACATGGAAAGAGGGGTGTCTTGGTGAAGGGCTTGGTAGTCAGACTACCAGACTTTCCCCTGAAAAAAGACTTGAGGATGGAGTAGAGAAGACAGACCTAGAAGAGGGCCGTTTCCTGTGGTCATTTCTAGGCTTAGCTTGCACTGTCTTAGCTGAAGATTTCAAAGAAAGTTTTTTGCTGGGCAATTCCTTTGAAAGCAAAGAAATGGGGAGACAAATGCTAAATTACTGCAGTTCCTTGTCTTTGGTCTGGACGGCCTTAAAGAGCTCAGCAGCTGCTGAACCAAACAGGTTTTTGTTGTCCAGGGGCACACCCAGGAGCCTGGATTTGATGTCATCAGGGAGGGGTTGCAATCTTAACCAACAGTACCGCCTGACGACAGATCCAGAGGCAACAGCCCTTGCTGATGCTTCTACAGCATCGTAGCTGCATTTGGAGTGTTTGGTCACTTGTGTGCAAGAGTTCACAAGAGAGGAAATATTAGCCTTAGCATGGGAGTCCGGGAGCTCTCAATTACTTAGCCACATCTTTCAAAAGAGCCAAGGAATACTTGTCCATGTGCGTCTGGCAGTTGATGGCCCTTACTGCTAGAGTGGCAGAAAGTACAGTTGTGTACACTTACCATAAATGTAGATGTTAAGAGTGTATTCACTGTTGCAGTCATTACATTTGGGTATCTGCTGGCTCGGCCTGAATTCCAAAGTCTTGGGTTCTGTGTCGGTTGCGGTCTTCTCTTCTCTTCCATGACGTCAGGGGTATAAAACATGCAGCCGACGCAATTTTCTTTAGTTTTTCTTGCCCCCCCAAAAGGTAGCATTATATATTATGACAGGGATGGCGGGAGGGTAATCTGGACTGCAACACTGAATACACTAACATCTACATTTATGGTAAGTGTACACAACTGTACTATGTTCTTTGTGTTTCACTGTTGCAGTCATTACATTTGGGTAGAATCCCAAAGCTATGGTTGGGAGGCTGGAGCTAAACAGCATTAGGTGCGGCTATAAGGCCTTGCAGCATTTCAGTGGCAAAGCTGAGAGGCAAATGGTAATGCTTTGTAAAAGTGTGAACAGAACTCCAAGTAGCAGCCTCTAGAATGTCTTTGGTTGGTACTCCTCTGAGAAAGGCTGTTGAAGTAGCTGCAGCTCTGGTGGAATGAGACCTAATGCCCTTGGGCACAGGTTTACCATGGTGTAAATAGCAGAAACTGATGCAGTGGCTTATCAACTTTGAAATTCTCTGCTTTGAGATAGCCTTTACTTCTGATCCTGCAGCATATGACACTAGTAATTGCTCAGTTTTTCTTAGAGCTTTCACCCTGCAAGTAGAATCTTAGTTGTCTGTGTACGTCCAAGGAATGCAGAATTCTATCCCCTTTCTGTGGATTTGGATAAAAAGTTGGCAGATGAATTGTTTGGTTAGGAGCCACAATGGAAACCACCCTTAAGCATAAAAGTAGGATTTGTCCTCAGACACCCTGTCTGGGTAATTTATTTATTTATTATTTATTGCAGTTGGTTTACCAGGATAGTCCATTGGGCCACAAGGAACCCGTTTTCAATGGAGTCCTGGGGAGAAAAGCTCCAAAAATACATTTTACATACCTACAAACATATATTCACACATACACTCAAAGGTTAACAATAAGGTAAAAAAGCAAAAATGTACAGCTAGATACAGTGTGCAAAAAATGTAATATTAATTTGTACAGACATCCATTTATACATAGTAGTTAGGAAAAACTTAGTCACTAGAAAGTTAGAGGAGATTCAGTGAGATGATGAAGTGGTGGAAGAAGAGAATCATTGGACTTACCTAATAATTTCTGTAGAAATTTAGGTATAGTAAGATGTAGCAGAGTATGGAGGGAGATAGAGGAGAAGAGTAGGTTATGTAGGGTGGGAGCAGGAGCATTCCCACTGAGATGCTAGGTATGTATAGAGAGATTTTTTGAAAGCAGAGTGATTAGAGGTGGTACGTATGAGTGAAGGAAGGGAGTTCCAGATGCGAGCTAGGGTGAAAGATAGAAGGTTTTGCCTGGGGGATATGTCGGTTTATGGACTTTGAGCAGGTTTTGATTGTTTGATCTTAATACTCTATTGGGTAGATGCATATTAAATGCAGAAGAAAGGGAAGGACAGAGGGAGGGGTTGAGAATAAGCTTGTGGGCTAGAGTTAGCTGAGTGTAAGTGAGTTGATTGGGAAGTTCTAGCCATTTTAGTTTCTGGAGGGAAAAGCAGTGGTGAGTGGAAGATTTGTGGCTGGTGGCGAATTTTGCAATTTTGTTGCAACAGGAAAGTTGTTTTTTGAGAGAGGATTGAAGATTAGTTAGGAGTGAGGCGCCATAGAGGAGGGAGGGGATAAGGAAGGATGAAGCAAGTGTTATTTTGGTAGCAGAGGTAAGGTAGGCATTTTGTCTATAAAGCATACCAAGTTTTTGGTGGGTTTTTTTGATGTTTTTTTGTAGGTGGGAGGTAAATTTAAGTTGGCTGTCAATTAGTACTCCAAGTAGCTTGGTCTCTGACACTAATTCTAGGGAAGAGTTATCTTGGCTAGTGATTGAAAATGTATTCATGTTGAGATGAGTAGCTTTAGAGGGAGTAAAAATCATTAGCTTGGTCTTGGAGGCGTTAAGAGCTAGGTGATTCTTTAACATCCATTGTTCTGTTATAGAAAAGGCATCTTGAGTTAGTTTTTGAAGTGTAGAGATAGAGGTGGCTGAGCAGATGATGGTGGAATCATCTGCATATTGGATGATGTTTGAGAAAGGGATTGATTTGTGGAAGTCATTTATAAATATGTTGGAGAACAGGTCCTAGAATGGAGCCTTGTGGAACACCTGTAGGGGTATTAAGGAATGAGGAGGTAGTTTTTTTTCCATTTTACTGCTTGTTTCCGGTTGGCTAGGTAACTAGAGAACCATTGCAAGGAAGAAGAAGAAAGGTTAAGTTCTGAGAGTTTAGATATGAGCAGGCTATGTGAGATGGTATCAAAGGCTTTGGAGAGGGTAAAATATGATAAAAGGTTCTACAGCCATTAGGGCCTGTAACACCAAAACTCTTCTTGCTGAATTGCTAGTAGCAGAGCTGTCTTCCATAAGAACTTTATTTCAGCGGTAGCAGCTGGTTCAAATGGAGGCAGGGTGAGCTTTTCCAACACATAATTGAGGTCCCATGCAGGTAATGGTGATCTTCTAGGAGGCCTTAAATTTTTGGCTCCTCTAAGATACTGCTTTAGTAAAGGATTAGAAAAGCTTGGTGGTTCTGCATTGTAATGAGCCGAAATGGCAGAGGCATGGATTTTGACTGATGAGAAAGATGGGCCTTTGTCAAGCATCTCAGTTAAGTATTGTAATATCTGAGAAATACGTGGTTCTGCTGCATCAGTTCCTTGTGCTTGATTCCAAGCACAGAATCTCTTCCATTTGTCAGCATAAGATTTTCTAGTACTAGGCCTTCTGGCTTCCAAAATGACATCTATCACAGCTTTACTGACAGGTGTCGTTTATATGATTAGCCATGCTGCCAGGTTCACAGTCTGTAGTTGATTGTGCAGGATCTGATTGTTTTGCTGGGGCAGTAGTAGTGGTCTTTGAGGCAAGGTCCAAGCTGTGTATTGAGACAAGTTCCTTAGGATTGGGTACCAGTATTGGCGGGGCCGGTCCAGGGCAATTAATATCTTTGGCCTCATTTGTCTGACTTTTAGGAGGACCTTGGGTAGAAGAGGCAAAGGAGGAAAGGCTTAAACTGATGGGTTTTTCCAACTGAAGGTTAGGGCATCCACTTTCCATGCTTGTCTGTGATAAGTCCTTGTGCAGAATCTTTTCAGTTGATAATTTTGAGGAGAATCTTTTCAGCTGATAATTTTGAGGAGAGGCAAATAGATGTCTGGCCTTCCCCATTTCTCTGTTATCATGCTGAAGACTTGTGGATTTAAGTTTCCACTCGTCAGGATCCATAAGGTTTCTGCTTAAATCGTCCGCCAGAGTGTTTTGTTTTCCTGGCAGGAATTGAGCTTGAAGATGTATTTGGTAGGTCGGTGTGTGCCCCCTTGCTTGTTTATATACCACATGACTGTGGTGTGGTCAGTCTATCAGTAGTTGTCCTGGATGAAGTCCTTAAAGGCTGTTAGGGCAATTTGAAAAGCTAGCATCTCCTTCTGGTTGATATGTAGATGCATTTGTTTTGGTGCCCATATGCCCTGAATGCATCTTCCTTGCATGTGGGCCCCCCCCAGGCATAATCTGATGCATCTGTTAAGGTTTGGCTGGCAGGGGGTAGAGTGAAGGGCCATCCCATGTTTTGGTGACAGGCCTTTGCCCACCATAGAAACTTCTGTTGCAGGCAGGGAATAAGAGGAATCTTTGTTTCCAGACTGTGTGAATGTTGACTCCATAAACTTTTTAGGTACCACTGAAGTTTCCTCATATGCAGTCTTGCATATGGAATTAGTAGGATGCAGGATGCCATGAAGCCCAGAGCCTGCAGAATTTGTCTTGCAGAAGACTGGGTTTTTGTTGCCATCAGTTTGAAGTAAGTTGTCAATTGCCTTTGTCTGGCGTGAGGTAAGACATCTGGGCAGTTGTATTCAAGCCTGCACCCAGGAATGTTATCTTAGGGTACCCAGTTGTGATTTCTTTTCGATTGTGTACCCTAGGCATGTTAGAAGCCTTTTCACAAATGCCAGATGTCGAAGAAGAGTGTCCTTGTTCTCTGCTTGAGACAGTCGTCCAAGGATATATTTGTACACTTCTTTGTCTGCAAAATGCAATTACTAGTGCCAGGCACTTTGTAAAGACCCTGGGCGCAGTAGATAAGCCAAAGGGCAGTGCAGAGAATTGGTAGTGCATTAAGCCAGCCTTGAATCAGATCTTCTGCACGACTGTCTTATTGAGACATGCAGGTATGCCTCTTTTAGGTCTAAAGTCACCAGCCAAGCATTCTTGCCCAGCATGGGCAGAAGCTGCTGCAGTATCAGCATTTTGAATGGAATGTCCAGGTATGTGTTCAAAAGCCATAAATCCAGTAATGGCCGCCAGGCCTTGTCCTTTCTGGGCAACAAGAACAGTCCTGAGTAAAAACCTTGTCCTTTTTCCTGTTCTGGTACTGTCTGAATGGCCCCCATATCCATGGGGGACGTAACCTGTTTCTGTGCTTCTGCCCATCTGGCCAACCATTTGCCATTGGCAGAGTGGGAAATGGAATCTGTATCCCTGTGATATGATGTTTAGTACCCACTTGTCCCATGTTATTAACTGCCAATTTTGAGCAAAAAGTGCTACATTTCCCCCTATGGGTGCTGCCAAAAGATAAGTGCTTGGTGTAGGCAGAGGGAAGTCATTGGAATTGCTTTCTGTAGGTTTGAGCTTTATATCCCCCAGATTTGGAGGTGGATGCGCCCCCATTGCTTTGACCTGTACGAGTCTTGCGCCTGGGTATCTGGAACCCTTAGGGCATCTGGATTTGCCCCTTTGAGCTCTGACAGGAAAGGACAAATTTTTTGTAGGCCAGTGTCTAGTGAATCTTGGTGGCTGCACTTGTAAGTCTAACAGTTTGCATAGACTTAGCTTTGTCTTCCATTTTCTTTAAAACCTCTTCTGCCTTAATACCAAACAGAGAATCTTGCTGTAAAGGTGCATCTAGCAATTTAGCTTTAACATATCAGGCAAATTTTGTTCCTTTAACCAGGCATGCCTCCTAATCACAGATCCAGTAACTGCGGCCCTGCAGGAGGCCTCTAAAGAATCAAAACCACATTGCAAAGTATGCTTTCCAACCTGTTCAGCTGCATGCAATAATTCCTGCAATTCTTTATTTTCTGGACATTCTGAAATTATTATTTTCTGTTTCAGCAATCCCATAACATGTTGTTGGTACTTAAGCATATGAAATTAACAGTTTAAGGCCTTGATTGCCAAGGTTGCAGATGTATAAACCTTTCCCCCCATCTGTCCAGTGCCCTTGAATCTCTGTCAGAGGGGGTAGGATTTTTTGCTGTTGACACCTTAACTCCCTTTGGACCCTGTGAAATAGTTTCAGGATCTGCAGCAGGGTTTCTAAATAAAAATTTATGTGACTCAGGAACCCTGCAATATCTGTCAGGCTTACTGGGAGCCAGAGGTAAGGAGTCAGGGGCCAAGCTCGACTCCAAAAACACATCATCCACAATGTCTAAAACAGGGGGAATGGCTAAAGGCTTGTGCTGAGGGAGAAGGAAATCCCTGAGCCTCTTTTGATTCTGAGAAGTCTTGACTCTCCCAGTGAAAATGCTCCCTCAAAGTATGCAAGGTTTCTCCAAATAAATAATCCCCAGGAGGAGATGCAGATGGAACAGACGCCTCAGCATCAGAATCCTCATAGGCAGGTATAGATAATTCCTGATCAAGAGAGGAATCAGAAGAACTAGTAAACTGATCTGAAGATTCATAATCAGTGTTTTGCCAAGGCCTCTTATCTGGAGGGGGGATGGGTACCACTGATCAAGGTAATAAGGTCTTCAGCCATTTTGATCTGTTTTTTAGACAGGCCTGTGCATGTGGCTCATGTGTCGGTTTTTTAGTTTTAGAAATAGCTTTTTCTTCGGTTTTGCAGCTGTCATCGGTTTGATGTACAAATGTTGAGGTCTGAAAACACCCTCAGAAGCCGGTGCCTGCTCAGCGGCTCCGGACCCATCAGAGGGAGATGCATCCGTCGGTCCATTACCTTGAGTATCTTGCCGGACTCCACATGGGTGTCGGTAGAGGTTTGTGACTCGAAGGTAGCGGCTATCGGGGGCTGCGAAGGCGCCTCACTGAGTACCGGGTGAACCGGCGACTGGCTTAGAAGCTTTGTCGTTGGTTTTGGATCTAGACTGCCTTTCTCTGTCTTTCTTTGCGTTTATGTACTCCGGTAGTTATATTGCTATCAGACATTTCTGGGTAGTTATATCAGTTTCCAAAATACTTTGATGCAAAAATATACAGACGCTTAGTGCATTGGTTAAATCTAGCACAAAACAGCCAGCCAGGCAAGTTGTGATCAGGTGATCAGGGCCTAGCCAAGGAATACAGTATAAATGGAAATCCTTATTAGGTATTTGTTTCCTACAAGTAATGCAATTAACTTTTTCTGACATTGGTAAAAAGCAAGAAAAAAAGTTTCCCCAACAGGGTACTTGGCTTTAGTGAATGGTTCGGAAACTCAAACTCGAATATTTGAGTAGTCGGCCGACCGGCACTTGCGAAATGCTTCGGGCACCGCATGGCAAGAAAGACTATATGGCGCCGGCTGCATGTTATACCCCTGATGACCTGACGTCATGGAAGAGAAGACAGCAACCAATGCAGGACCCAAGACTTTGGAATTCAGGCCGATTGAGGGCAACCTGCCAGCAGATTACCCAAATCTAATGACTGCAACAGTGAAACACTAAGAACATGTATAAACCTTCTCCCCCATACATTCCATCATTCTGCTTTCTTTACCGTAGGGGAGTAAAGAGGTGGAGGGAAGTAACTTGGAGGTTTTGTCAGTGGTCACAGAAATAACTGCAGGGTCTACAGATGGGGCTTTATAGAGGAAGGAAGCACTCTCAGGCATGTTGTAGAAACTATCTGGGCGCTTTGGTGGTGGGGGCTGTGTGTGCACAGCGGAAGGGCAAGGAGACTCCAACTGTAGCAGTTCATAGTATCGGAGTCTCAGTGACTTGGGTGCTGTCCCATTTGAAGTTTTACATCTTTGTAATGGTCTCAAAAGGTGAGATCCTCAGCTGGGGAGTCTGTGCTGTTGACTCCTCTGGGGAAGCATATCCCAGAGAAGCAATTTGTGAGGAGTAGGTGAGGGAGTCATCTGATGAATCCTCTTCTCCCACGACATCGGCAAGTTCCTTTTTTGTAGAGGTCGTAGGGGCCTGGGAAGGTGTGTGGGCCTGATGCAAAGCCAGGAAGGTACTGAGAAGGCCTTTGGTGAAGGTCTGCCAATCCAGAGGCTGTTCGACAGGCGAAGACGACAGAGGCTGAGAAATGTGCTTTTGTCATCTATTTCCTCCTCTTATGGGGGTCTGGTGGAGAGGATTCTGAAATGCAGTGGAGGGTAGAAAGGCCTGAAGCCAGCCGCACTCAACTAAGACTATGCGCTCGTGTACAATGAATTGAGACACCACGCAGACCCTTGGCTATAACGAGCCTAGGTTCCCCCTGAGCGACTGAATCGGATGCCTGAGAGTCCTTTCAGGACAAGACCTTAGGCAAAAGATTGATATACTCCAGGCCTTCCGCCGAAGGAAGCTCCGAGGAATCCAGCTTAGACTCCAGGCCTTCACTAGCTTTGGGAGGTATATGGCTGGAGTGGAGGGCATAGCAGTCTGTTCAGGCCTACTCTTTTTGGCCTTCCTGACTGGGGGGCTTGTCTGAGTGTTGCGAAGTAGAGTCCATAGAAGTTAAACTTTTTAGTCTCAGATTCTAAAGATATATTTAAGGTTGCTAGATGGCTTAAGGATCTTGGGAACAAATGCCTGACAAATGCTACAGGTGGTATGGTTGTGTTCTCGGCCCACGCACAATAGGCAGAGCTCATGTGAATCCTTATGTGGAATTTGCCTTCCACACCTACACTTGCCCTTCCTACCAGACATGTCACCCAAAACAGAAGCAAACAACAAAATAGAAAAACCCTACTGGGTACTTATCTGAAGTCGGATGTAGAATGAGTCTAATGGAAAAGCGATGACCGGAGCTGGCAGTCACACAAGTGGCAGAGAAGTTATACCATATGTCTTGTTTAAGACAGATGTCAGACAGATGCGCAGGAAGTCACACACACCCTAATGGTAGCATTTAACTTTTGCATAACAGCAGGACGTACGAGCGCTCACCAAAGGCAATCGCCCTGATGTCATGAATACAGCAGCATATGAATTGAAGGAAATCTAAAGGAGGTGGAATATCAATATTCAAAGAAATACACTTCTAGATTGGTTAAACAAAACAATTCCCTTAAACTAATACAGGTCCAATTGACTGTAGGCAAGACCCCTCCCTGCAAGTAGCAGCCAATTATAAGACCCCCTCCAAGAACCAGGATACCCACACTGCATACTTGGATCTACTTGAATCACTCTTTAGTCACCTAAAACCAGGGTGTTTGGTTATACCTTGAGTGATTCAATACTCCTCCATAGATTAGGTAAATTATAAATGTACTAACAAACTTGCCCAAAGGTTTTTGGGCTTCAACTCCAATGGCCTGGACCAGTTGGCTGATAACCCAACAAAGGGTCCAAGCATTCTGGATCTGGTCCTCACTAACATGGATGATCGTTGCAACACCAATCGTGTGCAGCCCTACCTAGTGAGACACGATCATAAATCAGTCTTATTAGATGCAACAAAATCAAACCTCCATTAGCAGTAGCTAGACTAAAAAAACTTCTCCAAAGCCAATTACAACTCAATAAGTGATGGCATTAACAGCTTCAGAGCCCCTGCCCTCACTGATGGCATGAACACCTATACTGGAATTTACACCAATGCCTTGTATAAGCATCTGTACAAATGTATTGACTCAGCCATACTGGATAGGATCAAAACAAGATTCTTTTAACAAGCATGAGTGGTGGACACCCATCATAAACAGGTTACACAAAAGAACAAAATTGCTGTCCAAGAGCAGGAATGGTCTCTGAATTGGAAGCATTCCCTCCTCTGCTTAAACAAGCTAATAAGACACTTTGTATAACATTCTAAAGCCAACTATGAATCCAAATAAAATAAGCCTCCATCAACTAAGGATAACCATAAGGCATTCTTTAGCTAGGTCAGAAACCTAGAAGGAAAAACCCAGATCTGCGCAGAACTGATTGTTAATGACACCACATATACTCAACGCAATGAAATAACCGACCTACTAGCTGACAGGCTCAGTGAAAACTTCTCCCCCTGTCCCTGACCAGGGGTCTATATTATATTTTCGAAAGTTTCAAACATCTAACACCATATGGTCGATACCATATGTGCGATGTTTGAAATTTCGAAAATATAAAAAAAAAAATAATAAAAAAAAACTAGACTTACCTAAACGCTTTAGGCAGGGGGGCAAGCCCCCCTGCACCCCCCACTAGTTAAATATTCCTACTCAGATTGCACTGCATTGAAGTAAAGGTAAAATATTCCCTACGATTTCAGTGTTACGCACGCAACGTTTCGACCAATTGGGTTCACTCAATACACACTCGCCGTTTACAAATTTTCAATCACGCGATAGGAACCCCCTGACACGTATCCTCCAAAGCATCCCCACCACCTACCCTCCACCTGGCAACTCTGAAGGAGATCATAAACACTCTCCTAAGCCAAAAACACAGCTTCTATGGGACCTGATAATATTCCAGGCTGCATTGTAAATGGATTAAAACAAGAAAGTACAGTTGTGTACACTTACCATAAATGTAGATGAGTGTATTCACTGTTGCAGTCATCACATTTGGGTTATCTACTTGCAGTAGCCCTCAGTCGGCCTGATCACCAAAGTCTTGGGTCCGGCGTCGGTTCTCTCTTCTTCCGTAATGTCGGGTTGTCAGGGGGTATAAAACATGCAGCAGACACCATTACATCAGTTTTTCTTCCCAGATGTCAGGTGCCCCCCTAATAGGAAGCAATTAAATATGTAAATATACAAGGATATACCTCCAACAAAAAAGCAAATACACCAAAAAGCTTTTAAGCATAGTAAAGGAAATTAGAGGTATAGCCAAAAGAATTCAGGGGGTTGGAGGGAGGGTAACCAGGACTGCAACAGTGAATACACCAACATCTGCATTTATGGTAAGTGTAAACAACTATACTACATTCTTTGTGTTTCACTGTTGCAGTCCTCGCATATGGGTCATCACATTTGGGTAGATTCCCAAAGCTAAGGTTGGGAGGAGGAATTTAGATAGCATTAGGACCAGCTATAAGGCCCTGCAAGACTGCAGTGGCAAAGCAAACCGTGGACAGAGAAAATTGTCAAATGATACTGCTTGGTGAAAGTATGTACAGAACTCCAGGTTAGCGGCTTCTAGGATGTCCTTTGGTAGGGACGCCTCTGAGAAAGGCTGTACAGGTAGATGCAGTCCTGGTTGAGTGGGATCTGATCCCCTGTGGGATAGGTTTTCCATGGTGCTTTCCATGGTGCTTATAGCAGAAATGAATGCAATGGCCTATCCATTTAGAAATGGTTTGCTTTGAAATAGCCTTTCCCTCTGCCCCTGCAACAAATGCCACCAGCAGTTGTTCAGACTTCCTTTGAGGTTTAGTCCTGTCCAAGTAGAATCTAAGTGCAGTACCCGTTTCCCTTTGTTCTGTGGATTAGGAAAGGTGATTTGCAAATGAATGGACTGACTAAGCCACACTGGCTACCACATTGGACATGAAGGAGGGATTGGTTCTGAGGGACACCCTGTCCGCATGAAAGATGATTAATGGCTCCACTGCCACGAGGGCCTGTAATTCAGATACCCTTCTTGCTAAAGTGATTGCTAAAAAGAAAGTTGTTTTCCAAGAAAGAAATTTTAAATCTGCAGTAGCAGCTAGCTCGGAGGAAGTGTGAGTTTCTCCAAGACAAATTTAAGGTCCCAGGCTGGGGCTAGAGCTCTCCTGGGTGGTCTTAAATTTTTGGCCCCTCTGAAGAACTGCCTAGGCCTCTTATCAGGAGGGGGATGGGAACCCCTGATCAAGGTAATAAGGTCTTCAGCCATTTTGATATGTTTTTTAGGCATAGTGGCCTGTGCACGTGGCTCATGCGGCAGTTTTATAGTTTTAGAAGTTGCTTTTATCTTTGGTTTTGCAGCTGTCGGTTTGATGTAAAAATGTTGAGGCCTGAAGCCCGTGCCTGCTCAGTGGCTCCGGACCCATCAGAGGGCGATACATCTGTGGGTCCAATACTTCTGAGCATCTCATGGCATGCCGGACTCCACATGGGTCTCGGTAGGGGCCTGCGACTCGAAAGTAGGGGGTATCAGGGGCTGCGAAAGCACCTCACCGAGTACCGGCAACTGGCTTAGGAGAAGCTTAGTCTGTTTTGGACCTCAACTGTCTGTCCTTTTCTTTGCGTTTATGTACTCCGGTAGTCTGATTGCCATCCACTACATTTCTGGGTAGTTAAATCTGTTTCCAAAATACTTTGAGGCAAAAATATACAGATGCTTAATAGTGCGTTGGGTTAAATCTAGCACAAAACCGACAGCCAGGCACGTTGTGATTAGGGACTAGGCAAGGAATACAGTATAAATGGAAATCCTTTTGAGGTATTTGCTTCCCACAAGTAATACAATTAAGTATTTCTGACATCGGTATGGAGCAAGAAAAAAAGTTTCCAACGGGGTTACTTAGCTTTAGTGAAGACTTTGGTTCTGAAACTCAAACTCTAATATTTCAGGAGACTGCCGACCGGCACTTGCGAAATGCTTTTGCTTCGGGCACAGCATGGCAAGAAAGACTAAAGAAAATGGCGTCTGCTGCTGGTTTTATACCCCTGACGTCATGGAAGAGGAAACTGCAACAGACGCAGGACCCAAGACTTTGGAATTCAGGCCGACTGAGGGCAACCTGCCAGCAGATTACCCAAATGTAATGACTGCAACAGTGAAATACGAAGAAAATCTGCTTGAGCAGTGGGTGAGAGAAGAGGAGAGGTTCCGTGTTGTAATGAGCTGAAATGGCTGAGGCGTGAATTTTGATGGAGGAAAAAAGACAGGCCCCTCTGAAGCATCTCAGTTAAGTATTGTAAAATCTGATGTAAATTGGGCACTGCTGTGATCATCCCTTGAGATTGGTTCCAGGCACAGAATCTTTTCCATTTTTCAGCATAAGATTTTCTAGTACTAGGCCTCCTTGCCTCTAAAATTATATTCATCACTGGTTTACTGAGGGATGGTAAAGGAGAGAGATTAGGTAATTAGCCAGGCTGCTAGGTTCAGGGATTGAAGCTGAGGGTGCATAATCTGGTTCTCCTGCTGAGACAAAAGGGAAGGAGTCTGAGGCAGGTGCCATGGGGCCAACCGTGACACTGCGCAAGAGGGGGTACACCAGTGTTGGCGTGGCCAGTCTGGTGCAATCAAAATAATCCTTGGTTTGTCCTGTTTGATCTTTAGTAGTACTTTGGAGAGCAGAGGCAGAAGAGGGAAGCCATAAACTGATAGATTTTTCCAGAAGGACAGAGCATCCACTTCCCAAGCTTGTTTGTGGGAAGTCCTTGTGCAAAATTTGTCCAATTGATAGTTCTGGGGGGAGGCAAACAGGTCTATATCTGGGCTCCCCCATTTTGCTTGTCAACATGTTGAAAATCCTTGGTTCCAGTTTCCACTAGTGTGGGTCCATGAGATTTCTGCTTAGTCCGTTCTGCCAGTCTAATTTCCCTGGCAGGAACTGAGCTTGTAGATGCACTTGGTAGCTCAAGGCTGTGTTCCACAATGCCATGGCAAGTCTGCAGAGGGGGAAAGAATGTGCACCCCCCTGCTTGTTTATGTACCACACAACAGTGGTGTTGTCCGTCTGTACCATTAGTTGTCCTGGAAGAATGTGGTCCTTGAAGGCTGTCAGAGCAATCTATACAGCTAACATTTCTTTTTGATTGATATGCAGGCGCATATGACTTGGGTTCCATTTGCCCTGAATGCACTTTCCTGCCAGGTGAGCCCCCCATATATAGTCTGATGCGTCTGTTAGGGTTTGGGCGGCATGGGGTAGTGTGAATGGTAGTCCTTTGTTTTGGTGACAGGCTTTTGCCCACCAAAGGAACTCTAGGAGTAGGCAAGGTACGACAGGAATCATTGCTTCTAGATCCTGAGAATGTTGACACCATAGGCTTTTTAGATACCATTGTAGTTTCCTCATATGCAGTGTTGCACATGGAATTAGAAGAATGCAGGAGGCCATGAACCCCAGGGCTTGCAGTATTTGCCTTGCAGATAGCAGGTTTTTGTGGCCACTTGTTAGAAGTAAGTTGTCAAATGAATTTGTTTCTCTGGCATGAGGAAAGCCATCTGGGAAGTTGTATTCAAGCTTGCTCCCAGGAACATAATTTTTTGAAAGGGTACCAGGTGTGATTTTTCGTTTATGGTGTACCCCAGACAAGTTGCACCCTTTGTACAAAGGCCAGATGATTCAAAAGTATGTTCTGGCTTTCTGCCTGAATTAGACAACTGTCCAGGTATGGGTATATTTTGAATATTTCTTTGCCTGCAAAATGCAATAACTGGAGCTAGGCACTTTGTGAATACCCTGGGTGCAGTAGATAAGCCAAAGGGCAGTGCAAAGAACTGATAGTGCATGTAGCCTGCTTTGAAGCGTAGGTATCTTCTGTGAGATTCCCTGATTGGGATGTGCAGGTATGCTTCTTTTAAATCTAGTGTTGCCAACCAGGCATCTTTGCTTAGCATAGGAAGCAACTGAAGAGCCAGCATCTTGAATATTGGAATCACCAAAAAGGTGTTTTAGAGTAGACAGGTCCAGGATAGGACACCATGAATTGTCTTTTCTGGGTACCAGGAAAAGTCTAGAGTAGAAACCTTGTCCCTTTTCCTCTTCTGGTACCAGCTGAATAGCCCCCATGCTTAAGAGAGAAAGTACTTGTTTCTGGGCCTCTGCCCACTGATTTGGGGGGTAGGTCCAGCCACCCACTTGGTGTTGGCAACGTGTGGAAGTGATATCTGTATCCCTGGGACACTATTTAAAACTCATTTGTCCTGGGTAATGAGTTTCCAATTCTTTGCATGAAGAGCAATCTTTCCCCCCAAAGGGGCAGTCAGTTGAGACAGTTTACCATAGGGGAGTCATTCCCAGACTTGGAAGTGGAGGCCCCCCACTTAGTTCTGAGAGTCTCCTGGGACTGAAACCTGGGGTTTTTGCTGCATCTGGGTTTGGCTTGAGAAAACCTGGAAGGGGCTGGAAAGGACCAATTCTTAGAGGGCCAGTGCCTGAACTTGTAAAAATTCTTTTAACAGTTTGCATAGATTTAGCTTTATCTTCCATCTTTTTAAGAACTTCCTCAGCCTTGTTGCCAAACAGGCGGTCCTGATTTAAAGGAGCATCCAACAATTTAGCTTTAACATGATCAGGCAAAGACTGCTACTTAAGCCAAGCATGCCTTCTGAGCACAGACCCAGTAACAGCAGCCCTGCAAGAGGCCTCTAATGAATCAAAACCACATTACAAAGTAGGTTTTCCAACTTGTTCAGCAGAATGCATTAAACCCGTAATTCTTTATTTCCCAGAGTCAGGAATCATCATTTTCTGTTTAAGCAATCCAATAACATGTTGCGGATATTTTAACATATGAAACTGGTAGTTTAAAGCCCCAATGGCTAAGGTTGCAGAAGTGTAAACCTTCTTACCCCATCTATCCAGCGCCCTGGAGTCTCTATCAGAAGGGGTAGGATTTTTTGCAGTAGAAGCCACAATGCCCTTGGGCCTCTGTGAAATGGTCTCTGGATCTGCAATAGGATTTTTGCAAAGTAACTCATGGGACTCAGGGACCCTGTAGTATCGGTCAGGTTTTCTGGGAGCAGGAGGCAGGGAATCAGGGGCCAAACTAGATTCCGAAAAAGCACCAACAATGTCTAGTACAGGAGGAATAGCTAAAGGCCTATGCTGAGGTAGAAGGAAATCTCTAAGCTACTTTTTTGAATCAGAAAAATCCTGGCTTTCCCAGTGGAAATGCTCCCTTAGAGTACATAAGGCTTCCCCAAAAGAAAAACCAGAAGTCAGAAAAAAAAAAAAAAACAGAATCCTGATCAGAAGATTCATAATCAACTTCAGTCCTAGGCCTCTTAGAAGGGGGGTTATAACTTTAACCATTTGTTTTTTAGGCATAGAGGCCTGAGCATGTGGCCTGGGCATCATTTTTTTAGATATGGATCAAGATTTAGGCCCAAGTAATGAAGGAGGCGTTGATTTAATATGCAAGTCCGTAGGCCTGAATACACCCTCAGAAGCCGGTGCCTGCACAGCGGCTCTGGACTCATCCAAGGTAGAGACATCCATGGGTTCCATAGTTGAAGCATCTCGCGGCATACCGGACTCCGAATGGGTCTCAGTAGAGGCCTGCAAATCAGAAGAAGCGGGTATCAGGGGCTGCGAAAGCACCTCACTGAGTACCGGCGAACTGGCAACTGGCTTAGAAGCGTAGTCAGTTTTGGAACTTGGCTGCCTATCTCTGTCTTTAACTCTGCATTTTTTTGGAATGCCGGTAGTCATTTGGCTAACAGATGACATTTCTGGATAATTAAACAGAGAAACGAAATATTTAGAGGCGAAAATATACAGACGGATAGTGCGCTGATCAAATAAAGCACAAAACAGACAGCAAGGTAAGTTGTGGTCAGGGCCTAGTCAAGGAATACAGTACGAATGAAAACCTTTGAGGTATTTGCTTTCCACAAGTAATGCAATTATTAACTTTAACTGACATCGGTAAGGAGCAAGAAAAAGTTTCCCCAACGGGGTACTTCACTTTAGTTGAAGACTTCGGTTCTGAAACTTGAAAACAGGAGTCTGCCGACTGGCACTTGCGAACTGCTTCTGCTTCGGGCACCGCATGGCAAGAAAGACTGATGTAATGGTGTCAGCTGCATGTTTTATGTATATTATACCCCTGACGACCTGACGTCATGGAAGGGACATCAACCAACACAAAACCCAAAACTTTGTTAATCAGGCCAACTGAGGGCTACCTGCAAGCAGATAACCTAAATGTAATGACTGCAACAGTGAAACACGAAGAACATCCGTGTAATATCGGTCAGGTTTTGTGGGAGCAGGAGGCAAAGAAACAGGTCCAAACTAGATTCTGAAAAAGCATCAACAATGTCTAGTACAGGAGGTATAGCTAAAGGCCTATCTGAGGCAGGAGTAAGAAATCCCCAAGCCTCTTTTTTGAATCAGAAAAATCCTGGCTTTCCCAGTGGAAATGCTCAGAGTATGTAAAGTCTCAAAAGAAAAATCCTCTGGAGGGAGAAGCAGAGGGAATAGAGTACTCTGCATCAGAATCCTCATAAGTAGATAAGGGCAAATCCAGATCAGAAGAATCAGAAAAATCTGAATCCTGTTCAGAAGATTCAAACTTCAGTCCTAGGTCTCTCTGAAGGTGGAGTTTGGCTTCTCCTGATTACAATTATAAGATCTTCAGCCATTCTTATCACTTGTTTTTTAGGCATAGAGGCCCAAGCATGCGGCATGAGCACCGGTTTCTTAGGCATGTTTCGAGGCTTTGGCCTAAATGAAGGAGGCAGTTTAATATGGAAGTCCGTAGGCCTGAATACACCCTCAGTAGCCGGTGCCTGCACAGCGGCTCCGGACCCATCCAAGGTAGAGACATCCACAGTTTACACAGCTGAAGCATCTCACGGCATACTGGACACGGAATGGGTCTTGGTAGAGGCTTGCGAGTCAGAAGTAGCAGGTATCGGGCTGCAAAAGCACCTCACTGAGTACCGGTGAAGTGGCGACTGGCTTAGAAGCATCGTCGGCAGCTATGGACCTCAGAGGCTTGTGTGTCTTTTACTTTGCGTTTTTTCGGAATCCTGGTAGTCTGATGGCTGACTACATTTCTGGATAATTAAACCGAGAACAGAAATATTTAGAAGCGAAAATATACAGACGACGGATAGTGCGCTGATTAAATAAAAGCACAAAACCGACAGCAAGGTACGTCGTGGTCAGGGCCTAGGCAAGGAATACAGAACGAATGAAAATCTTTGTGAGGTATTTGCTTTCCACAAGCAATGCAATTAACTTTTACAGACATCGGTAAGGAACAAGAAAAAGTTTCCCTAACGGGGTACTTAGCTTTAGTTGACTTCGGTTCTGAAACTCGAAAACGAAAATTTCAGGAGTCTGCCGACCAGCAATTGCGAACTGCTTCTGCGTCGGGCACCACACGGTAAGAAAGAATTGATGTAATGGCTGCATGTTTTATACAGACGACCTGACGTCATGGAAGCAGGTACACCAACTGACGCAGGACCCAAGACTTTGTTAATCAGGCCAACTGAGGGCTACTGCAAGCAGATAACCCAAATGTAATGACTGCAACAGTGAAACACTAAGATCAGTATCTCCTCCACTTTTCTGAATAAGACTTCCTAGTACTAGGCCTCTGGGCCTCAAGGATGACATCCAGCACTTGTTTTGCTGAGGGTTGCTGGTGATTTATTCAGGGAATAAGCCAGGCTGCTAGGTTCAGGGTTTGCAGCTGAGGATGCAAAATTTGGCCCTCCTGCTGGGACAGCAGAGAAGGGGGTCTGATGCAAGTGCCAAGGGGGCACTGTTGTCAGACTGCGTAAAAGTGGGTACCAATGCTGGTGTGGACAGTCTGGTGCAATAAAGATTGTCCTTGGCCTGTCCTGTTTGATCTAGAGTAGTACTTTCGAGAGGAAGGGCAGAGGGGGAAAGGCATAGATTGAGAGGTTTTCCAATGTAAAGGATAGGGCATCCACTTTCCATGCTTGGCTGTGGGGAGTTCTGGTGCAAAATTTGCTAAATTGATGGTTCTGAGGGGAAGCAAAGAGGTCCACCTCTGGTGTCCCCCCACCTGTAGATCAGAAGCTTGAATGAATTTGGTTCCAGTTTCCACTCGTGCAGGTCCATCTGCTTGTCATCAGCCAATGAATTTTGTTTGCCTGGCAGGAATTGAGCTTGCAGGTGCACTTGGTCGCTCAAGGCTGTGTTCCACAGAGTGGGCAGGAATGACTTCCTCCTTGCTTATGTACCACACGACTGTGGTGTCCGTCTTTATCAAGAGTTGTCCTGGAAAGAAAAGGTATTTGAAGGCTGTCAGTACACTCTGCACAGCTAACATTTCTTTGATTGATATGCAGGTGCATTTGTCCTGGGCTCCATTTGCCTTGAATGCATCTGCCTGCCATGTGAGCCCCCCCATGCATAGTCTGATGGGTCTGTTAGGGTTTGTGCTGCGGGGGTTGAGTGACAGGGAGTCCCTTGTGGTTGCAGGCCTCTGCCCACCAAAGGAACTCTGTCCTTAGGCAAGGAATGATCTGAATCACCGTTTCCAGGTCCTGAGAATGTTGACACCAGAGACTTTTTCAGTACCACTGGTTTCCTCATATGCAGTATTGCTGGGTTTGGGTGGCCAGTAGTTTGAAGTAATTTGTCAAATAAACCTGCTTTTCTGGTGTGAGGAAGGCCATCTGGGAAGTTGTGTTCAAGCTTGCTCCCAGGAATACAATTTGACTGGATATCACATGCGATTTCTTTTCGTTGATGGTATACCCAAGAAAAGTTAGGAGTCTCTTTACAAATGTCAGGTGCTGAAGTAGCAATTCCAGACTGTCCGCCTGAATCAGGCAATCGTCCAAGTATGGGTAAATTTGAATGTTTCTCGGCCTGCAGTATGCAACTGGAAAGGACCAGTTTTTTTTGAAGGCCAATGCCTACTGGAATCTAGGTGGCTGTACCTGTAAGAAATCTTACAGTTTGCATAGATTTAGCTTTTTCCTCCATCTTTTCAAGAGCTACTTCTGCTTTTGTGCCAAACAAATATTTTTGACTTAATGGAGCATCTAGGAATTTTGCTTTTACATGGTCTGGCAAGATTTGTTCCTTCAGCCAAGCATGCCTTCTCAGAACAGACCCAGTGACAGCAGACCTGCAAGATGCTTCTAAGGCATCAAAACCACACTGCAAAGTACGTTTACTAACTTGGTTTGCAGAATGCATTAACTCTTGTAAATCTTTTCAGGAATTAACATTTTTTTTGTTTAATTAGTTCCATAATATGCTGCTAGTACTTTAACATGTGAAACTGGCTATTTAAAGCCCTGATGGTAAGAGTTGCAGAGGTATATACCTTCTTACCTCATCTGTTTAAAGCCCTAGAATCCCCGTCTGAAGGGGTAGGGTTTTTGGCTGTAGTAGCCTTAATACCTTTAGCTCCCCGGGAAATGGTCTCTGGATCTGCAGTAGGATTTTTAAAGAGAAATTTGTGAGAGTCAGGCACTCTGTAGTACCTGTCAGGCTTTCTAGGAGATGTTAAAGTATCAGGGGTAAGATTTGATTCCATGAAGACATCTACAATATTCAAGACAGGGGTTAAGAGGCCTGTGCTGAGGCAAGTCTAAAAATTCCCGGAGTCTCTTTTGATTGAGGCATTCCCAGCGGAAATACTCTTAAGGTATGCAAGGTTTCACCAAAAGAAAAGTCCTCTGGAGGGGAGGCAGAGGGAATGGAATCCTCCGCATCCGAATCCTCATAGGTAGATAAGGGTACGTCCTGGTAATCAGAGGGATCAGTCATCGGACTCATGGTCTGTAGAATCAGAAGGAAAATCAATTCTTTGTCTTTTAGAGGGGAAAGGCTGGCTGCCCCTAATTAAAGTAATAAGGTCTTCAGCCATTGTAAGCATTTGTTTCTGGGGCATGGGAGCTTGAGAATGCGCTTTGGTCGTCTGTTTCCTAGGCGTAGTGTGAACTCTGGGCTTGAGAAATTTGGTAGTTTTAGTTAACAAAATAGTCTGTTTAATACGAACATCGGAAGGCCTGAATACACCCTCAGAAGCCGGTGCCTGCACAGCAGCTCTGGACCCACCCAAGGTAGACATCCGCAGGTACCATAGTCAAAGCATCTCGCAGCATACGAATGGGTCTCAGTAGAGGCCTGTGAATCTGTAGAAGCGGGTATCAGTGGCTGCGAAAGCACCTCAGAGTACCGGCCGACTGGCGACTAGCTTAACGGAAGCGTCGGCAGTTTTAAACCTATGTGGTCTGTCTTCATCCTTACGTTTTCTCAAAAGATCTGTAGTTGGATGGCTTAACGTAGACATTTCGGAATATGGAGAACGAAAGCGAAAGAATTTAGCGTCAAAGATAGCCTGACGACGAATAGTGCGGGTGTTGAACAAGGCACAAAACAGACAGCGAGGAACATCTTGGTCTGGGCCTAAACAGGTGATGCAGTAAGAAAGAAAAGGTGTTTGCTTTCCACAAGTAAGACAATTGTTAACTTTTTCTGACATTGGTTAGAGCAAGAAAAAAGGATCCCCAACAGGGTACTTGGCTTTAGAAGAATTCAGGTTTGAAACTTGAAAAATGAAAATTTCAGGTAGCGGCCGACCTGCACTTGTGAACTGCTTCGGCCTCCCGCGCAGCGAGAAAAGCTGATGTAATGGCGTCGGCTGCATGTTTTATACCCCTGACGTCATGGAAGAGGCAGCAGCATCAGACGCAGAAATCCCAAGACTGGTATTTGGGCCGACTGAGGGCTACGTGCAGGCAGATAACCCAAGTGTGAACAGTGAAGCACGAAGATCATCATTTGGTTACTGGTGAGTGGGTCCAATCCAGCTTCTCCACTTCGGCTTATTGCCTTCTGGTTCAGTTTGTGCTTAGTTTTACTTTTTGGTAGTTCATTATGGCCAGTGAAGATACCGGGGATTCATCAGTCCCACTACTTACCCAGAACTTGGATTTTGAAAGACTACAACAGACTGTGCTTACTCTAAGCTGAGTCGTACAGTCTCTTTCGTCTAAAGTAGACGCTTTACTCGGCACACCCCCTTCTGACGTCAGACCGCATTTGCAAGCACCTAGTGGAATGGAAACTGCGTCCAGAAGTTTGCGGTCTGTTTTAATGGATTGTAACAGACAACTGCATACAGCGCCCTAAAACAAGCAGGTTTTCTACGAATTCCAATGGAGTTGGCAGTTTTTCTTCCTCCATACCGTGTGGACAACACTCAACAAATTTCATCATCAGCCACTGTTCCAGCTTTGCAGGACTGGCTTACAGCAACCATTTCCTTTGGTGAAACTGAAGGACCTGTGGACTTACCATTTTTATTTGAAACGTTTGACTATAAATTATCTAAAAACCAAGCGACTCCAGTTTGATAACGCATATTTTTTATTGAATGTATGAAAGAAAATAGTGTCCAAAGGCCTTAAAATATGTCACTACCCGAGGGGCTTGCAGCACAACTCTGATTTGTTTAAAGAACTGGCTGCTATGTTTGATAAGCATGGTTCAGAGTACATGCATTTAATTGTAAAGCACAATGATGTTTTAATCAATGAATTGATAAGACTGTTTCAGAATTAGATAAAACTATTTGTGGCCATTTGTAATACAAGTTTAAATATGAGCACCTTCAAATTTTTAAAAGTATGGCCCACCTACTGAACTCCAAGGCTAGAAAAATTACAAAATTAACAAGAGACAAATGATTATGGTAATGGTACAACATACCCTAGGCCTCCACCTCCACAGGAATGGGGTAACAAATTCACTAATTCCAACCTGAATTTAGTCAATATTAGTTATAGCAACAACTTAAATTCCACACCCCGTAATTCTGGGCAGATTTTTTAGACCCACAGGAATTCCCACCCCTAAGACGCTCAGAGCACTTGAGGAACAAGGGTCCACCAGTGAACAACTGGGAGATGGTTCCAGGGAACACCTACAACCACTGGAACAGGGGAGGGATGGCGAACAGAGGTGGGAAGAGGTTCCATACTCCGACATGGAACAGGACTTAATTGTACCTACAACCTGACAACTTGAATGTATCATTTGATATACCAGACCAGGTTTCAGACCATCTGCTTCCACCCTGTCATATTGTTAGCAACACCTTGGGTGACTAATGTATATCATTTTTCCAGTATTGTAATAAATTTGGAACACTGATTTGTTTGCTATTTTGTACCCCACAATCTTTTGATATTGTTAGTACTTTAATGGATATGAGAATGTACACGCAAGTTAAACCTGAAAATTATTTTTAATAACTCTTCCTCTACATATTTTGTTAACCCTTTGGCTGTTTCTAGTACCTACAACCCCCCACTTCACCCTGCTGTCCAACATTTTGAGGACATCTGTGAACTTGTATGTAGTTCTAATTTTTTTAAATAGGAACACTACTGTAAACGAGAAAAAGGTAATGTATGACAAAGAATTTTTCTCATACAACTAGAATTATGAAAACAGATAAAGGGGGAGGTGTAGCCTTAATGAATTATGACTATCAAGAAAATGCTGTTAATCCTAATAGGAAAAGCCCATATAAAATCTTCCTTAAATCAATTAAATGTTTCATAGTAAAATAAGTAACTTAAAGATCTTTTTATTGAAGGATCAATATCTATAGATACTCTCAACTATATCTGTTCCCTATCCCAGATTATCTGTTGTTTGGATTACCAAAATTGCACAAGAATCTTATACAACCACCTATGCGTCCTATTGTTGATTCTAAAGGCTCTATTCACCCACCCCTTGGCAACATATTTGAACAGGTTAAAAATACGTAATCAACGAGACACGTGTGTAAAGATTCATGGAGTTTTTTTTAGAATAGATAGAAAAAATACCTTTTAAGGACACCTATATGTTTATAATAAGAAGTTATGTACCTACCATAACGTTCCATGTTAGTTGTCTTCTCTCGCCTTCTTTCTTGCTTGATGGGTTCGGAGCCGATCCCTCGGCTCCGACTCGGCACTTGCTAAGCTCGAGAGTCACTTTTACCAGCTCGAGGCAGCCCCATATCCCATGATGCAAGGCGGTAAGTACCCAGATCTCGTTTGATGACAAAGGGCAATAGCACCAAGCATAAAACACTTCCCAAAGGAAAAAAGAAAACTTACAGGATGGAAGAAGGACCAGGTCTGAATGGTCTTCAGCATAATAATTTCTTATAACAAGGTCTGTCCAGGCCTGGGGGAAGGAGGGAGGGTCGCAAGAAAGAAGGAGAGAAGACAACTAACATGGAACGTTATGGTAGGTACATAACTTAATGTTAAGTTGTCAATCTCGCCTTCATTCTTGCTTGATGGGACCGTCCCTAGCACCTCTATCCTGGGTGGCTCAATGGAACAGACTCTTGAGGACTGTAGAGCCAAAACTGGCTCTGTCCCTGGAGGCCAAGTCCAATTTGTAATGGGAAACAAAAGTGTGAGGAGTGGCCCAAGTGGCCGCTGCACAAATAGTGTCTAAAGGAAGTCTAGCTTGAAAGACTGTAGAAGTAGCTAAGCTCCTAGTTGAATGTGCTTTAGGTTTTGAGCACAGCTGTTTTCCCCTGAGCAGATAAATTTCAGAGATGACCGAAGAAAGCCATCTGGACAAGGTCACTTTAGAAACAGGAAGGCCTTTTTTATTATCCGCATAGGAAACAAAAAGTTGATCAGATTTTCTAAATTTTTTTGTTCTGTCCAAATAATATCTAAGTTGACGGTGGACATCAAGATAATGTAGTTTTTGTTCGGCTCTGTCTGAATAGTTTGGGAAAAATACAGGGAGATCAATGGATTGATTCAAATTGGTCTTTGAAGCGACCTTAGGCAAAAAGGTCGGATTAGTCCTCAAAGATACTCTGTCTTTGTGAAAAACCAAATAGGGGGGTCGAACCGATAGAGCATGAAGTTCAGACACCCTCCTGGCCGATGTAATAGCCACTAGGAATAAAGTTTTCCAAGAAAGAAATTTCAGGGAACAAGAAACAGCTGGCTCGAAGGGGGGAAGAATCAAGGATGACGGCACTAAATTTAGATCCCACTGAGGAGGAGGATTCCTGATTGGAGGCTTTAGTAGGAAAATTCCTTTCAAGAAGGCCCTGCAGAGCCTATGGGACATAATATTATGATCTGCGACCCCGACATGAAAGTTGGAGATAGCAGCCAATTGAACTCTGACTGTGGAAGAAGAGGAGCCTGCATGAAAAATCTCTGCTAAGAAGTCCAGGACTGCCTGAACAGGGGCAGTGAAAGGATCAATATTCTTAGCCTTAGCCCAATAAGAGAAACACTTCCATTTGCTTGTATAAATCCTCCTGGTAGAGGATTTTAACGAAGCTACTATGATGTCTCTAACTGGGTTAGAGATCAAAGGAAGCCTGGCTAAGGAAGGAAGTGGAGCAACCATGCTGTGAGGTTGAGAGAAGGGATAGACCGGTGCAGCTGACCGGATTGGTGAATCAGAAGATCTGGCACTGGGTCCAGATGCCACGGCTGCACCAAAAGGTGATGGAGGAACGGGAACCAAACTTGTCGAGGCCAGTAAGGGGCAATGAGAATCAATTTGGCTCTCAAAGCGGTAGCTTTCTGGATAACTTGAGGGATCAGAGGAAATGAGAGGAAGGCATAAAGAAGTCCCTGGGGCCAATCCTGGGTCAGAGCGTCTCTGGGGGGATGGCCTGGTAGAGGGAAGAGACAGAAGAAGTCTGGGCATTTGCTGTTTTGGGGAGTAGCAAAAGATCGCAACATGGGCGACCCCATTCCAGAAATATCTCTTCCGCTATAGATTGCTTGAGAGACCACTCGTGAGGCATGAGAATAGCTCTGCTCAATCTGTCCGCTACAATGTTGGTTTTCCCAGGGATATGCGTTGCTACCAGAAACCGATGAGAGGAGATCGCCCATTGCCATAGTCTGAGCGCTTCTCGACACAAGGGGTAGGACTTGGTTCCGCCCTGTTTGTTGATATACCAAACTACAGACATGTTGTCTGTGTGGACTGCAATTGTCCCTACGGGAAGAAAGTCGTTGAGGGCTTGCAACGTTAAAAGCACTGCTCTCATCTCCAGGACATTTATGTGCAGATGGTACTCGAACGGCTGCCACGTCCCATGAACCATCCTGCCCTGATAATGACCCCCCCCACCCGATCAGGGAGGCATCCGTGGTGACAGTGGCTATTGGGGATGGAGGTACAAAGTACCTGCCTTGGTGAACCTGAGGAGATGTGATCCACCAAGCAAGATGATCTTTGCAAGTCTGTGTCACCAGAATCTGGTGACGCATTGGAAGTTGTTGGTATGACCACTGTGTGAACAGCATCCACTGAAGAAGGCGCATGTAGAATCGAGCCAGGGGAAGAAGAGTAATGGCCGCAGCCATGAGGCCTAATACCTTTAGAACCATTCTGGCCTGTACTTTCTTGTTGGCCAGAATGATCCTGACATGACTCTGAATGTCTGAAACTCTTTGATCTGTAAGGGTAGCTGACATCCGAACAGTGTTTAAGTTTGCGCCTATGAAAGTAATAGACTGGCAGGGCGATAAGGATGACTTTTCGAAGTTGATTGAGATGCCCAAATGAGAACAAAGACTTATTGTGTAATCCCTGGCTTGAATAAGCTGATGCCTGGTGGTGGCTGACAGGAGCCAGTCGTCGAGATACGGAAACACCTGGAATCCCTGACGTCTCAGGTGAGCCATGACCACTGCCATACATTTGGTGAACACTCTGGGGGCTGTAGTGAGACCAAAGGGCAGGGCTCTGAACTGGAAATGACTGGACCCCAGCCGAAAGCGGAGAAATCTCCTGGAGCGTCTGAATTTTGATGTGATAGTACGCATCCTGAAGATCTATTGAGCACATCCAGTTGTCCTTCTGTAAGAAGGGCAGAATTGAGTGACCATTCGGAATCTTGTCTTCCTCACAGACTTGTTGAGTCTGCTGAGATCCAATATTGGTCTCCAGTCTCCCGTCTTTTGGGGACCAAAAGAACCTTGAGTAGATTCCGGGCTCTGAATGGTCTGTTGTAACTGGCTGAATGGCTCTTTTTTGCAGTAGTTTTGAGACTTCTAACTCTGCAATTTCCCTTAGACCGGGTGGTACATCTGGAAGGGAATTTGAGGGGAAAGGACTTTCCTCGAAAGGAATTATGTAACCCTTGGATATGATCGACTGTACCCATCTGTCTTGAGTGAGGGAATGCCAGGCTTCTGGGTACAGTGATAATCTTCCCCGACTGCCTCCAAGGAGGGACAGCCGGACAACATCTCAGGGATGCTGAAAGGGCTTGTCAGAGAGGCTCTCTGTTTCCTGGTTTTGGACCCCTCTGCCTCTAGAGCGCGTCTGTTACCCCTCTGCCTCTAGGGGTAAACTGACCACGTGAATCGGCGTGACTCCTTGGGATTTTGGAACCACATTTTGCCACCTTTCTGTCCTTTGGGGTAAGGTCTAGAAGGGGTGGAAAACGGACTCCTACAGCAGAAAGAGTCTTGCCGTCCTGCTCACACCTGGTCAAAGTTTCCTTCACCTGAGGGCCAAACAAAGCTGACCCAAAGGGAGAATTTGTGAAGGACGCCTTAAAGGGATCTGCAAAGTCACATAGCCGCATCCAGGCTTGGCGTCTAAGAGCCACACTTGTACCTGCGGCCCTACTCGCTCCATCAGCAGCATATGATATTAGCCGCATGGAGGAGTTTGCAATGGAATTAAGGGTTCCTAGCTGCGAAGCAATTTTTTCTTGAGCCCCTGCAGCTGTAGGATCCTGTACTACTTCACCCAGCTCCTTAAGGATATCCCTCTGGAGTCTGGTGAAGTGACATAGGTAATTCAGCGAACGCATAGCAAAGGTCGCTGAGGAAAACATCCGCTTACCGTACCTATCCATGGTCCTAGAGTCCTTATTAGGAGGATGGACGGTACGGAAGGATCTGCAAGTTCCTTCTTGGTGGCAGCAGCCACCACCATGGCATCAGCAGGGACACCCTTAGTGAGGAATTGCTTGTCACACGGGGCAGTGATAAATTTTGAAGGCCTCCTAGGGACTGGCTCTACAGGTTCAGGTGTCGCCCACGCCTTTTGGGCAATAACCTGCATAAGGGGTCGAAGGCGGAGACACCCAGGAGGTGGAGGGCCGAGATCCAAACGCCTCTAGGTATACTGACTCATCCTCAGAGGGATTATTGGTGGGCCAGTTTCCCCTCTGTCTAAGGAGTTCTAGGATGTCTGAGAAGGAGACATCCTCAGAGGGAATCTTGGGGATCCCTCTGACTCATCAAAGTCAGTATCTGAAGTGATAGACTCGGGGGAGTCTACGTGTTTCCTCTTACAAGTCCTCTTCCTAGGAGGATCTCCCGAAACATCAGGAGAATCCTCGGAAGAGGGGGAAATTCCCAATGGGGAAACCTGAGGCGGAGGATCTCTGGGTCCTGTAGCAAGAGAAGTGGCAGAGATGTCAACAGGCACTATAGAGGGAGGAGCTAAGGGAACAGACTGCTGGCTGATACCAGTGGCCAGCACACTCTTCATCACCTCGAATGCTCCCCCCCCAGGCAGGTCCGAGAGAACCCGTTCAAGAGCTAGGAACTCCAGGGACCACCGAAGGGAAGTCTCGAGGCAGATGTCGGAGCCGAGCTCACCAAGGCCGAGGCTCCAAGGGGAAGAGCGGGTTCGGACAAGGGTCCGATGCCACTCACCCCCTCGGAGGAGACCATGGAAGCCCGGCCACCGAATCCCTCTAAGGAAGGTCTCGAAGAGGAGATAAGAGTAGAGGCTGAAGGGACAGAAGGGGGTATCCGTCCCTCAGCCGTAGCAGTAACCATTCCCGAAGACTCCAACTCCAAGCTCTGGGGTAGAGTTGAAGGAGGAACTGTAACGGGGTGTGGACCAATAGTAGTCTGTTGAGACGGACTATGTAACATTTGGGCCAGTGCCTGTGACTTAAGTAATCTCTCTAAGTCATGGTCCGAAAGCCTGGATGACCTTGAAGATCGGCTCCGATGGCTCCGTTCCGAGAGGAGAGGTGAAGCCGGAGCCGAAAGTATCGGCTCCAAGGAAGGAGACCTCGACCTCTTCCTCGAAGGAGCCATCGGAACAGATGAAACTATTGAACCTGTCGGAGCTGTGTCGGAGCCGATCGGAGCCGACACCGATGCCTGTGCCACATGGTGGTCGGAGCCGATCGGAGCCGACACCGAAGTGGTCGATGCAGAATCGGCACCGATAGCCATCGGTGCCGAAGGCTTGGTTAAGCCAGAATCGGCTCCAGCCGGAGCCGATCTCGACTCAGAACGAGTCGGAGCAGAGGCCGCAGGCTTTGACACAGAAGCCTGGGCCTTGGAAGACTTGGCAGTCTTAGGTGGAGCCGACTTAGCCGGAGAGCCCTCCGGCTTAAGAAGGCCCCTGAGTATTAATTTGTTTCTTCTTTCCTGCAGGACTCTCTGGCTGAAAGAATGACAAATAGCACAGGAGTCCTGCAGGTGAAGAGGCCCCAGGCAATAAAGGCAAGAAGTGTGACCGTCTGTCAGAGACATCTTCTGACAGCACGAGTCACACTTCTTAAAGCCTGAGACCCTTTCTTTTGACATGGTGTAACACAAGCACACACACACACACCAGTCAAAGAATTTAAATATACCAAAAAGGTATAACTACAAACACACACACACACCCTAACAGGGGGGGGGGGATGGGATGGGTAAAGTCTGACTAAAAAAATAATGAGACAGACAAATTTGTCAGAAACAGATTAAAACTAAATAAAAACTAACAATAAGGGGTTTTTAAGTTAAAAGGGCTAAATTAGCGAATTAGTAAATCACTTACCAGGAGCTGGTAAAAGGAGGACCTCATAAGCGAAGCGGCAAATGAGATCTGGGTACTTACCGCCTTGCATCATGGGATATGGGGCTGCCTCGAGCTGGTAAAAGTGACTCTCGAGCTTAGCAAGTGCAGAGTCGGAGCCGAGGGATCGGCTCCGAACCCATCAAGCAAGAATGAAGGCGAGATTGACAACTTAACATCCATTGACATCAAGGATTTATCCTCTGTTATACCCATGATACGGGGTTAGACTGGTTTACGGAATACCTCGACGAAGAAAGTCTTGCACACTTTGATGTTTTGGTTTATACACAATTAATGGAAATGGTTTTTAAAAATAATTTTATATTTAACAATGAAATATATTTACAACAAGAGGGAGTAGTCATGGGCTCTGCATGCGGTAGCCTCTATGCCAACACCGTGGTTAAACAATGGGGGAAAAAAGTTTTATTCCCCTCATGTTACTTTGGATATATGAAGTTCTATACCAGGTTTTTGGATGACATTTATTCTACGGGATGGACCTAATGAACTTCGGATTTTACTGTATACATTGAAACTACCACCAACTTTTTAAAGTTTAGGTATACTAGTGACCTTGACATAACTTCCTTTTGAGATGTCCTTTTGGTTGAAAAGCGTGTTTCAAAGATTTTTTTTAGAAAAAGTAAGTATTCAAACTCTACTGCATTTTTCTAATACCCATCCTGTGAAACAAAAGAAGGCTATTGTCAAGGGCCAATTCGTGCGTGCAGCACGTATGGTGTCTCTAATGAATGATTTTGTTGAACGAATGCAATAATTTAATAAACATTTTTAAATAAGTTACCCTTTTAAATGTATTAGTGACATTATGACCGACTTAAGTAAATGTAAGGGAGCGAGGTTTTTACCTACCCCTACTTTCAGGGGACGATATCATTAATGTCCTATCGTCCAATAATTGTGAAACTAATAGGGAAGGCGGCAAATATTTTACTTTTTACTACTGTTTTCACACAGAACAGTTTTATTTTAAGGGATATTTTAGTAAAAAATTGGTGCATCCTTAGACACGAGAAGAATATCAGAACTTTAATAGGCTTACTTCCTACTTTAGTTTATAGAAAAGGAAAGAACTTAAAACATTTTTGAGACTAGAAACATGCATCCTAACCATAAACCTGGTTCTATGAAAAAATGTGGTAGATGCAATTACTGAAAACACATTAAAGAAGGTAACATCTTGCATCAATATGGAAATTAGGATCAACCAGAAATACAACTGTTCTGAGAAGGTTATATATTGAGCTATGTTTCATAAGCAGGTACTAGGCTATTAGCCCTAGGGCCTATATAAGCCTAGATAAAAAGGTACACTGGCTTTCTCCACCAAAGAAAATTATTTTCCTGTGCCCCTGTTGAGCAGAACAGAAGTGATCCCTGGGGTGAATTTCCTACTTGCCATCCAGTCAAGATTTTTCTTGAAGAGTGCTAATGAGGAGCTCTGTTTGACAGACATGTAGTCTGTTCCAGAGTATGGGAAGTCTCTGGGACAGGAATCTATCCCTCCACCATGTTCTGTTTATTGTGGTGACAAGGTTTAGGTCCCTAGAGCGTGTAGCTCGGAGGGATTGGGGTTTCTTTAAGTGGAGCATGTCCAACAGCTCTGGGTTTGACATAGCTTTGTATGTTAGGCAGAGATCGCCTCTGAGTAGGCGATATGCGACTGAGTAAAGCTGGAGTTTGAGACGGTCTGCATAGGGCATCTATTTGAGGCTAGTAATCCTCTGTGAGGTATTTCTGTGAACTTTCCAAGTTGTTGTAGATGTCTTGTGAGATACATACCAAAAGGGGTGTTGTACTCTATAATGGGTCTGAGTGATGAGTAGAGGGGAACAATGACCTCTTTCTGGATGAGAAACCTTTTATGATGAAGTGAGCCACGTAGAAGGATTTCCTGACTACTGTGGCAATGTGATTATCAAAGGAGAGACTACTGTCCACCTGTGTCCCAAGGTCTCACCACACTTTCGGTGTTAAGTAGACTACCACTTATGTGGTAGTTCATGGGTACAGAGTTTTTCCCAAAGGGGATGACAATACACTTTTTGGCATTAGCTTTGACACCAGGCATCTATCTCAGTGAGGCCTTTTTGTAGTATGTCCACATCGTTTGGAGTTTCGATTAAGACTCCTAATTTGCAGTCATCTGCAAACTTTGTTAGCCAAAGAACTTCTGTGTTAGCCTGTACTTCAGAGAAGTAGATACCAAACAGGAGAGGACCCAGGACTGAACCCTGTGGTACTCCACTTGTCACTGGTCTGAAGTCGGATTTGGAGTATGCTACTTTCACAGTGTGGGTTCTGTCCGTGAACCAGTTGGTAACCCATCTTGTGACATAGGTATTGATACCTAGTTTAGTGAGCTTATCTATAATTCCAGAGTGGGGGATGGTGTTGAAAGCCTTGGCGAGATCTAGATAAGCTGTGTGAACCACCTTACCCTCATCTATGGCTTTGGTGACTGCTTCAAAGTCAAATCAGGTTTAGGAGACATGATCTGCCTTTTACAAACCCACACTGGGTAGGGTCCAGGAGTTTGGAGATTACCAATGTCTTTGTTTATGAGTTCCATGATGATACGTTCCATGGCCTTGCAGACCAGGCTCGTCAGGCTAATGGGGCGGTAGTTCCCGGGGTCCATCGTGGCTTCCCCTTTGTGGAGTGGGATAACCGTCGCAGTGAGCCATTCAGTGGGCACAAAGCCTGAGGTGAGGCTATAACTGAACATGGTACTTGGGTAGGCTGCCAGTTCATTCTGTAGCTCATGTAAAACGCAGCCTGGGATATTGTCAGGTCCCATGGATGCTGTGATCTTGGCTTTGGAGTTTTTTTTTTTTTTTTTTTTTTACCTGTGCAGCTGTGATTACAGGAACTTTGCATTCTTCCGGTATAGAGATGGGCCCTCTAGGGGGTGGGGGTGGGGTAAAGTTAGCACTGAACCTGACAGGATGTTGGCAATATCAGTTGGTTCTGTATATTTAGTGCCCTTGTGCTGTAACTCAGAGCAAATCTGAGTGTTGCTATCGAGATTCTTGACATGGCTATAGAATGCTTTGTGGTTGTCTTTAGAGTCAGTGGCAATTTTGTTTTCATAACTAGCTTTGGAGGAGGGATCTCAGCTTCTTACTGAGGTTGACCAGGGAGTTCCTCCAGTCATGGGATTTTACTCTTTTTTTGCAAGTTTCTTTCTTCTGTTGTAGAGTTTGTTTATGGCAGGGGACCACCAGATTGGCTTCCTTTTTTTGGAGGACAGCATCTTGGTTCTATTAGAGATAGCATGATCCACACACTCGTGTAAGTGCTAGTGCATTTGTGTAGGATTCAGTCGCACCTCTATTCATAGGTTCATAGATTAGTACTAAGCTAACTGCCCTTGTGAGCCATTGTAAGCCTAGCCGATTATCCCGAGACAAATCCTGCACCTTGTGTTTGTAAGGCAAACACCTTAACCATTAGGCCACCCTCCCAACCCTTGTCCTATTGTCCGTCTGCATGTAAGTCATGAAGTTTGCCACTTCTGTCTTGAGTGTGACGTTGGCTTTGGAGAAGTTTTTTTTACGGTGGTTTCCCTAATTGGGGGTGGGGGCGGGATGTGGATGTCTAGGGTGATTAGCTTGTGGTCGGATCTGACCAATGAGGAATTGACCTCTGGTGTGGAACACCAGTTGCTCATGTTGGTAATGACCAGGCCTAGGATATTACTGCCCCTGGTGGGGGTGTGAATAAGATGATCCAAGGCGTTGGAATTTATGAATTTCAGAAAACGTTGAGCAAAAGAGTTGGTACACGAGTAGTTTTCCCAGTTAATGGTCGGGTAGTTGAAAATCGCCCATTAGGGTGTTGGGTTGTACCCTAAAACTTTCCAGTGTATCAAGAGATGAGGAATGGGATTCCTGGGGCATGGTGGGGGGTCTGTAGTAAGCTACAATTTTGATTGCGGTCTTGCCCAAAGTTAGTTGCACTTGGATAATCTCAGATGCATTATGCTGTGCAACTAGCCTGGAGGTGTGGATATCCTTAATGAATATGGACACGCCTCCACCTTTAGTGCTTTGTCCCAGGTTAGGTGGCCGAAAGGTGTTCATAGGTTCCTATGTTTATACTAGGCTATCTGCCCTGGGGCATTTACAAGCCTAGCCAGTGTGTTTGACTTTCGCCACCCTTTTAGATCGGTTTACTGTGCCTCTGTACAGTAGGTCACAGAAGATGGCCCTTTTAAGGTTAAGTTTATTGTGCCCCTGTCTAGCAGGGACACAGAAGAGATCCCAGGGGTGAACTTACAATCTCCCATCCACTCAAGATTTCTCTTGAAGAGGGTCAGCGAGGGGCTCTGCCTAACATGGACTGGGATTCTGTTCCAGAGTGAGGGTAGCCTCTGGGATATGAATCTGTCCCTCCAGCATGTCCTATTTATTTCTGTGCTGAGGTACAAGTCCCTGGAGCGTGCAACTCTAAGGGATTTGGATTTCCTGAGGTGGAGCATGTCCATTAATTTATACGTCAGGCATAGATCACCTCTGAGTAGGCGGTAAGCAACTGAGTAGAGCTGGAGTTTCTTTAGCCGAACTGCATAGGGCATCTGTTTGAGTCCCTTGATCCTCTTGGTGAGGTACTTTTGGGGCCTCTCCAGTTCCTGCAGGTGTCGGGTAAGGTGCACCCCAAATGGGGCATTGTATTCAATTATGGGCCTGATGAGTAGAGGGGCACAATGACCTCTCGTTCTAGATGTGAACCCTTTCATGATAAGGTGGGCTATATAGAAGGTCTTTCTAACCACTCTGGCAACGTGATTGTCAAAAGAGAGGTTTCTATCTACTTGGGTCCCCAAATCCCCAATTACTTCTTCCGTACTTAATGGATTACCACCTATGTGGTAATTTGTGGGCACTTTGTTTTTCGAAGAGATGACTATGCACTTTTTGGCATTTAGCTTAAGGCCATGGCTCTGGCACCAGTTATCAGTCTCTGAGAGACCCTTTTGGAGGATGCTCGTCAGCCGGAGTGTCGATTATGGCGCCCAGCTTGCAGTCATCTGCAAACTTGGTCAGCCATAGTCCTCCCGTATTAGCCTGTACCTCAGAGAAGTATATACTGAACAAGAGGTCCAAGGACTGAGTCTTGTGGGACGCCACTTGTAACTGGTTTGGTGTCTGACATGGCACCTGCAATACTGACAATGTGGGTTTGATCCCTGAGCCAGTTTGCAACCCATAGGGGTTGATATTTAAGCTGGTGAGCTTATTTATGATGCCCGAGTGGGGTATTGTGTCAAAGGCTTTTGTGAGGTCCAGGTAGGCCGTGTGGACTACCTTCCCTTCATCTATGGCCTTGGTAACTATTTCAAAGAAGTCGATCAGGTTCAAGAGGCAAGATCTGCCCTTAAAGCCGAACTGGGTGGGATCCAGTGCCTGGAGGTTACCAATGTCCTTGTTTATGAGTTCCATGATGACACGCTCCATAGCTTTGCAGACCAGACTAGTCAGGCTTATAGGGCGATAGTTTCCTGGGTCCGTTGTGGCGTCATCTTTGTGGAGCGGGACCACTGTTGCTGTACGCCATTCCTTGGGTACATATCCTGTAGTAAGGCTGAGATTGAACAGTGACTTTATGCGAGTGTTTAGTTCTTGGAGCTCGTGTAAGACGCAGCCTGGGACACCATCTGGTCGAACTGATGCTGTGTTGAGAGGGCAGCTCTCACCTGTGCATTTGTGATGTCAGGGAGGCTACATTCTGTTGGGAGACGTTTGGTCTTTGGGGGGGGGGGGGGGTGCACTGAACCTGTCTGCCAGGAGGTTGGCAATGTCTGTGGGATCAGTGTACTTATGTCATTTTGTACTAACTCACAGCATATCTGGGAGTTGCCTCGCAGATTCCTGACATAACTAAAGGCCTTGTGATTATTTTGTGCCTTGTGCAATTTTTCTTTCGAAGCTGGCCTTAGATAATTTTATGAGGGACCGTAGTTTCTTGCTAGTACTGATCAGAGATGCCTTCCCTTTTTTTTGGGATTTTGCTCCATCATGTAGCAGCTTCCTCCTCCTGTTGTATAGCTTATTTATGGCCGGGGTCCACCAGACTGGTCTTCTGCCTTTGGAGGAGTGAGTCTTGGTTTTACTTGGGATAGCACAATCCATGCATTCCTGTAGGTGTCCATAGAATGCATTTGTAAAGGATTCTGCTGTTTGGGCAGTATTTTCCACTGGCCCGGTGGTTTTGAAGGATTCCCACCTCGGTTTTGAGAAGTGTGAAATTCGCTTTTGAGAAATTTTTCACCGTGATTTCCTTGGCTGGGGGTGGGATATGGATGTCTAGTGAGATTAATTTATGGTCTGAGCTTACCAATGAGGGACATACCTCTGGTGTGGAACAGAGTCCCCATGTTGGTGATTACCAGGTCCAATGTTATCCCCTCTTGTGGGAGGGGAGTACAGTTTTGTACCTACCATAAATGTAGTGTTCACACTGCTGCAGTCATTACACTTGGGTTATCCTGCCGTTGGGCAGTCCCGCAGTCGGCCAGACTTCCAAAGTCTTGGTCTGGCGTCAGTTGCTGTCGCTTCTCCCCTGACGTCAGTGCGGCAGGGGTATACAAGATGCATCCAACGCCATTTTCTTCAGTTTTTCTTGCCCCAGATGTCAGGTGCCCACAAGCAGGTAGGCAATACATATTGCTAATAAAACGCACATAAAAAATAAAAACAATACCTTCAATTACAAGCAAATACACCACAAAGGTTGTATAGGATAGAAAGGTAAAGTCCACCTACGACAGAGGGGATGGAGGAAGGGTAACCTGGACTGCAGCAGTGTGAACACACGAAAATCTACATTTTATGGTAGGTACAAAAAGTACAGTTTTGTACCTACCATAAATGTAGATGTTCGAGGATCCACATTGCTGCAGTCCTAACCATTGGGGTAGTCCGCTGTCCAGTCGGCCCGAATACCAAAGTATATGGCTGACGTCGGTCAAGGCGCATTAGACTGATGTCAGGACGTCAGGGTACTGATGCGCATGACCGACGTCATATCCTCAGTCTTTTCTTGCCCCAGATGTCAGAAGACCCCAAAAAGACAAGGCCCACACCAAAAACACCAAAAAGCCCTGCACCAAACATATGTACACTATATACAAAAGTACAAGAATATAGCCTAACCCACACCACCACCCCTAAACACAGAGGGAAGGAGGGAGGTATGGACTGCAGCAATGTGGATCCTCGAACATCTACATTTATGGTAGGTACAAAACTGTACTATGTTCTTCATTCCACATTGCTGCAGTCCTAACCATTGGGTAGAATCCCAAAGCAGAGGTAAGGGAGGCTGGCAAATCATAAGGAAGCAGGAGCTGTCAACATGCCTTGCAAAATAGCTGTGGCAAAACCAGCCCTAGATTTAGAGTAGAGAGGAAGGTGGTAATGCTTAGAGAAAGTATGCACTGAACTCCAAGTAGCTGCCTCCAAAATATCCTTAGTTGCCACCTCCCTTAGAAATGCTGTTGAAGTGGCAGTAGCCCTAGTGGAATGAGGCCTAATCCCAGCTGGAATCTCCTTGCCATGATGGGAATAACAAAATGAAATGCAAAACCCAATCCACTTAGAAATAGTTTGCTTAGACACAGGCTTGCCCTGAGAACTCAAAGCAAAAGAAACAAACAACTGCTGAGACTGTCTGAAATCCTTAGTCCTGCTTAAATAATAACGCAACTGCCTATGTACATCTAAAGTGTGCAAAATCTTTTCCCCCTTATTTTGGGGATCTGCATAGAAAGTAGGCAAATGAATAGTTTGGTTTAAAGCCACACTAGAAACCACCTTAGGCATAAAGGAAGGATTAGTACGTAATGATACCCTATCCTTATGGAAAATCAAAAAGGGCTCTACTGCCATAAGGGCCTGCAATTCAGAAACCCTTCTTGCAGAAGTAATAGCCAACAAAAAAGCAGTCTTCCATGACAAGTATTTCAATTCAGCAGTAGCCGCAGGCTCAAAAGGTTGTAGAGTAAGTTTCTCCAACACAAAATTGAGATCCCAAGCAGGAGTAGGAGCTCTACGTGGGGGTCTTATATTCTTTGCCCCTCTAAGAAACTGCTTGAACAAAGGATGCGAAAACAATGGTGGGTCACAATCATAGTGAGCTGAAATTGCTGCAGCATGAATCTTAATGGAAGAGAAAGACAAACCGTTGTCCAATAACTCAGTAAGATATTGAAGAGCCACACTCACATTAGGCTCAGAAATCTCCAAATTCTTTGCTGCACTCCAAAACAAAAATCTCTTCCATTTTTCTGCGTACACTTTCCTTGTACTAGGCCTTCTGGCTTCCATAATCACATTTAAAACTTGTTGAGGAAGTTGAGACCTGCTGTGTTTCAAAACAGAATATGCCAGGCTGTTAGATGAAGAGAGTGAAGCTTGACATTGAGCAGGTGACCGTCCTTCTGAGATAACAGGTGTGGAATCAAAGGTAAAGGCCATGGAGGCTTCCTTACCAGACTCCTTAGTAGTGGGTACCAGTGTTGCCGAGGCCAATCTGGAGCTATTAAAATCATCCTTGGCTTGTCTTGTCTGACCTTTAGGAGCACCTTTGGGAGAAGAGGCAGAGGTGGAAAGGCATACACATGAAGATTTTTCCAACTGAAAGAAAGAGCATCCACTTTCCAAGCTGTGTGATGAAACCCCTTTGTGCAAAACTTTGGCAGCAGGTGGTTTAGTGGAGAAGCGAACAGATCTATGTCTGGAGTTCCCCATGACACTGTCAATTTCTGAAATACATGAAGATCCAGTTTCCACTCGTGGGGATCCATGATTTGTCTGCTTAACACATCTGCTAAGGAGTTCTGTGCTCCCGGCAGAAACCTTGCCTGAAGAGTTAGTTGCAAGCTGAGCGCAGTCTCCCATAAAATCATTGCTTGCCTGCATAGAGGATAAGAATGTGTTCCCCCTTGTTTGTTGATGTACCACATGACAGTTGTGTTGTCTGTTAGAATCAACACCTGCCCTGGAAGAAGTAACTCCCTGAAAGCCATTAATGCAAACTGGACTGCTAACATCTCCATGTTGATATGTAGATGCTGTAGTCTGGCAGGCCACTTGTCTTGTATCCACTTTCCATTTAGATGAGCTCCCCAAGCAATGTCCGAGGCATCTGTCGTTAAAATCTGACTCTCCTCTGGCCGGGTCACAGAGAGTCCCTTGTTTAGGTGACATTCCTGAGCCCACCACAAAAATTCTTTTTGAATGCAAGGTATTATTTGAATGACAGTGTCCAAATCCTGGCAGTGCTGTGTCCATACATTTTGAGATACCATTGCAGCTTCCTCATATGCAGTTTGGCATTGGGAAGCACCAGAATACAAGATGCCATGAACCCTAAGGCTTGAAGGACTGTCCTTGCAGTCAGCCCGGACTGAAGAGATAGTTGATGGAAGTAACTGGAAAGATTCTTTTGTTTGTCCGGGGTTACAATGCCATCTGGGCTGCTGTATTCAGTCTCACACCCAGAAAGCACATGTCTTGAGAGGGTACTAGACTGGACTTTATTTCGTTCACAGAATACCCTAGGCATCTTAGCACTGCTATGACATATTCCAAATGCTGTAGAAGGCCTTCCTTTTTTTGAGCCAGAATCAGGCAGTCGTCCAAGTAAGGATAGATTTGAATTCCTTTTAGCCTGAAGTAAGCTATCACTGGAGCCAGAACCTTTGTGAATACTCTGGGCGCAGTAGATAAGCCAAAGGGCAATGCAGAGAACTGATAATGAGAATTTCCAGCTCGAAAACGCAGATACTTTCTGCAACTTAGTCTTATAGGCACATGAAGGTAAGCTTCCTTGAGATCTAAAGTTACCATCCAGTGATCTTTGCCCAGCAGAGGTAAAAGCTGTTGTAACGTCAACATTTTGAACTTGGGAATGTCCAGATAAGTGTTGAGGATAGATAAATCCAAAATTGGTCTCCACGTGTTCCCCTTCTTTGGTACTAGGAACAGGCGAGAATAAAATCCTAGGCCCCTGTCTGGTACAGGGACTGGCTGAATGGCCCCTATTTGGAGTAACAGAGAAATTTGCTTGTGAGCCTCTTTCCTTTGTGGAGGAGGAACGTCTGGCATGCCTTTGAAAGGGGCAAGGTATGGAAATAAAACCTGTAACCGTGGTGAATGATATCCAAAACCCATCTGTCTTGAGTAATTAAATCCCAATTTTCTTTGAAAAGAGACAGTCTTCCTCCCAAAGGAGCTGCCAGGCGAGAATGTACTGGCAGCTGAAAAGGCAGGTCATTGGGTCTGTTTACGAAAGGACTGACCCCTGCCCTCACCAGAAGTCTGAGCAGGAGAACTCCCTGTTCTAGGCCTAAAAGAACCTTGAGCTCTGCCCCTACCACGTCTAGACCTACCCCTAGACTGGGAATCATAAGCAGGATATGTCCATCCCTTAGTAGGCCAATTTCTGCTAAACTTCGGAGGTTGCACCTGCAAAAAATCTTTAACAGTCTGCATAGACTTAGCCTTGTCCTCCATTTTCTTTAAAACTGCTTCCACAGGCGAACCAAACACATCAGACTGTAAAGGAGCATCCAAAATCCTTGTCTTAACATGCTCAGCTAAATTCTGATCCCTCAACCAGGCGTGCCTGCGAAGAACAGAACCAGTGGCAGCCACCCTCGAGGAGGCCTGCACAGCATCAAAACCACATTGCAATGAATTCTTACCCACTTGTTCAGACACATGAACTAAATCCTGCAACTCTTTACACTCAATACCTTCCGCCAAAGCATCCACCTTAGATTTCAATTGTGAAAGGAGATAATTTTGATATTTTAGCATGTGAAACTGACAATTCAACGCCCTCATGGCTAAAGTGGAAGAAGTATACACTTTCTTTCCCCATCTATCCAAAGCCCTTGCCTCTTTATCAGGAGGAACAGGATTTTTAACAGAAGCCTTAACACCTTTAGGCCCCTGAGAAACAGTTTCTGGGTCTGCCCTAGGACTCTTAAAAAGATACTTATGAGCTTCAGGCACCCTATAGTACCTATCAGGTTTAACAGGGGCAGGAGGCAAAGAATCAGGGTTCAGGGAAGCCTCCGCAAAAACATCTTCCACCACATTCAAAACAGGAGGTATAGCTAAGGGCCTATGCTGGGGTAAAAACAAGAATTCCCTAAGCCTCTTCCTGGAATCAGAGAAATCTTGGCCTTCCCATTTAAAATGCTCCCTCATGGAATGCAGAGTCTCTGAAAATGAAAAATCCTCAGGAGGAGAAGCTGAAGGAGTGGAATCATCCACATCAGAATCAGAATAAGGAGGAAACTCCTGCAAGTCTTCAGTCGAAGACTCAGAAGCCTCTGAACACTGCTCAAAACTCTCAAACTCAGGCTCCACCCTAGGCCTCTTATCAGGAGGGGGCATAGAACCCCTAATCATAGTAATCAAATCCTCTGCCATTTTAAGCATATGTTTCTTAGGCACAGAACCTGAAGTGCTAGGAGAAGCCCCCACTGAAGCCAAACCTGGCCTACCTCTCAAAGAAGTCTTGGAAACAGAAGGAGAGGCTCTAACCACCTTAGGAAGAGAGGGAAGTACAGCTACCTGAGAAGCCCCCTCAGCCTGGCCTACCTCCTGAGAGGGCACATCTTGTAACAGTAAAGTCTCTGCCTGAGACTCCAAAGAAACTCATGGCAAAACCTCCGGCTCCACTGAGCCTTCTAAAGAACCGACGTCCGGGACTGCTGGTTCTTCAACTCTAGGCTTTGCTGCTTTGTCCTTGCGCTTTTTGGCCGAAGCGGGCGTCGGAGCATCCGACGGCATTTTATAATTACAACGCTTCCCAAACACTAACCTGGCACAGTCTAACCTTCTCTTAATAGTGCGTTTGTTAAATCTAGCACAAGAGCGGCATCCAACAACGTCGTGCTCAGGCCCTAAACAAGGTATACACAAAGTATGGTAATCCCTATGAGGTATCTGTTTCCCACAAGAAATACAGTTATTCACTTTTCTGACATCCGGTTAAATACTGAGGCAAGAAAAAACCAAAATGTTCCCCAACGGGGTACTTAGCCAACTTTGATTCGGTCTGAAACTCCGACTTCAGAAAATTTCAGAACGCCAACCTGCACTCGCAAAACTGCTTCTGCATCGGACCATGCGGCAAAAAAGACTGGGGATATGACGTCGGTCATGCGCATTAGTACCCTGACGTCCTGACATCAGTCTAATGCGCCTTGACCGACGTCAGCCATATACTTTGGTATTCGGGCCGACTGGACAGCGGACTACCCCAATGGTTAGGACTGCAGCAATGTGGAATGAAGAACATCTGTACTATGTTCGTGTTACACAGCTGCAGTCATTACACTTGGGTAGAATCCCAAAGCTAAGGTTGGGTGGCTGGTCTATACAGAGTTAGGATTGGCTATGAGGCCCTGCAGAACTGCAGTGGCAAATCCTGCTCTGGATTTAGAGTAGAGGCAAGTGGTAATGCTTGGTAAAGGTGTGCACTGAACTCCAAGTTGCAGCCTCCAAAGTTTCCTTGGTTGGTACTCCTCTGAGAAAGGCCGTTGAAGTGGCTGTTGCTCTGGTAGAATGTGGTCTAATGTTAAGGACTGATTTTCCATGCTGTGTGTAGCAGTAACGAATACAGTGTCTTATCCATTTGGAAATAGTCTGCTTTGAGATAGCCTTGCCCTGTGATCCTGCAGCATACGCTACAAACAGTTGCTCAGTTTTCCTGAAAGCTTTTGTTTTGTCCAAGCAGAAGCGTAGCTGCCTGTGTATGTCCAAAGAGTGCAGAAGTTTCTCCCCTTTATTCTGGAGGTTTGGATAGAAAGTTGGCAAATGGATGGTTTGGTTAAGAGCCACACTAGATACCACCTTTGGCATGAAGGTGGTGTTTGTCCTTAAAGAAACCCTGTCCTGATCAATTATAAAAGGTTCCACTGCCATTAATGCCTGTAGCTCAGACTCTTCGTGCTGAAGTTACTGCCAGGAGCAGAGCTGTTTCCCATGATAAAAATTTTAGATAGGCTGTATTGGCTGGAAGGTGGCAAGGTCAGTTTTTCCAAAACTGAATTGAGGTCCCACGTTGGTGCTCTCCGGGGCGGTCTTATGTTTTTAGTCCCTCTGAGGTATTGCTTTAGCAAGGTATGAGAATAAAGGAGGATCCATGTTGTAATGAGCTGAAATGGCAGAGGCGTGGATCTTAATTGACGAGGATAGGCCTTTGTCCAGCATCTCAGTTAAGTATTGTACAATCTGAGGAATGTTTGGGACAAGAGGGTCAAGGCTTTGAGCCTGGTTCCAGGCACAGAATCTCTTCAATTTTTCTGAGTAAGATTTCCTGGTGCTAGGCCTAAATTACATCCATAACAGCTTTAGAGAGAGGTGTTGCCTGTGTGACTAATGAATCTGCCATGCAGCCAAGTTTAGGGTTTTGAGCTGATCGTGCAGGATCCGACTGTTTTGAGTCAGAAGGTGTGGAATTTGTGGCAAAATCCATAGTGGGCCTTGAGCCAAGTTCTTTAAGATTGGGTACCAGTGCTGGCGTGGCCAGTCTGGAGCAATCAGGATCATCTGTGGTTTTTCTTGTCTGGCTTTTAGGAGTACCTTTGAAAGGAGAGGCAGTGGTGGGAAGGCATAAACTTTTAGGCTTTTCCAACTTAACGAGAGAGCATCCACTTTCCATGCTTGTGTGTGATAAGTCCTTGTGCAGAATTTTTGTAGTTGCCAATTCAGTGGGGAGGCAAAAATCTATGTCTGGGCATCCCCATTTTTGCGTTACCATGCTGAAGATTTGTGGATTCAATTTCCATTCGTGAGGGTCCATGATATTTCTGCTTAGATAGTCTGCCAGAGTATTTTTCTTTCCTGGCAGGAATTGTGCTTGCAGATGAACTTAATACGTTAGTGCTGGGCATCCCCATTTTTGCGTTACCATGCTGAAGATTTGTGGATTCAATTTCCATTCGTGAGGGTCCATGATATTTCTGCTTAGATAGTCTGCCAGAGTATTTTTCTTTCCTGGCAGGAATTGTGCTTGCAGGTGAACTTGATACGTTAGAGCTGTGTTCCACAAGGTCATGGCTTGCCTGCATACGGGATAAGAATGAGTGTCCCCTTGCTTATGTACCACATTACTGTGGTGTTGTCGGTCTTTAATAATAATTGTCCTGGATGCAGAAGGTCCTTAAAGCTGTTAGGGCATTTTGAACCGCCAACATCTCTTTTTGATTGATGTGAAGATGCATCTGGTCTGTGGTACACTTGCCCTGAATGCATTTTCCTGCCATGTGTGCTCCCCAGGCGTAATCCGAAGCATCTGTCTGCCTGGCTGTGGGTAGGGTAAAAAGCTGACCCTTGTTTAGGTGACATGCCTATGCCCACCATCGAAACTCTAGGCAGGGAATCATTGGTATTACGGCTTCTACACTGTTGAGTCCAAACACTTTAGGTACCATTGTAATTTCCTCATATGCAGTCTGGCATATGGTAGTAGTATGCAGGATGCCATGAATCCCAGGACCTGCAGAATTTTTCTTGCAGGGAGATGGGACTTTTTTGCCAGTAATTGAAAATATTGAGTTAGTTGAACAGGTTTGTCTGGCGTGAGAAGCCATCTGGGCCGTTGCATTTAAGCTGGCACCCAGGAATATAATCTGTTGTGAGAGCACTAGTTTTGACTTTTCGTTTACTGTGTACCCTAGAGAAATTAGCAACCTTTTTACAAACGCCAGATGCTGTAGAAGAATGTCCTTTGTCTCTGCTTGAATGAGGCAGTCGTCCAGGTATGAATATATTTGAATTCCTTTTTGTCTGCAAAATGCAATTACTGGTGCCAGGCACTTTGTAAAGACCCTGGGCGCAGTAGATAAGCCAAAGGGCAGTGCAGAGAATTGGTAGTGCATTGTACCAGCTTTGAATCAGAGGTATCTTCTGCAATTTTATCAGATAGGGACATGCAGGTATGCCTCCGAGGTCCAGAGTAACAAGCCAAGCCTTCTTGCCCAGCATGGGTAGAAGCCGCTGTAATGTCAACATTTTGAATTTCGGAATATCCAGGTAAGTATTTAGAATTGAAAGGTCTAGTATGGGCCTCCAGGCCTTGTCCTTTCTGGGGACCAGGAAGAGTCTTTAGTAAAATTCTTGTCCTTGTTCCTGTTGTGGTACTTTATGAATAGCTCTCATGTCCATGAGGGATGAAATTTGGTTTTGTGCCTCTGCCCATTGATTTCCTGGCAGGTCCGGCATTCCCTTTAGCCTTGGTAAAGTATGAAAGTGGAACCGGTAACCTTGAGACACAATATTCAGAACCCATTTGTCTTGGGTGATTGTTTGCCAGTTTTGAGGAAAAAAGTGCTAGTTTTTCCCCTAAGGGGGCTGCCAAAAGGGAAGTGATTGGCGTACGAAGGGGGAAGTCATTGGGACTGTTCCCTGTAAGGTTGAGACTTGTCCTCACCTCCTTTTGGGGTTGAGGTGCCCCACTGTCGGTTAGAGCTTTGGGGTTGAGATCTGCCTCTCTTGTGGCCTGTTTGACACTGTAAAGGACTTCTTTGTTGGCCAATTTCTGCGAAATCGAGGTGGCTGTACCTGTAAGAAATCCTTGACTGTTTGCATAGCTTTATCCTCCATTTTCTTTAACACCTCTTCTGCCTCAACACCAAACAAGGTATCATGCTGTAAAGGAGCATCCAATAATTTTGCCTTAACATGATCAGGTAAACTCTGTTCTTTTAACCAAGCATGTCTTCGAATCACAGAACCTGTAACTGCGGCTCTACAAGAGGCCTCTAAAGAATCAAAACCACACTGCAGAGTATTTTTTCCACCTGTTCAACTGCATGCAATAAATCCTGCATTTCTTTATAGTCAGGAACTTCTGAGCTTGTAAGCATTTTCTGTTTTACCTGAACCATTAAATATTGTTGGTACTTAAGCAATTTAAAGCCCTTACTGCTAAAGTTGCAGAAGTGTAAACTTTCTTCCCCCATATATCCAATGCTCTAGAATGTCAGAGGGGACTGATTTTTTTCAATGGAAGCCTTAACCCATTTGGGACCCAGGGAAATGGTTTCTGGGTCAGCAGAAGGGTTTTTATAAAGAAACTTGAGAGTCAGGGACTTTAATACCCATCTGGCTTGGCTGGAGCAGGGGGCAAAGAATCAGGAGATAAGCTGGATTCAGAGAACAAATCATTCACAATATCTAACACAGGCGGAATAGCAAGGGGCCTGTGCTGAGGCAACAAAAGGAAGTCCCAGAGCCTTTTCTTGGATTCTGAATAATCCTGACTTTCCCAATGGAAATGCTCCCTCATGGTATGTAAAGTTTCCCCAAAGAGTAGTCTTCAGGAGGAAAGGCTGAAGGGATAGATTCTTCAGCATCAGAGTCCTCATAGGGGGGTAGAGAGTATTCCTGGTCTGAAGAGGAATCTGAGTAAATGGAAATCTGATCAGAGGAGTCTGTCTGTATCCTGTCTAGGCCTTTTCTCAGGAGGGGGATGGGAACCCCTGATTAGAGTAATGAGGTCTCCGGCCATTTTGAGCATCTGTTTCTTAGGCATGGAGGACTGTCCTGGAGAATGCTGTATTTGCTTCTGTCTTTAATAGTGTTTTTGTCTTGGCTGTTGCTTTAATGGCAAGTTGTGAAGGTCTGAAAACACCCTCAGAAACAGATGCCTGCTCAGCGGCTCCGGACCCATCTGAGGGATTAGTTTCCGTAGGCCCAATACCTTGAGTTTCCAGAGGCCTAGTTGTCTCCATGTGGGATTTGGAGGCAGCCTGTGGCTCTGAGGTAGTGGGTGTCAGGGGCTGCAAAAGCACCTCACTGAGAACCGGCAAACTGCCTAGAAGAGGCTTCGTCTGTTTTGGACCTCGGATGCTCTTCTATCCTTGTCCTTGCGTTTTTTATGACTTGCGGTAGTCTGCAGTTCCAACGGCATTGTATAATTGAACCTTCGGCCAAAGTAGGGCAAAGCAAAATCAAAACGTCGTTTTATAGTGCGTTTGTTAAATCTAGCACAAAACAGACTAGTGACGTCGTGATCAGGGCCTAGGCATGGAATACAGTAAGAGTGGAACTCCTTATGAGGTATTTGCTTCCCACAAGAAATACAATTAACTTTATCTGACATCTGTCAGAGGCAAGAAAAAAAAAAGTTTCCCCAATGGGGTACTTACCTTTATTGAAGACTTCGGATCTGAAATTAGACTTTAAAATCTCAGGAGTCGGACGACCGGCACTTGTGAACTGCTTTTGCTTCGGGCACCGCGCGGCAAGAAAGACTGAAGAAAATGGCGTTGAATGCATCTTGTATACCCCTGCCGCACTGACGTCAGGGAAGAAGCGACAGCAACAGACGCCGGACCAAGACTTTGGAACTCTGGCCGACTGCGGGACCGCCTGATGGCAGGATAACCAAGTGTAATGACTGCAGCAGTGTAACACGAACATCCAGTTGTTCCATAGCATTTAAGTTTATAAATTCCAGGAACCGTTGGGCAAGGGTGTAACACGAACATCCAGTTGTTCCATAGCATTTAAGTTTATAAATTCCAGGAACCGTTGGGCAAGGGTGTAACACGAACATCCAGTTGTTCCATAGCATTTAAGTTTATAAATTCCAGGAACCGTTGGGCAAGGGTGTTGGGGCTTGAGTAGTTTTCCCAGTTGATGTTTGGGTAGTTGAAGTCACCCAATATTATTGTGTTTGGAGACACCTTCAGATTCTCCAGTGTTCTCAGGAAGGCCGAGTGGGGTTCATGAGTTTGAGAGTGGTCTGTAGTAGGCTGCAAACTGAAAGGCAGTTTTGCCCACTGTTAACTGTACATAGATGGTCTCCGATGCTTTGTGTAGTGCCACTAACCAGGAGGTATGGGTATCTGATGAAACTCCCCCTCCTTTTGTGGTTCGGTCTGAGTTTTGGGGCCGAAAAGCATGGTATGAGGTATAACCTGGTAGTGCTGGGGTGCTCTCTGGGGCCTTGAACCAGGTCTCTGTCGCTGCACAGATATCGACATTCTCCATACTGAGGACAGCCTCGAGTGCGTGCATCTTGAGGTTTAGACTTCTGGCGTTGAGCAGCATTACCCTTAGTTTTTTTTTTTCTCTTGTATTGTCTATGGAGGTGAGTTTGTCTTTTGAGCCTTGCCTAAAAAAGGCACTATGGGGGTGGCAAGAGCCTTGGCCAGTATTCGAAAGCTAAGGGGTAACAGGTGCACGCCGTCCCTAGCGAAGCAACGTGGCTTGTCAAGCATGTCATTCCAGGCTGACAGACACAATCCCCTTAGAATGACACCAATACTTTAGCCAATTGTTAAAATTAATCATTTTGTCTTTATACTGTGGCAACATTCTTGGTGAGGGCAAGATGCTACTCAAGGTCAGGGTCATACCGGTCTGGGCTACATGATCAGAGAGCTCCTCTACGTCTCTTCATGTAGTCCAGGGAGGTAAGTCTCAGGTCATTCACACCAGCATGGACAATTTGTACTTGCTTTGGAGTGACCTGAGTGCTTGTGTTATGTGGCGGATCCTGGCACCAGACAGGCAGCTTACAGTGACCTTCTTGTTCAGTCTGGTGAGAGGGACGTCAGTGTGTCTGACAATACAGTCCCCTATTACAAGTGTGTTAGGGGTGTTTAGCCTTAAGGGCTGTGGCTGTGTGGCACACTGACTTTGTGAAATATGTGATACGTGGGTATTGTTGCGGGGTAGCGGTTGCTTGGATGTCTGCTTTGGAGGTCTCTGATGCTTTGGCAGATTTTTATTTAGAGCCTCAGAGTATGTTTTTGTGTTTGTGTGTTTGGTTTGCTGATGTGATAGGTCTATGTGAGACTGGAATAGTGGTGTGTGTGTGTGTGTGTGGCTACCTTCTCCTCCTGACTGAGGCAGTGCTGGGTTGAGAGCTCAGCCTCCAGTTTGGCTATATAGTTGCATCGCTCACATATTTGAGTTTGATGGGAGGAGGAGAGGGTGGTCTGTGTACATAAGGCAGTTGTAACATTGCCTCAAGATACCCAGATTCACCAGCTGGACTGCAGAGTAAACCCAAAACTGACTATTGGACATGCGGGAACAGTATAAGGAACAGTTTTTTGACTGATCAGAAGGGACCAAAAGGGAGCAAAGTACTTATGAGTATAAGAGGGTGCAGTGCTTTAGTTAGTGTTTACTTATAAGATTACTTATAAGATCAAGTGCAGGGCTTTAGAATAAAAATGGAGTGCTTACTTTGAGATTTAGAACAGCTTTAAGGGAAAAAGTGAAGAGCAGACTTTGTGGAGCTGGGAATAGTTTAAACCTGTTTAAGCGGTGCTGCACTCTGAGCAAAATTGCACAAAAGCGGGTTTTAAAGCAGGGAACTTGAAGAAACTTACAAACAGTTCAGAACAGCAAATCTGTAACTGAACTTTTTTAAATTTCAGAAAATGGGGAAAAAAGCAAGATTTTTTTTGTTTTAGTTTAAAGGTAGCAGAGATACACAAGTAGCAAAATAGCCAGAACAGTGCAATAAATGACCCCACATTTGAGTGCTAGGCCAGAGTGTGGTATGAATTATAGCCTGGTAACGCAGGAGTGCTCTCTGGAACTTTGAACCAGGTCTCTGTCACTGCACAGATGTCTATGTTCTCCATTTTAAGGAGTGCCTCAAGTGAGTGCATTTTGAGGCTTAGACTTCTAGCATTGAGTAGCATTACCCTCAGATTTTGCTTGTTTGTACCGGTTACGGTGGTGAATTTGTCATTTGAACCTTGCCTAAAAAGGCACTATAGGGATGGCAAAGAGCCTTGGCCAGTATCCAGAATCCCAAAAGGCAACAGGTGCAGGCCATCTCTGGCAAAGCATCATGGTCTGTCGATCATGTCGTCCCAGGCAGACAAATACTGGACCCCCTTAGAATGACACCAGAAGCTTGGCCAATTGTTGAAGTCATCATTTTATCCTTGTACTCTGGTATCATTCTGGGTGATGGCAAGATGCTACTCAGGGCTAGAGTCATACCTGCCTGGGCTACAAGATCGGAGAGCTCCTCCATGTGTCTCCATGTAATCCAGGGAGGTACGTCTCGGGTCATTCACACCAACATGGACAATGACAGTGTCATACTTGTAATTGTTGTGGAGTGACCTGAGTGTGCGCGTTAAGTGGCAGATCCTGACACCTGACAAGCAGCAGACAGTAACTTTCACCTTGTTTAGCCTGGTGAGTGGATCATCAGTGTGCCTGACTATAGAGTCACCTATAACTAGTGTTGGGTACGTTATTGCCTTATTGGCTGTGGTTGAGTGGCACACTGAGTTTGTGGGCTATGTGCCATTTGGGTTGCGTTGGGGGGGTGGAGTTTGCTTGTTTCTGCTTTGGAGGTCCCTGATGCTTGGGCAGGTTTTTACGGAGAGCCTCCACGAATGTAGGTGTGTGTTTTGTATGCGTGTGTGTTTTGGTGGTGTAGGTTTTGAGGGACTATGTGATGAGTGTGGTGTGGTGCAAATGTTTACCTTCTCCTCTCGACTGTCTAGTCCAGTCTTGGGTGAAGAGAGCTTTGCTTCCAGTTTGGCTATACAACTGCATCTCTCACAGGTTGTAGTGTTGGGTGGTAGGACAGGGTTGTCTGTGTACATGCAATTGCTGCATTGCCCCAAGATGCCCAGATTCATCAGGTAGACAGGAGAAATTACTGGGAGCCGACGCTTAGACATGCCTGGATAGGTGCTTATTTATTAAGTACTAAAAACTGCTTTTCTCTAGACAAGTGAGGAAAGTTGAGTGCTGTAGTAATTTGCAGCTTTAGTGCTTACAAGTTCTGAACAAGTGCTGAGTTCAAAGAAACAGATTTGAGTGCTGAAACTAGAAAACTGGCTAGTTCTACGAAACAAAATTAAGCTAGAAGGCTTCCCTCCAACACAGAACAGCTTGGGGGCTCGCCTCCAAACAGTCTGGACCACTTACAGGAAAGACAGGAAACAAGCTTTTTTTTTCTTTCCCAGATGCCCTCTTTGTACACAGGAGTGTCTGAAATCAGAATAAGATCTCACTACACTCAGTTGAGTGAGCAAATCAGATGGGCCCAGAAGGAGTATCCAAACACAAATTTACAAGATGGGCGGACAATTTCAAAGCCACCAAGATTAACACCAAAACAAAACCAGGGTGGGTGGGGAACTAACTGAAAAACCAGAGTCAAAACTTACAGTTCAGTTAACATTCAATGCAACACAAATCAATTAAAATGCTGTATTGGAAAAAAGTGCAGATAAAAGGTACTTAAATTATCTTATACGTCCAGTTGAATACAGCTAAATCTTAGCCGGCCAAAGCTCAGGTGTTAAGCTTGTGTACCCTCTGTTCTCATTACATTGGCAAGACTGACAGGAAGTAAAAAAATAATAATAAATAAACGTTCATAAATGTGAATTTTAAGATATTTACATATCAAAAAATAGAAAAAAGATACTAATGCATTAAAGGAAAACACCCTAGAACTAAAAATCTCAACATGCTCTCCTTCAACCCTTTCTCTTTCCCATAAAGCATTTCAAGTCTTTTTTCTATGACTCATGGCAGACGTAAGGAAGTAACTGATTTTCCCGTGCCACTGACATATAATGGGATGTGTGAGACTCGCTGTCAGTTTGTATTCCTTCCGTAAGAGGGCTGCTTCTTTTCTGTTAATCCTCATTTATGTTTCGCTTAGGGCTCGCTTTACACCATTCTATCACCCCAGCTGTAAATCCTCCCACCTTCAACCATACTTACAGTACCAGGTCCTATCCAACATCTTGTTCAGTCTATCAACATCTCAACCCCAGGCACATTAGCTCTAGATCCAAACACTACCACAAACTAATAAACCCATTCCTGAAGTTCATCACAAAGTATAGACTCAACCTAATACTTGGTGGTGATATTCACCCCAAACCTGGCCCACCCAACTTCAGATACACATACCCCCTTCTACTTGCAATCCAAGCTACAAACCTACAATTAATAGGCCAACTAACTCTCTAGCCTGTCATCTCAATATTAGAAGCATTAATAACAAAGTACATGAATTGCATGCACTTCTGGATGTCCACTCCCCTGAGACTATCTGAAACCTGGTTAAAACCTAACACTAAAGACAGTGAAATGTTACCACCTGGGTACAACATACACAGGCTGGACCGTGCTTCCAGGAAGGGGGGTGGGGTAGCTGTACTCTATAAAATCTGAGTTGAATGTCACCATAGATGCAATACAACCACCTCAGATTAATAACTCAGATACTTGCCACCAAATTGCAAGTTAATAAAATAAATGCATTAATAGCATCTGTATGTACATTCCCCCAGGTAACAATATATCTACACTTGAAGATATCCAGTCATGTCACTACCCCCAAGAAACCCTACAACTTGGAGACTAACAGACTGGGGCACCTGTTCCTCAGAATCCCCAACCACCCATATTAACCTGCATGCATTTACACAAATCATATCCACCCCTACCAGGATAGGTAAACCCAATCAAAAAGAAAGCATACTTGACTGGGTACTCAAGTCACCCCCAACTGTACACCTCTGGTACCCTCCTTGATGGCCTAAGCGATCACCTTCTCACATATGTAATTAAGCACAAAGCCATTAATTCCCAACAGCCCTTACTCAGAAAGGTTAGAAACAATAAAAACTTTGACCCTGCCTAATTCCAACAAGAACTAAACTCATGTAATTGGTCTATTCTAAAACACCTCCCCTTAGAGGAAGCAGTAGCATACTTTAACAAATTCCTTGAGATCCTTGGATTTGCATGCACCTGTTCGTTCAAAGAGAACCAAGGCAAAAACTGTGCCATGGCTTTCTAGAGTCTAAACTCAAAATTACACTTGGAAACAAAACATGGGCTTTATGGCGCTCTTCAAAAGACCCTCAAGATCACATTAAATACAGGCAATCCAGGAAAGAAACCAAAAAAAATCAATTTTACAAGACAAAAAACAATACTACTGTAATTTACAGACAGTAAATCAAAATAACCCTCAAGTTTTGGGCAGGTTTAAATAATCTACTACATCCTGGACAAACTTCAACCCCAATCCCTGCTGCTACAATTGATAAAATCCCTGAAGATGTTTGACAGTTTTAACAGATTCTTTACTGAGACAATTCAAGCCCTAGCTAGCCAACTACCTCCTAGCTCCCCTGGTCATGAAAGTAGCACCCCTAGAAACCTACTCTCATTCAGCTTCCAACCAGTCGCCACTTCACTTATCCGTACCTTGATCAAAAAATTAAAACCCACTACACTTTCTGCTGATCAACTCCCTGCAGAGTACCTACAAAAATCAGCTGATGCTATTGCTTACCCAGTCTCAATACTAATCAATCCAACCACAGTAGAAGCTAAAATTCCCACCATCTGGAAAATATCCTATGTAATCCCACTTCACAAAAGAGGCAGCCTCTACTGAATTCTCCAATTATAGGCCAATAGCTATACTCTCTCTCCACTTGCAAAGATTATGGAAAAATATATTCCTAGACAACTCATGCACCACCTAATCCAGACTCACCTTATGGCAGACACTCAGCATGGCTCCCGTCCTCATCACAGCACTACTTCAGCCCTCCTAGCCTTTACCAACACCATAAACCATAATCGCAATAATTATATATCCTCAGCCCTCTTCTTGGATCTTTCCAAGGCATTTGATATGGCTGATCACCAACTTTTAATCCACACCCTGCAAACATTCTGTCTAGATACTACAGCCCTTCAATGGTTTCAATCCTACCTGAATGGTCGGCAGCAGGCTGTCCTCTGGCAGAACAAAACACTCTAACCTTCTACCAAACATCCTTGGAAGAAGCACAAGGCTCTATACTAGGGCCCTTGCTGTTCATCTTCATTAACAACCTTTATACTGTCATCCCAAAAGTCAGCGGTATCCAATATGCTGATGACTCTACTCTGATTTGCTCAGCCACATCTCCAACAGTTATGTTCAGCTATCCAGACCACCTTTAATACAATAAAAAACTGGCTGAAAGTAGTCTGATCCTAAATCCCAAAAAAACTTAAATGCTGTTATTTTCACCAACACACAGGTCTACTGCTTGCTTTCACCTTTACCATAAATTCAAATGATGGCACAATAATCTCCCCTGACCCCTCTACAAAACTATTAGGTGTCATCATTGACTATCTAAAATTCGAACTACATGTTAACCAAACTATCAAAACCATCAATAAAAAACTAGGATCACTTTACAGAATAAAAGCCTTCCTAACCCCTCCAGCTAAAATTGCCATAGCTCGCTCTCACCTTCTTTCAACCCTTCTGTATGCATCCCCTCTACTCTCGAATTTAAACAAGACTGTCCTTAAACTCAAACAAGACTGTCCTTAAACTCAATCTGCTACAACCACACTGCCAGGTTTGCCACTGGGCTGCCTTTTAGGACACATCATTGCATCAATCTGAATCAGCTTGGGTGGCTTGAACTACCCAGCCTAATCCAGTATAACCAACTGATAATGGCCTATAAAATCCTCCATAATCCGGACAATACTCCTGCACTTAAAAATATCACCCCCTATAACAATCGTAGACTGCTTCGATCCTCTTACTAATTCAGACTAGCAAAATTAACACCACAGTCGGTGACTCTCTTTGCAAAGTAGATCGTGGAACTCTTTCCAGCTGATATTACCTTACTTTCCACCTTAGGTCAATTTAAAACTAGACTCAAAACATTTGTCACTTAACTGGCTATGTCAATGTATCAAGCCTGGCTAACTCTCTCTAGAATGTGTAAAAATCTGTTAACCAGTTTTCTGTGCAATTTAATTTAATCCTGACTTGCACTCAGGATTAACTCTAACCTGTGGAACTTGTTTAACTTGCTTACTTACGTAATCTTTGTAAATAGTCTGCAATATGTAATGCTGGTATTATTTAATGCTGTATCTGCTTACCCTTGGAGCTTTTCTCCCCGGGCCTCCGCCCAGTCAACAAATGTAAAACAAATAAAATAAAAAAATACTTTGAAGTTATCCAGTTGCAGGCAGAGAAGTAGCTAAATTGGAGGCATTTGTTTAGTGTTATTTTGTAGTCCAACCTGAACTGACAGTCCCTATCCCCACACTACTGCAGAGGTGCTAAAACTCTAATTGCAATTGACAGGTAGGATACAAAGGAAGGGAACTCCAATCTAAACTTCTTCCCCTCTGCCTGCAGTAAGAATTTATGTAATCAATTTGCCAGCAGCAGAAAGATTTATTTAAACAATTTCAATTTAATTTTTTCGAAGTACGTTTCAGAAAATTCTTGATTTGTGTGTTTTATTACTACTGATTTTTGATTTACCCCTAAATGTCTAAAAAATATTTTTATGTAACTTATTTATGCTTTCCCATTTCTTTGAGGAACAGCTGTCTTGCGACATGCAGTTTCTGTAATTTACAGACATTCTACTCAGCTCCATATTTTTTTAAATTGCAGCGAAACAGTAATTTGCAAACCTGACTCCATGATACTGGCACAGTAAAAGAATGTACTGAAAACTGACTGTATTCTGCAGTCCATGCCATGCAGTGAAAGAGGGAGAGTGGCTACTGTATATTTTGGGAAATTAACTAGCACTCGCATTATGCATAGAACGGATGCATTTTTTTTTAAACTTACTATCATCTTCTCAAATTCCAAAGAAAACTATTTAGTAAATCTTACAAGTACAAAGCAATAAATCAATAATGCAAAGTAAATACAAGCATTTATGCGAACTAGTGTAGTATACAAGGGAGGTAGACAGATACTGTAGAACAAGTTTACAGAAAGGCCCAGTATGAGAAATCAAGATTGTGGAAAAAATGAGAACCTTTGAATGTTTAGTGGTATGTTCACAAACCACAAGGATCTAGATAAGGAGATTGTAGGAAGAGGCTGCCATGGCTCAGTCTGCAGCTCACAACTTGCCAGATTCCTTTAATTTGTTTTGATGTTCTTAATGCGACTATGCTAACTTTGAGCACCCTACATTTAACTCAAAAGTAAAGCAAAAAGTGCAACACAGGAAAAGTACAACATTCAAACAAGGGAAGGAAGCTAATATGGTAAATAAAGTCTAGAAAGAGCAAGAAACTTCGGACAACATGCTAATAGGACCCAACCCAGAGTCTCCCTTGCAAAACCAGGCAACACCCTTACATAAATATTTGCAAACAACCTTTTACCAGGACACCATCAGAGGTTCATCATCAGGAGAATCCAGGGCCTCAAAAATCAACCATGGACAGATGGGCTTAAAGCCCTATTTCTCTGAGGATGCAGCAAATCTAATAGCTGATAAATTCAGGTCCAAATTTACCCTGCTTTCCTTCCCCAGACACCTCTCAAGAAATACCACCAACTACAGGTCCCTCAGCTATCACTAAGGAACAGGTCCTCAATGCGTTCTTCAAAGCCAAAGCACTGCAACAATTGTACCTGAATGCCAAGTGCAACTGTTATGCCTCTGACAAGGGAGTGCCATCCCTGGACTTGGGAAACTACCGATCCATAAGCTTGACTAGTCTCATACGTACAGCCATGGAAAGAATAATCATTGACACAATAAACAGAGAAAACCTTCTAGCCTTCTGTACTACCCAGTTTGGTTTGTTCAAGTGCAGGACATACCTACTTAACCTGGTGGATTTTTTTTGGAGAAGGTCCCCAAAGCAATGGATGAGGGCAAAATGGTGCATACTGTCTCCTCGACTTGGCCAAAGCATTCAACACAACACCCCTTTGTAGACATGCTTATGAAACTAGGTATAGAGCACCTATGGGACTCACTGGGTACCCATGAGGCTCACATATAGGACATGTCAGGACAGATGAGTCTATATCCACAAAAAAGCCAGCCGCTAGTGGAATTTCCCAGGGCTCACTGCTGGGGCCACTTTTTTGCTGTGCCTCCAGCTGACCCAAGTTTGGAGAGGATTACAAAGTAAAATCACAATCAACCAATGACACAAATATCCTACAGGAAAGACTGACATGCTAATTAGTGGTGCATGAATCACAGTCTAAAACTCAATGCCAAAACTGCATAACAGTATCTTTCAGAAAGACTACCAGCCCTGGAAATTACTACATCGATAACACACCCCTAACAGTTAATACTCTGGTCAGGGGTTTGGGAATGCATGTAGACAGTGACTAGGCCTTTGACTACCATGTGTCTGACTGTAGTAAGAAATTCATTCTGTGTTGCTCAACCTGCATGCTACGGTATGCCATCCAGGTCCAAAGATAGCATTGGTTCAATGAGAGCCGAGTACAGTGGAACTCTTGAGTACTTGAGTAGGCATATGCAACATCTGAAGCATCCTCAGAGGCTCCTTGCAAAAAGGATACATGGTGTAGAAAACATGTCGTATGCAGACCACCTCCAAGCCTTATCCCTGTACTTGGGTGTCCTACACACTGGTGAGGGGTGATGCATGCCTGACCTCCAAAGCTCTGTGATAGCCAACCTATCTATTGAATTCCTCAATACAAGCCTAGCCATAATTCCCTGGCTATTTCTTCCCACACTATTTACTTCCCTGGACCCCTGTCTGACCCAGCCTTTATGGACCTTTTGCACATATATAAAACAAATAGCATCAGAAACACCTGATGTAGGGTCCTGAACCTAGTCTGCAACCTAAATAATACATGTTGGAGGGACAGGTATATGTCTCAAGACTACACTTCTCAGGAATAGGTTTCCCATCCATGTGAAGCAGAGCTCCTGCCTGCACTTATTCGTTGACAACTTGGGTCAGTGGATGGATAATTTTCTATTTAACTCTGGTCTGCCACCTATATCCCTATTAGAAAGAGGAAGCTTGAAGTGCTCGAATACTCACTTCCAAGTTATAATCTCTGTAAAAGGAGTGGCATTATAACCTGGCAAACATTTTGGAATCATGGTTTAGCTTAAAAAGTCCTTTCAGGGTAGTTAGACTAGTAATCACCTATGAACCTGTATTGCCTTCTCAGTAACTATTCATGGACAAAGTTTGTTAATGGTCTATCAATGGCAGGTGGAGTAATCCAAAATGGCAGAAGGAGTTACAAATATAAATTTCTAACCTGATGAATCAACAGTATACATATGTCAAAACAGCACTTGCGTCTAACCAGAAATCTGCATACTTCATAAGTAACGGCCATACTCTGCTAACATGCTTCTGGCCTGGTCAAGAACATGCACTGACAGAAAAAGAGGGGAGAAATGTCTATTTTAATTTTTATTTACTTTATTTTTGTTTACAGGGAAAGTCCAACTGGAACTAGGTCCATTTACAGCAGAGGCCCGGGGAGAAAAGCTCAACAATTTTATACAGTGGTATATATACAATCAAAAGATATTTCATACAATAGTTCTTTCCAGGCAGGCTTACATTACACAGTGGACCCTGGATGTCGGTATTTGGGAAAGAAAAAAAAAATCAAGTACTTGTGAACATGCTGGGAAAGGTGGAAGAGTCTGCAGCAGTACAAGTCTTGTATTAATATCAAAATATACAAAAACTAGCAACAAATGAAGGGACTATCCCCAACAATGCAGGAACTTAAAATGGTTGATTTATGGTCCAGACACTATAATCAGAAGCGTTATTCCTCATCTGTGGTAAAGAGTCTCTATTGTGTGGCTTTCCTTACGTGGGAGTACTGACTGACTATAGGCATAGCACTCTGGTGCATACATAGACACTGAAAAGAGCAGCAAACTAGAATATTTCATAAAGAACCTGAAAGCTCTATAAACATCACCCCAGCAGCACTGCATACAGGTGCTGATCGTACCATCATGTACCACCACTAGCCATGACTGTGCAGATTTGAGCCATTCGAAATAAAGAATTTTAGTCCACTGGCAGATGGCTTCATCATGACACACAGGCTAATGCAAAACATCTTATTTTATCAACATGAACTCAGGCAGGAACTTGCAGCACCATTAGGCACCCTATTCAACCAAAGCCTGAGTACTGGCTTCGTCCTAGCCAAGTGGAGGACAGCTACTTTCATTCCTTTGCACAAAAGTGAAGTGCACACTGACCAGGAAATTATAGACTGCCTAACTAGCCTGATCTGCAAAGCCATGGAGCAGATCATGGAGCTCATTAACAAGGACATTGGCAACATCCAGACACTTGATGTGGTTTGGTTTTGTCAAGGGGAGGTCATGCCTGTTAAATATGGTGGACTTCTTTGAGACAGTCACCAAGACTATAGACAAGGGGAAGGCTGCGCACACCACAACCTTGACCTAGCCAAGGCCTTTGATAATTGGATGGGGAACAGAAAAAACACCCCTGGGATTCCACCTATGTCCCCGCTGGACAGTGGCACAGGGTCTTGACTTGTTGCAACATGGGCTAAATTCTTGGGTAGGCTTGTAACAGCCTCAGGGCCAATACCCTAGTAACTTCCTATAATGCTATGCTCATTTTGATTCTTCATATATTACTGTGAATGGAGCAATTCTTGGGTAGGCTTGTAACAGCCTCAGGGCCAATACCCTAGTAACTTCCTATGATGCTATGCTCATTTAGATTCTTCATATATTACTGTGAATGGAGCTTTAGCAGCCTAGCCTGATCATCACTAAACAGCAGCATGTGTACACCAAAACATGAGTAATGTCCACTGTTGTGTCCTGGCACCAGGTGTACTGGAGCTCCATGACATCTTTCTGTGGTGCAAGTTTGTGACCCCGCGTTAACTATTTTAATTAAAGAGGTATAGGGACTAAATTAGACTGTATGAGGTATGGGTTGCCTTGTCTCACATGAAAAAACAAAACAAAAACACTGCAAATCCCCCACAGCTATAGCAAAGAGATCTGACATCCAGGGTAACAAAGACGTTTGCTGCCCCCCCGACACATACACACATTATAAAAAGTACAGTTTAGAGACCCTTACAAAGAATGCAATTATGTACTAAACCTATTTTCATACAAACAACCTTCAGATATTAAAGCAAGATCCCATATCGGCTGCTTATTTTGTAACCTAAACTGTCTAGCTCTCAAGCTTTTGTTATCTTTTAAAGGTACTACCTTATCAGTTTGACAGTCATGTCTCCATATAATGTGTACCACATGATCCCTTAATTACAGGTTATAAGCACCCTTACATGTTGACACCTGAATCAGGTATTGTCATCACACCTCCCTGCCTATGGCACTGGAGTGCCATATGATGACTCAGGCTGGATAATTCTAGCTGTACTGAAAATATCAGTAACAAAACTACATCCGGCGAGGAGAGTAGGACTCATCTGAACTGTACAAATTTTGGCAGAATGTCCAGTTTTTTGTGCCATATTTTTGGCTTCTTGTTCATAAAAATTCCATTTGTTTGACAAATTACTGTGATATTAGAACTAAAGTCACTAAATAATGACATGCATTTGAGTTTCAAACTTCACATCCTTCAGAAAATACATGGCATCACAAATCCTGTTATTCTAGCAACTTTTTAAGTTTATCAGAAGAATATTTAAAATTTGTCCCTATTTTTGCCCCCCCCCATTATGTCAGGCTTTGCCCCCCCCCCCCAATATTTGTGGCATTGTCCAGATTTTGGGTTGCAAGAGGTTGAGAGTTGTGGTATGATCCAGCATCACACCCCCTCAGCAACAGCTACTGAAAAAAAAAAAACCCCAAGGACTTCACTGTAGCAAGTGATCAGCTTATTACAGTTCTATGTATACCCCACTGCTCTTAGTTGCAGTGGCCGATGCAAACTTTAAATTTTCGGTGAAATGGGATTTGCATTCACACTCATTCATCGCTGTCTCATACACAAACATACTTAGAGTCTCTTCTGCATTCACACAGACATTCCGCTTTAACACTCGCACTGTTCATTCTCTCATGCATCGCTAACTCTCTCACACACGGTCTCTTCTGCATTCGCGCACACATTCTGCCTTCACGCATGCATTCACAAACCCATATGCAATCAGAAGAAACGCACAGCAAAACACCACCTGAAAACCACTCTTCTCTACAGCTTTTTGCAGGAACGTCCATATTGTCCTGCAAGTTTGGGGCAAAAGTTGATAGTTATGAAACTATTGACAGCACCACACCCCCTCTGCAACAGCACCGCAAAAAAAAGAGGGACTTCAGTGTAATAAGCCGATAGATACATTGTAAGCGATCAGCTTATTACAGTTACATCTATACAGCGCAGCTAAATGGCTGAAAAAGAAAGGATAAAAAGTACAGTTTTGTACCTACCATAAATGTAGATGTTCGAGGATCCCCATTGCTGCAGTCCTTACTATTGGGTATAGTCCGCGTCCAGTCGGCCCGAATACCAGAGTATAAGGCTGACGTCGGTCAGGGCGCATTAGACTGACGTCAGTACGTCAGGGTACTAATGCGCATGACCGACGTCATATCCTCAGTCTTTTCTTGCCCCAGATGCCAGAAGACCCTAAAAAGACAAGGCCCAAAATACCTGCACCAAAAATATGTACAATATATACAAGAATATATACAAAAACATAAGCATGTAACCTCACCTACACAACCACCCCTAAACACAGAGGGGAAGGAGGGAGGTTAAATTGGACTGCAGCAATGGGGATCCTCGAACATCTACATTTATGGTAGGTACAAAACTGTACTATGTTCTTCGTTCCCCATTGCTGCAGTCCTTACTATTGGGTAGAATCCCAAAGCAGAGGTAAGGGAGGCTGGCAAATCATAAAGAAGCAGGAGCTGACAACATGCCTTGCAAAACAGCTGTGGCAAAACCAGCCCTAGACTTAGAATAGATAGGAAGGTGATAATGCTTAGAGAAAGTATGCACAGAACTCCAAGTAGCTGCTTCCAAAATATCCTTAGTTGCCACCCCCCTTAGAAATGCTGTTGAAGTGGCAGTAGCCCTAGTGGAATGAGGCCTAATCCCAGCTGGAATCTCCTTGCCATGATGGGAATAACAAAATGCAATGCAAAAGCCAATCCACCTAGAAATAGTTTGTTTTGACACAGGCTTGCCCTGTGAACTCAAAGCAAAAGAAACAAACTGCTGCTGAGACTGCCTGAAATCCTTAGTCCTGCTTAAATAATAACGCAATTGCCTGTGTACATCTAAAGTGTGCAAAATCTTTTCCCCTTTATTTTGGGGGTCTGCATAAAAAGTAGGCAAATGAATAGTTTGGTTTAAAGCCACACTAGAAACCACCTTAGGCATAAAGGAAGGATTAGTACGTAATGATACCCTATCCTTATGGACAATCAAAAATGGCTCTACTGCCATAAGGGCCTGCAACTCAGACACCCTTCTTGCAGAAGTAATAGCCAACAGAAAAGCAGTCTTCCATGACAAGTATTTCAATTCAGCAGTAGCCGCAGGCTCAAAAGGTTGTAGAGTAAGTTTTTCCAACACAAAATTGAGATCCCAAGCAGGAGTAGGAGCTCTACGTGGGGGTCTTATATTCTTTGCCCCTCTAAGAAACTGCTTGAACAAAGGATGCGAAAACAATGGTGGGTCACAATCATAATGAGCTGAAATTGCTGCAGCATGAATCTTAATGGAAGAGAAGGACAAACCTTTGTCCAATAACTCAGTAAGATATTGAAGAGCCACACTCAAATTAGGCTCAGAAACCTGCAAATTCTTTGCTGCACTCCAAAACAAAAATCTCTTCCATTTTTCTGCGTACACTTTCCTTGTACTAGGTCTTCTAGCTTCCATAATCACATTTAAAACTTGTTGAGGAAGTTGAGACCTGCTGTGTTTCAACACAGAATATGCCAGGCTGTTAGATGAAGAGAGTGAAGCTTGACATTGAGCAGATGACCATCCTGCTGAGATAACAGATGAGGAATCAGAGGTAAAGGCCATGGAGGCTTCCTTACCAGACTCCGTAGTAGTGGGTACCAGTGTTGCCGAGGCCAATCTGGAGCTATCAAAATCATCCTTGGCCTGTCTTGTCTGACCTTTAATAGTACCTTTGGAAGAAGAGGCAGAGGAGGAAAGGCATACACATTCAACACAGGAGGAATAGCTAAGGGCCTATGCTGGGGTAAAAACAAGAATTCCCTAAGCCTTTTCCTGGAATCAGAGTAATCCTGGCCTTCCCATTTAAAGTGCTCCCTCATGGAATGCAGAGTCTCTGAAAATGAGAAATCCTCAGGAGGAGAAGCTGTAGGAGTGGAATCATCCACATCAGAATCAGAATAAGTAGGATACTCCTGCAAGTCTTCCGCAGAAGACTCTGAAGCCTCTGAACACTGTTCAAAACTATCAAACTCCGGTTCCACCCTAGGCCTCTTATCAGGCGGGGGCATAGAACCTCTAATCATAGTAATCAAATCTTCTGCCATTTTAAGCATATGTTTCTTGGGTACAGAACCCGAAATGCTAGGAGAAGCCCCCACTGAAACTGAACTAGGCCTACCTCTCAAAGAAGTTTTGGCAACAGAAGGAGAGGCTCTAACTACCTTGGGAAGAGAGGGAGGAACAGTGACCTGAGAAGCCCCCTCAGCCTGGCCTACCTCCTGAGAAGGCACATCCTGTAACAGTAAAGTTTCTGCCTGAGACTCCATGGAAACTCCTGGCAAAACCTCTGGCTCCACTGAGCCTTCTAAAGAACAGACGTCCGGGACTGCCGGTTCATCAACCCTAGGCTTCGCTGTTTTGTCCTTGCGCTTCTTGGACCAAGGCGCCGGAGCATCCGACGGCATTTTATAATTGCAACGCTTCCCAAACACTAACCTGGCACAGTCTAACCTCCTCTTAATAGTGCGTTTGTTAAACCTAGCACAAGAGCGGCAACCAACAACGTCGTGCTCAGGCCCTAAACAAGGTATACACAAGGTATGGTAATCCCTATGAGGTATCTGTTTCCCACAAGAAATACAGTTATTCACTTTTCTGACATCCGGTTAAATACTGAGGCAAGAAAAACCAAAATGTTCCCCAACGGGGTACTTAGCCAACTCTGTTTCGGTCTGAAACTCCGGTTTCGGAAATATTTCAGAACGCCAACCTGCACTCGCAAAACTGCTTCTGCATCGGACCATGCGGCAAAAAAGACTGAGGATATGACGTCGGTCATGCGCATTAGTACCCTGACGTACTGACGTCAGTCTAATGCGCCCTGACCGACGTCAGCCTTATACTCTGGTATTCGGGCCGACTGGACGCGGACTATACCCAATAGTAAGGACTGCAGCAATGGGGAACGAAGAACATCGGTGCAGATAAATGTCAGTGGCATAAGCATTTAGTGAAATGAGGAAATGAATCAAAAGAAAAAAAATAGTGGGTGCTCCTTCCTTCTGGCACACTAATCAGATGCTCAGATGCATGGCGCAACACCTCCTCAGAGCCCGGGAAAAATAAAAAGGACTAGAGTGTAATAAGCAAATCGATACATTGTAAGCGATCGGCTTATTACAGTTAGATCTATACTGCGCAGCTAAATGGATGAAACAAGTAGTGAAAGGATAAAAAAAGTAATGGATTGGATGCTCCTTTTTTCGAGCAGACTACACATGTTCAGATGCATGTCACCCCCATCTCTCATACACAGACATTCTGGTTTCAGACATGCACTATTCATTTTCTCATACATCGGCAGCTCTCTCTCATACACTTGGGGGCACGGTCTGTTCAACATTCACACACACTGTTCGCCTCTCTCTCATATACAAAGACAGAAATTTCAACATTCACACATACATACTGCTTTCAGGCACGCTTCGCTAGCACACATGCAAGCAGAAACATTCATACACGCACACACTGGGTGATTGGATACTGCATGGACTGAAAGAACCTATGATGAAACAAAACAAGGAAACTACTGTGAGCCTTGCAGCACAGACCCACAACAAGGCATAAAAAGAAGTTACGTACTCACCATAACGTTCAATCTGAGTAGGTAACTTCATTTGTCAGCAACCTGTGGGTATCGGATCCAAGCCGACCGCTTTCCTAGCAAAACATCCGAGCTCCAAGTTCCTCCCCCTACCCATAATACCCTGCTACCTCCCTCTAGTCCTCAGATCGAGTTTGCCATAGTATCACAGAATACTACAATAACAAAAAGAAAAACCACCTGAACATCCTAACTTGATGTCATCTGGGAAGTGAAACACAATCCTTCAAGGATGAGCTACCACGTCTGGGGGACGCAGGGAGGGTTGGTTGCTGACGAAGTTACCTACTCAGATGGAATGTTATAGTGAGTACATAACTTCTTTATCTGAAGTAGTTAACTTCATTTGATCAGCAACCTGTGGGACAGAGCTCCCAGCTACCAACAACTTGGGAGGTCCTCATGGAAGGATATTCCAGAGCACTGCAGAGCCAAAAGATGCCCTTCCTCTAGATATCAGATCTAATTTATAATGTGTAATGAAACTATGAGAGGAAGCCCAAGTAGCTGCTGAACAAATGTCATCCAAAGGGAACTTCGACCAGAAGGCAGCAGAAGTAGCCACGGGTAGAATGTGCCCAAACCCAAACGGGCTGAGGTCGACCAGAGCTTCTGTATGCGAGAAGAATGCATTGGGAAATCCACCTAGCTAAGGTTACCTTTGTCACTGGTTTACCCAAACAGGGCTTGGCAAATGAGAGAGTTGTTCTGATTTTCGAAAAACAGCCGTTCTGTGTAAGTAAAATCGCAACTGTCTATGTACATCCAGACAATGAAGTCTATACTCTCCTTTGTTGTGATAATTAGGAAAGAAGACAGGCAGATTGATGGATTGGTTGATGTTGGCTTTGGAAGCTACTTTAGACAGAAAGGAGGGATTAGCCCTGAGGGAAATTCTGTCTTTATGAAAAATGATGTATGGAGGCTTACTACAAAGAGCCTGAAGCTCCGATATCTTTCTAGCTGAGGTAATAGCAATCAGGAAGGCAGTTTTCCAAGATAAATACTTTAAGTCGACCGAAGCTGCAGGCTCAAAAGGGGGACCAATCAGAGCCTGGAGAACTAAGGTTAAATCCCATGGAGGAACTGCATCCTTAACAGGGGGGTCTTAAAAGAAAGGTACCTTTCAGGAAGGTCTTGCAGGAAGGTCTTGCAGATCTTAGAGGAAGCTAGGGGCCCAAAATTGTTTCCAATGTGGAAGTGGGAAACAGCTGCCAATGAACTGCCCCCTGATGAAATGTGGGATGGAAAGACTAGGACTGCTGGAATAGGAGCCGTAAAAGGATCCAAATTCCTATGTTCTGCCCAGATAGAAAAACGCTTCCATTTATTCTTGTAGACTTTCCTGGTAGAAGGCTTATGAGCGGCCACCAGGATAACCTTAACTGAGGATGAGATACCGGGAGTCCTAGCTATTAACGGAACTGGATCAACCAAGCAGAGAGCTTGAGGTTGTCCAGGTCGGGGGGTTTTCAATCCCAAGGGATGAGAAATCAGATCCAGAATGGGATCCAAGATTCAGGGAAGATACACTAGATGAGACTGTAGGCATGGGAACCAGGTTTGACGAGGCCAGAATGGGGCTATGAGGATAACTCTGCTCCCCAACAGACTAGCTTTCTGCAAGAATTTTGTCATCAATGGAAGAGGAGGATAAGCATAAAGACCGGATGGCCAAGCATGAACCAGAGCGTCTCTGGGGGTTTCCCCTGGTGGGGGAATTGGAGTGAAAAACTCGCTGCACTTTGCGTTAGAAGGCGACACTAACAGAACACAGCAAGGTTGACCCCATCTGAGGAAGATCTGTTTCGCTAAGGGGTTCAGAGACCACTCGTAAGGTGAGAGGATAGTTCGACTCAGCTTGTCCGCTAGAATGTTTGACCGACCCGGTATGTGCGTTGCTATGAGAAAGCGGTTGGTGGATATCGCCCATTCCCACTCTCTCATGGCCTCTCGGCAAAGTGGGTAAGATCTGGTTCCCCTGCTTGTTGATGTACCAGACCACTGACATGTTGTCTGTTTGAATTGCAATAGTCCCTAGAGGAAGAAGAGCATGGAGAGCCTGCAACGCTAGAAGCACCTCCCTCATCTCCAGAACAATGACATGCAAAAAGGTCTCTTGAGTCCACGTGCCTTGGACGGTTCTGCCCATGCAATGCCCCCCCACCCAAGGTGAGACGCGCCTGTGGTCACTCTGACTTGGGGTGGGGACATGGAGAAGGGGTGCCCTTCCTGGAGGTCCCTGGAATGGAGCCACCAAAGTAGAGATTCCATGCAAACCCTGCTGAGGGGGATAGGGGAAGACAAGGGATGTCGTAGGATGGACCATTGGACCTGTAAGGCCCATTGAAGAATTCTCTTATTCAAATGTGCAAGCGGTGACAGGTTGATGGCCGCTGCCATGGACCCCAGAGCCCTCAGGACTAATTCCGCTGGTTCATCGTCCAAGACTCCTTGTCTGGAGAATGTAACGAGGAACTCTGTGCCAATTCTTTCTTGGTGGCAGCCGCCACCACCATGGCATCTACTGGGGCACCCTTGCTCCAAACTGTCCCGTCTGTGGGGGGGGGGGGGGGCTGAGGATCCTGTCCGGCTTCTTGGGTATTGGCTCCACAGTGTCCGGCTCCTTCCATGCCCTGGTAGTTATGAGGTCCACCAGGGGATCGGCGGGGACACCCAAGAGGTAGATGGGCCTGTGAATGCCTTCAGAAGCAGACTCATCCGAGGAAGGCTTTTGAGCTGACCACCCCCCCTCTAATACAAAGCATTTCCATAATGTCTCCAAAGGAGATGTCCTCGGGGGGTGACCTGGGGGAACCTTCCCCTTCCTCCAAGTCAGTGTCTTCTGTGAGGGACTTGGGTGAGTCCAAGTGCCTCCTCTTACACTTTCGTTTGTGAGGGACCTCCAACAATGTCCTGTTCCTCTACAGGAATCATCTGGGACGTAGGCGCAGGCTGTCCCTGGGGCCGGATGATGGAAGACAGGCCCATCTGAGAGGGAATGGCAGGTGGATCAGTAGCAAGAACCTGGGGCCTCGAATTCCTCAAAAGGACCCTCTCCACGACGTCGAATGCAGAGGGTGAGCTGCTCTCCCTAGGATCAGAAAGCAGCCCCCTCGGATCAGACGTGTGGATCAGCGCCAGAGATGACCCAATCTGATCCGAAAGGACAGTGCGCTCTGACCTCAAAGGAGCTGAAGGTACAGTGACCCCTCCGGATCCAACGCTCAGCTCACGGCCCTGAGAGCTCGGATCCAAAAAGGGATCAGACAAACTCGAAGGTGCAGTCGGCACCGAAGTAGGAATCACTGTCGGCGCAGACATCACCCCGGCTCCGAAGCTACCTGGATCCGAAAGCTCCGAACCCCGACAGCGTGTCTGAGAAGGAGCAATGGGGGTGAAAAATGGGGTCGAGCTCCCCCCCCCCACTCCCATCTGCAGCTGGGCCTGAAGAAATCGACGCATCATCCTGTCCATGTCCGCGTCGGATAAACTTCTGGTTGACCTGGATGAGGCTGCCGAGGCTGACCGGGAAGGCCACCTAGACGGCTCCGAGGAGAAGCGCGGAGAACAAAGCCGGGAGGGAGAACACCTGGAGACCTTAAGGGGGGAGGTGAGCTGCTTAGACGGTGGGGCAGAGGGGACTGAATCGGCCTGCCTGTTGTGGCTACGATGCCTGTCCCTATCACGCTCCTTGTCTTTGTCCTTTTTTCTGGTGTCTTTCCTCCTGAGCCGAAAAGGGAGTTTGAACCCCGGCCAGGGGAGCGGGAACGGTCGGGGGAGCAGCTGCGGCTGGCTCCACAGAGGGGGAGGACGACAAAGCCGAATCAGGGGGCAAAAGGCCCGCAAGGATTAGCTTGGTCCTCCTATCCCTCAAAGCCCTGGGGTTGAAGGCTGCACAGATAGTGCAGCCCGACGAAAGGTGGTCCACGCCCAGGCAAATAACGCACAGAGTGTGGACATCCACTGGGGACAGCTTATGGCCACACTAAGCATTTAGAAAAAATTGCTTTTGGGCCTTCAGACATTTTCGAAAAGAACAGGCCCACACACACACACCTTCACACACAGAAGGGGAGGGGGGGAGGGGAGAAGTAATACCTAAAGTTAACACAAAAAATGGTTTAAGGGAAGAAAGGTACCACACACGCCAAGTTTGAATAGATTTTTAAAGGAAAAAAGTTTGAATAACTTTCCAACTCACAAATCCAACGCTAGGAGCTTGTTCTCAGATGCTTCAAGCAGGCGCGGCAAACGAGATCTGAGGACTAGCAGGAGGTGGCAGGGTATTATGGATAGGGGGAGGAGCTTGGAGCTGGGATCTTTTGCTAGGAAGCTGCCGGCTCGGATCCGATATCCACAGCTGCTGATCAAAGTTAACTACTTCAGATCAATTAGTTTGTGGCAGAAACTTGTATGTAGTGTACTTACCGATAGAGTTAGCAAGTAATGTATTTCTCTGTATACTTTGCCTGCAGATCAGCTGGAGGAAACTCCTGATCCAATGCTGTTTTTACTCCGGAAACACTGGATGAAATAGAGTTCCACAACAAAAGTAATGCAGGACTTTATATTAGTTGATAAACGGGCCATCCTAGTTAATGTCGATGTCACAGTGTGGGTGGATCAGTAGGAGAGAGAACTACTGATTTGACTGCGAAGGTACGTCACGACTGGGGAGACCTATTCCAACTCAAAGGATGCGATACTAAAGAATGGGGGATGGGTTTTCCTGCACTACACTAGGGAAAGTGAGATATGTATAACTTCTTGCTGCATTCTGGTAACCACAGATGGCTGGGATGAGTTTACAGGGATAAAGAAACATTTGCAGTTGAGTTGTATAGTACTCGAGCCCGGAGTGTTCCTTTAAGTAAGCATATAATGGAGAATACCAATCAAATTCCAGTTCATTATAGACAGTGTTATCATTAACATAAGGGGAGGGGCAAGGTCACTATCGTTGGAAAAAAGATAAAGTACAGTTGTGTACACTTACCACAAATGTAGATGTTGGAGTGTATTCACTGTAGCAGTCATCACATTTGGGTTATCTGCTTGGAGTAGCCCTCAGTCAGCCTGATTAAAGTCTTGGGTCCTGCTTTGGTTGCTCTCTCCTTCCATGACATCAGGTAGTCAGGGGTATAAAACATGCAGCCAACGCCATTACATCAGTTTTTCTTGACCCAGATGTCAGGTGCCTCCCCAGTGGGAAGCAATTAAATATATAAAATACAAGGTTATACCTCCAACAAAAAAGCAAATACACCAAAAAGCTTTTAAGCATAGAAAAGGAGAGTAGAAGTATAGCCAAAAGAAGGCAGGGGGCTGGAGGGAGGGTAACCGGGACTGCAACAGTGAATACACTAACATTTACATTTATGGTAAGCATACACAACTGTACTATGTTTTTCGTGTTTTACTGTTGCAGTCATCACATTTGGGTAGCTACCCAACGCTAAGGATGGGAGGAGGAATTTAGATAGTATTAGGACCAGCTATAAGGCCCTGCAAGACTGCAGTGGCAAAGCCAGCTCTGGATTTAGAGAAAATTGGCAGATGGTAATGCTTGGTGAAAGTATGTACAGAACTCCAGGTAGCTTCTAAGACTTCCCTGGTAAGGGCGCCTCTGAGAAATGCTGTAGAGGTAGATGCAGCCCTGCTTGAGTGGGGACTGATCCCCTGTGGGACAGGGTTTCCATGGTGCTTGTAGCAGAAATGAATGCAATGGCCTATCCATTTGGAAATGGTTTGCCTTGAAACAGCCTTCCCCTCCGCTCCTGCAGCAAATGCCACCAGTTCAGATTTCCTTTGAGGTTTAGTCCTGTCCAAGTAGAATCTAAGTTGTCTGTGCACAACTAAGGAGTGCAGTATTCATTCCCCTTTGTTCTGTGGATTAGGAAAGAAGGTTGGCAAATGAATGGACTGATGGCCACACTGGATACCATCTTGGGCATGAAGGAAGGATTGGTCCTGAGGGACACCCTGTCTGCATGAAAGATAAAAGGCTCCACTGCCATAAGGGCCTGTAACTCAGATCCCCTTCTTGCTGAAGTGATTGCTAAAAGGAAAGCGGTTTTCCAAGAAAGGAACTTTAAGTCCGCAGTAGCAGCTCGCTCGAAAGGAGGAAGAGCGAGTTTTTCCAATACAAAGTTAAGGCCCCAGGTTGGAGTTGGAGCTCTCCTGGGTGGTTGTATATTTTGAGGAACTGCTTGAGCAGTGGATGAGAGAAGAGGGGAGGTTCTGTGTTATAATGAGCTTAAATGGCTGAAGCGTGAATTTTGATTGAGGAGAAAGACAGGCCCTTGTTAAGCATCTCAGTTAAGTATTGTAAAATCTGAGGTAAACTGGGCACAGTTACGCTCATTCCTCGAGATTGGTTCCAGGCACAGAATCTTTTCCGTTTTTCAGCATAAGATTTTCTAGTGCTAGACCTCCTTGCCTCTAAAATGATATCCATCACTGGTTTACTGAGGGATGGTAAAGGAGAGATTAGGTAATTAGCCAGGCTGCTAGGTTCAGTGTTTGAAGCGGAGGATGCAGAATCTGGTTCTCCTGCTGAGAAAATAGGGTAGGAGTCTGCAGCAGGTGCCATGGGGCCAACAGTGACACTGCGCAAAAGGGGGTACACCAGTGTTGGTGTGGCCAGTCTGGTACAAACAAAATCATCCTTGGTTTGTCGTTTGATCTTTAGTAGTACTTTGGAGAGCAGAGGCAGAGGAGGAAAGGTATAAACTGATAGGTTTTTCCAGCTGAAGGACAGAGCATCCACTTTCCAAGCTTGTTTGTGGGGAGTCCTTGTACAAAATTTGTCCAATTGGTAGTTCTGGGGGGAGGCAAACAGGTCTATATCTGGGCTCCCCCATTTGCTTGTCAAGTTGAAAATCCTTGATTCCAGTTTCCACTCGTGTGGGTCCATGAGGTTTCTGCTTAGTTCGTCTGCCAGTGCATTTAGTTTTCCTTCGTGGAATTGAGCTTGTAGATGCACTTGGTAGCTCAGGGCTGTGTTCCACAGTGCCATGGCTAGTCTGCAGAGGGGTTACGAATGTGTAACCCCCCATAACAGTGGTGTTGTTTGACTTTACCATTAATTGTCCTGGAAGAATGTGGTCCTTGAAGGCTGTCAGCATTCTTTACAGCTAAAATTACTTTTTTGATTGATATGCAGAACTTGGGTTCCATTTGCCCTGAATGCACTTCCCTGCCAGGTGAGCCCCCCATGCATAGTCTGATGCATCTGTTAGGGTTTGGGCAGCAGGGGGTAGTGTGAATGATAGTCCCTTGTTTTGGTGGCAGGCCTCTGCCCACCAAAGGAACTCTAGGGGTAGGCAAGGTATGATAGGAATCATTGCTTCTAGATCCTGAGAATGTTGACACCATAGGCTTTTTAGATACCACTGTACTTACTCATATGCAGTCTTATGGAATTAGAAGAATGCAGGAGGCCATGAACCCCAAGGCTTGTAGTATTTACCTTGTAGATAGCAGGGTTTTTGTGACCACTTGTTTGAAGTAGGTTGTCAAATGAATTTGTTTCTCTGGCTTGATGAAAGCCATCTGGGAAGTTGTATTCAAGCTTGCTCCCAGGAACATAATTTGACGACAGGGTACCAGGTGTGACTTTTCGTTTATGGTGTACCCCAGACAAGTTAGCACCCTTTGTACAAAGGCCAGATTCAAAAGTATGTCCTGGCTTTCTGCCTGAATTAGACAATACTCCAGGTATGGTTATATTTGAACATTTGTCTGCAAAATGCAATGACTGGAGCTAGGCACTTTGTGAATACCCTGGGTGCAGTAGATAAGCCAAAGGGCAGTGCAGAGAACTGATGGTGCATGTAGTCTGCTTTGAAGTGCAGGTATCTTCTGCAACATTCCCTGAATGGGATGTGCAGGTATGCTTCCTTTAAATCTAGTGTTGCCAACCAGGTGTCTTTGCCTAGCATAGGGAGCAACTGGTGAAGAGTCAGCATCTTGAATTTTGGAATCACCAAAAAGGTGTTTAGAGTTGACAGGTCCAGGACAGGATGCCATGAACTGTCTTCTGGGTACCAGGAAAAGTCTCGAGTAAAAACCTTGTCCCTTTCCCTCTTCTGGTACCAACTGAATAGCCCCCATGTTTAAGTGAGAAAGTACTTGCTTTTGGGCCTCTGCCCACGGATTTGGGGGTAGATCTGGCCACCTGCTTGGTGTTTGGTAATGTGTGGAAGTGAAGTCGGTATCCCTGGGACACTATTTAAAACCCATTTGTCCTGGGTAATGAGTTCCCAGTTCTTTGCATGACTAACAATCGTTCCCCCCAAAAGGGGCAGTCAGTAGTGAAGTGCTTGGAGGTTTTAAAAAGAAGTCATGGAGACAGTTTACCAGAGGGGAAAGTTTTATTACTCCCAGATTTGGAAGTGGAAATCCCCCCCCCCCCCCACTGCTTAGTCCTGTGCATACCCTGGGACTGAAGCCTGGGAGCTCTGCTGGATCTAGGTTTGGACTGAAGGTCTGGAAAAGGCAGGAAAGGACCAATTTTTGGAAGGCCAATTCCTACTAAAGGAGGTTGTACTTGTAAAAATCCTTAACTTGTTTGCATAGATTTAGCTTTTTCCTCCATCTTTTTAAGAACTTCTGCCTTGCTGCCAAACAGGTGGTCCTGGTTTAAGGGAGCATCCAGTAATTTCGCTTTAACATGATCTGGCAAGGATTGGTCCTTAAGCCAAGCATGCCTAAGTACAGACCCAGTTACAGCAGCCCTGTAAGATGCCTCAAGTGAATCAAAACCACATTGCAAAGTATGTTTTCCAACTTGTTCAGCTGAATGCAGTAAATCCTGTAAATCCTTATTTTCAGCACGATTAGGAATCCACATAATTGTTTAAGTAATCCAATAATATGCACCTGGTACTTTAACATATGAAACTGGCAGTTTAAGGCCCTAATGGCCAAAGTTGCAGACATGTATACCTTCTTACCCCATCTATCCAGCACCCTGGAGTCTCTATCAGAGGGGATAAGATTTTTTGCAGCAGTAGCTTTAATGCCCTTGGGTCCCTGTGAAATGGTCTCAGGATCCGCAGTAGGATTTTTAAAAAGGAACTTGAGTCAGGGACCCTGTGATATCCATCAGCTTTTCTGGGAGTAGGAGGTAAAGAGCCAGGGGCCAAGCTAAATTCCGAAAAGGCATCAACAATGTCTAGTACAGGAGGTATGGCTAAAGGCCTGTGCTGGGGCAGGAGTAAGAAATCCCTAAGCCTCTTTTTAGAATCTTAGAGAAATCCTGACTTTCCCAATGAAAAATGCTCCTTGAGATTATGCAAGGTTTCACCAAAAGAGAAATCCTCTAGGGGGGAGCAGAGGGAATAGAGTTCTCAGCATCAGAATCCTGATAGGTAGATAAGGGTAAATCCTGGTCAGAGGAAACAGAAAATTCAGAATCCTGGTCAGAAGTATCATAAGCAAACTCAGTCCTAGGTCTCAGAGGGGGAAGGCTGGCTTCCCCTGATTAAAGTAATAAGGTCTTCAGCCATTCTTTAGGCATAGAGGCCTGACCATGTGGTCTGGGCGTCAGTTTTCTAGGCATGATTCGAGTTTTAGGCCTTGAAGAAGAAGATGGCGTCAGTTTAATATGCAAGTCAGCAGGGCTGAATACACCCTCAGAAGCTGGTGCCTGCACAGCAGCTCTGGACCCATCCAGGGTAGAGACATCCGCAGGTTCCACAGTTGAAGCATCTTGCGGCATACCAGACTCCGAATGGGTCTCAGTAGAGGCCTGCGAATCTGAAGTAGCAGGTATTAGGGGCTGTGAAAGCGCCTTACTGAGTACCAGCGAACTGGCGACTGGCTTAGGAGCGTTGGCAGCTTTGGACCTAGGCCGCCTGTCTATCTTTGCGTTTTTTCAGAATGTCTGTAGTCGGATGGCTTACCGAAGACTTGTCAGGATAACTGAACCAAGCACCAAAATATTTAGAAGCGAAAATATACAGACAGATAGTTCGTGGTTTAAATAAGGCCAAAAGAGACAGCGAGGTACGTTGTGGTCAGGGCCTAGGCAAGGAATACAGTACGAATTTAAACCTTTATGAGGCATTTGCTCTCCACAATTAATGCAATTTACTTTTACTGACATCGGTTTAGAGCAAGAAAGTTTCCCCAACGGGTTACTTAGCTTTTAGTTGAAGACTTTGGCTCTGAAACTCGAAAATGAAAATTTCAGGAGTCGTCCGACCGGCCCTTGCGAACTGCTTCGGGCACCGCAAGGCAAGAAAGTGATGTAATGGCGTCTGCTTCATGTTTTATACCCCTGACGACCTGACGTCCCAGAAGAGACCGCAACCGACGTAGGACCCAAGACTTTATTAATCAGGCCAACTGAGGGCTACTGTAAGCAGATAACCCAAATGTGATGACTGCAACAGTAAAACATGAACATCTATACTGGTAGTTATGCTTAAATGCAGGGAAATTGGCCAGGTCTAAATGAATATATTTCTATTAGTCTAAAGGCACTAGAGAGGTAATATTACCTCCCTAATATTCACTAATGAACATAGTATTTAACATAATTCCATATGTCCATACATTTAAAAAAGGCCAACTGAGGGCTACTGTAAGCAGATAACCCAAATGTGATGACTGCAACAGTAAAACATGAACATCTATACTGGTAGTTATGCTTAAATGCAGGGAAATTGGCCAGGTCTAAATGAATATATTTCTATTAGTCTAAAGGCACTAGAGAGGTAATATTACCTCCCTAATATTCACTAATGAACATAGTATTTAACATAATTCCATATGTCCATACATTTAAAAAAATACACATACTTTTAATATTTTTTATAAACATATTTTTACATTTCATGACATGCATGTATTCTACTTATTTGGGGGGGGGGTACTATTTTTGTATTTACTCACATATAGGACTACCAACATTTTGTATCGACTTGTTTCTAATTAAACTGTTTTAATGTCATTTCCTGCTGAACTAGTATAAAAGCAAGTGCATCTCTTGTTAAGTTATCTGATGAAGTCTAGATTACCTAGACGAAAGCGCTCATCTTTGAGAACATTTTTTGTGATTCGCTTTTGTTGGATTGACTAAAGTAAACATCTGGCACATCTCAATTGCTTTTTATTTGGAACATTTGGTTACTGGTGAGTGGGTCCAATCCAGCTTCTTCACTTGGGCTTATTGTCTTCTGACACACAGTACCAGACTGCCCAGTGATTCAAGATCTTAAGCGTTCTAGCATAAAGCGACATTTATTGCAAGTGAGCTCCACTTACTACCATCTTGATACACTATCTGGCAGTGAGAGTAAACATTAACCCTCACTACAGAAAGCTCCATGTTAGCAAGTATACATTGAATCCCCTCATCAAAATACGAATATGAATACAAACAGCATACAAGAAGCAGAAATTTAATATTCCAGGCTTCCCCAAAGCTCTGGATTAGTCTTAATTACTACACGCATAAATTGTCACACTAGCATTGTAAAAGACTCCATAAAGCAGTACCAATGGTCAGTATCAGTTTCAACTACTACATCTCCCCACCTAAAAACTGTATTAAAAAGAATTAAAATTAGTAACAAGACTTAAAACTGCTTACAGCGTCCAATTTCATCACGTGTCAACATGTGCTAAAAACATTCCCATTCAGTCTGCTATATAGGGTCATAGGTATGTACTAGGTTAATGGCCCTGGAGCCTTTACAAGCCTAGCTCATAGGATTACTCTGGCATCGTGCCACCCGACCTTAGTTCAGTGCCTGTCGAGTAGAGCTACTGGAGTGACCCTGGGGTGAATTTTCTATTTCCCATCCACTCAAGATTTCTCTTGAAGGCCAGTGAGGTGCTTGACATGTATGGGAAGTCTACTCTATAGCATGGGCAGTCTCTTGGGTTATGAACCTGTCCCTCCAGCATGTTCTGTTGATTGTGGTAATGAGGTGGAGTACTCTGGAGCATGTGGTGTGGAGGGATTGCGATTTTAGATGTAGCATTTCTAACAGAGCTGGGTCAGATGTGGCTTTGTAAGTAAAGCAGAGATCGCCTCCAAGTAGGCGAAACAGAGAATAGTTGGGAGTTTTTTTGTGTCTGTCCATATACGACAAGTGTTTAAGGCCTACGATCCTCTTCGTGAGGTACTTTTGCGGCCTCTCCAGTTGTTGCAGGTGTCTAGTGAGGTACATGCCAAATGGGGCGTTGCACTAAACTGGCCTAATGAGGGAAGAGTAGAGGGAAACAATGACCTCTGAGAATAGTGTAAAATCTTACCATAATGATGTCCTCTTCACTGTTGCATTATTCACTACATGAGGGAGTTTCATGCCATAGGCGGCCCAACACCAGCCAATATACAAAAGACTTGCTAGGTGTAGGGTGCATAGTACATCGCATGCAGGCTGTGACTGGACGGCCATAAAAGTGACATATGCATGCACCATCCTCAGAACTGACTGCCCCAAGAGGAATGCTACCCCAAGGAAGTAGGGTTAAGAATCAGCAAGCAAGGCCAGGGGGAAGGAAAGACAAGAATACTGCAACAGAGAAGAGGACATTATTGTTGGTTATGGTAAGATTTTACACAACTACTTTGTGTCCTAGTCATCGGTTGCAGTATTCATTATATGAGGGAGAATACCAAAGCCCATGAAGTAAGGGAGGAAGGTGTACGCCCAGGAGCTTTCCAAGAAGCCATGCAGTATGTCCCTGGCAAAACCCTGCTCTATATTTAGATATTCCATACAATGTCTTGTTGAAGGTACGGACTGAGATCCACGTATATGCTTAAAGAACTGAATTAATATCCAATCCCTTGAAAAAGCCCCCAAGTGAGGCAACACCCCTGGTGGAATGGGCATTAACAGAGGGAGGGAGTGCCTTGCCATGGTGAGTGTAGTAAAATTAAGTGTTGGAAATCCAGGAGGAGAGAGAGCCCTGGGTGGTAAAAAAACACAACTGATCTGACTTTCTAACTGCTTTGGTTTTGTCTGAATAAAATCTAAGCTGTCTGTGGACATTGTATGGAGCGACCCTCTCACTGTGGTTCGGGGTGGGAAGGTAGGCAAGTGGCTGGACAGGACAGACTACCTTAGGCATAAATGGGGTGTGTGTGTGTGTGGGTGCAGGGTGTCCTTGTGGAAGACCAGAAAGAGTGGGGATATCAATGGCCTGTAGCTCAGATACTTGTACAGCTGAAATCAAGGCTAGGAATTCAGGAGCAGTGCTGTAGGGAAGCTGACTCCAAGGGTGACAATCAGCTTTTCAAAAAAAAAAAAGTTAAGGTCCCAGGGAGGTGTAACAGGTTTCCTGGGAGGTCTAATGTGTAGGACGCCTTTAAGAAATTGTTTAGCCTCAAACCTGCTAGCTAAGGGGAGAGATAGAGGCAGACAGGCAGATATGGCCGACATGGGCTTTCACTGAAGAGTAAGACAATCCAGAGTTGAGCAATTCAAAGATAAAACTAGGGAAGTTTCCAGTCAGTGGAGCCGGGTTTTGTTTCAGACACCAGATTGAAAATCTCTTCCATTTGACCAAAATGTTTTTCTGGTATTTGGTTTCCTGGTCTAATGCAGGACTGTAAGCACATAGAGAATAGGCACCAGATAGGAATTAGTACCCTATCAACAAGAGTCAATTGGAGTCTTGACAGGTGGGGATAGGAGAGGGTCCCTTTGTCTAGTCTGAAGGTCCACACTGAGGTTACTTGTGGTGACTTGCCCTTGGTTAAAAGCAGGGAGAGGGGGAACCAGTGCAGTCTTGGCCAGAAGGGAGTCACCAGCAAGATTTTTGGTTTGTCCTGCTGAATTTTGGACATGACTTTTGGAATAAGGAGAAGGGGAGGAAATACACAAAGAAACATCCCTTTCCAAGAGGGAGAAAGGGTGTCCACTTTCCAGACCAGATAATGAGGCTCTCTGGCACACAAATGTGGAAGTTCTGTTCATGGGGGAGCCGAAAAGGTCTGTTTGAGGAATACCACCATTGGTAGACAATGTCCAGAAATGCATCCTTTGAAGCACCCATTTGTGGGATTGTGTTAGGGAGGTGCTCAGGTATCTGACATTTCTGTGAAGGGACGTGCATTGCCTGAAGAGTCACCTGGAGTTTTATTACCATCTTCCAAGCTTGGAGACCTAGCCTGCATAATGGGTAGGATTTGACCCCCACCAGTTTGTTCACATACCAGAGGACTGTCAAATTGTCTGAACAGCTTTAAAGGTCCTGGTTGGAAGAAGGAATGGAAGGTCTGCATGGCCAATAGCAGCACCCTCATCTCCCTTACATTGATGTGTTCCTTCAGTTGAGAGGGAGACCTTGTGCTTTCAGGTGGCCGAAGGTTGCTCCACAGTCTGTGTCTGGAGATTTCCTGGCGCGATTAGTATGAGGATGTAAGGGGAGTACTGGGTTGAGTGACACGATGTATACACCAATGATGTTCTCTTCAGACAGGGGATGAAAGGAATGGAGAATTCTAGGGGGTGCTGGTGTTGCATCCAAACCTGATGGATACCACTGACATTTTCCTCATGTGGAGTTTGGAAAAGGGAAGCAGGGAATGGTGGATGCCATGAGGCCCAAGACCCCAAGGAACTCTCTGGCTGTAATGTGGTGAACCAGAAGATTTTTGAAGTAGAGGGTGAGGTCTTGTACTTTTGTAGGGGTAGAGAGTCCGTCATAAGATCTGTTTGTATCCTGCAGAAAAATCTACTCCTGTGAGGGGTGAGAACTGATTTAAGTTTATGGTGAACCCCAGACCTTGCTAGGCATTTGGTGAAGAGCCTTGATGCGGTAGAAAATCCAAAGGACATGGCACAGAATTGAAAATGCTATGATGCAGAGAAGCACAAAAACTTCCTGTAGCTGGGATGTATGGGATGTGCAGATAAGCATCCTTGATATCCAGGTTAATCATGAAGGCTTAAGGCAGAATAAGGGGGAACAAAGTCTGGAGAGCTAGCATGCAGAAAGTGGGTACCATTAGAAAGATATTGAGATGAAAAGTACAGTTATGTACCTACCACAAATGTAGATGTTAAAGTGTATTCACTGTTACAGTCATTACACTTGGGTTATCCTGCTGGCAGGCTACTGGCAGTCTGCCTGAATTCCAAAGTCCTGGTCCGGCGTCTGTTGCGGTCGCCTCTTCCCTGACGTCAGTGCACCAGGGGGTATACAAGATGCAGCCAACGCCATTTTCTTCAGTTTTTCCAGCTCCAGATGTCAGGTGCCCCCAAAAGGGTAGGCTAAAAATTCTGCTTATAAAAAAGCATGCACTAACAAACATTACCTTCATCTACAAGCAAATACATCACAAAGGTTGTATAGAATAGAGAAGTACAGATAAGGCCCAGCAATGAAAAAGGGGGATGGAGGGAGGGTAACCTGGACTGCAACAGTGAATACACTCGAACATCTACATTTATGGTAGGTACACAACTGTACTATGTTCATAGTGTTTCACTGTTGGTCATTACACTTGGGTTGAATCCCTACACTTGGGTTGAATCCCAAAGCTGAGGTTGGGTGGCTGGGCCTAAATAGAATTAGGAGTGGCTATGAGGCCCTGCAGAACTGCAGTGGCAAAGCCTGCTCTGGATTTAGAGTAAAGAGGTAAGTGGTAGTGCTTTGCAAAAGTGTGTACTGAAGTCAAGTTGCAGCCTCCAAAATATCCTTGGTTGGTACCACTCTGAGGAAGTCTGCTGAAGTGGCTGCTGCTCTGGTAGAATGTGGCCTAATGCCCTTAGGCAGTGTTTTGCCATGTTGTGAACAGCAGAAACGAATGCAGTGGCCTATCCATTTTGAAATAGTCTGCTTTGAAATAGCCTTTCCTTGTGATCCTGCAGCATATGCCACTAAAGGTTGCTCAATCTTTCAGAAAGCTTTAGTTTTGTCCAAGTCTCTCCCCTTTATTCTGTGGGTCTGGATAAAAGGTAGGCAAGTGAATAGTTTGGTTAAGGGCCACACTGGACACTACCTTAGGCATAAATGTTGGGTTTGTCAGAGAAACCCTGTCCAGATGGAAAATAATAAAAGGTTCCACAGCCATTAATGCCTGTAACAGACTCTTCTTACTGAAGTTATTGCTAGGAGCAGAGCTGTTTTCCATAACAACTTTATGTTGGCTGTATTGGCTGGTTCAAAAGGAGGCAGTGTGAGCTTTTCCAAGACAATTAGGTCCCATGTAGGTATTGGTGCTCTCCTTGGGGGTCTTATGGTTTTGGCCCCTCTGAGGTACTGCCTCAGCAGTGGATGCGAAAAAATAGGTGGGTCCGTATTGTAGTGAGCTGAAATGGCAGAAGCATGGATCTTAATTGATGAGAAGGATAGGCCTTTGTCCAGCATCTCAGTTGGGTATTGTAAAATCTGAGGAATATTTGGTACAAGTGGGTCAATTCCTTGTGCCTGGTTCCAAGCACAGAATCTCTTCCATTTTTCTGCATAGGATTTTCTGGTGCTGGGCCTCCTGGCCTCCAAAATAACATCCATAACTCCTTTAGAGAGAGGTGTGTCCTGAATTGTTATAATATCCGCCATGCAGCCAGATTTAGTATTCTGAGTTGGCTGTGCAGGATCGGTTTTGTTGGGTCAGTAGATGAGGAATTTGAGGTAACGTCCAGGTTGGGCCTGGAGACAAGTTCTTTAGGATTGGATACCAGTGTTGGCGTGGCCAGTCTGGGGCAATCGGTATAATTTTTGGCTTCTCGCCTGACCTTTAGGAGTACCTTGGGGAGGAGTCAGAGGAGGAAAGGCATAAACTAAGGGTTTTCCAGCTGAATGATACAGCAAACACTTTCCATGCTTGTTCGTGGTAAGTCCTTGAGCAGAATCTCTGTAGTTGGCAGCTGTGAGGGGAGGCAAATAGATCTGTGTCTGGGCATCCCCATTTCCTTATGCTGAAGACTTGTGGATCTAGTTTCCATTCGTGAGGTTCCATGAGGTTTCTGCTTAGTTCGCCTGCCAGAGTATTTGTTTTTCCTGGCAGGAATTGTGCTTGCAGGTGCACTTAAGTCAATGCTGTGTTCCACAACGTCATGGCTTGTCTGCAGAAGGGGTAGGAATGAGTGCCTCCTTGCTTGTTTATGTACCACGACTGTAGTATTGTCCATTTTTATCAGCAGTTGTCCTGGATGGAGTAAATCCTTGAAGACTGTCAGGGCATTCTATACAGCTAGCATCTCTTTTTGGTTGATATGAAGATGCATTTGGCTTGCGGGCCATGTGCCCTGAATACATTTTCCTGCCATGTGGACCACCCAGGCATAATCTGATGCATCTGTTAGTGTCTGCCTGGCACTGGGTAAGGCGAATGGCTGTCCCTTGTTGTGGTGACAGGCCTGTGCCCACCATCAAAACTCCTGCTGCAGGCAGGAAATGAGTGTAATTATTATTTCCAGGCTGTGAATGTTGAGTCCAAACACTTTTTAGGTACCATTGTAGCTTCCTCATATGCAGTCTTGCATATGGAATTAGCAGAATGCAGGATGCCATGAAGGCCAAAACCTGCAGAATTTTTCTTGCAGATAACTGGGTCTTTGTTGCCATGCTTTTGAAGTATGAAGTCAGTTGCCTTTGTCTGGCGTGAAATAAGCCATCTGGGCAGTTGTATTTAAGCTTGCACCCAGGAATATTATATCTTGAGAGGGTACTAGTTTTGATTTATTTTCGTTTACTGTGTACCCTAGGCAAATTAGTAATCTTTTTACAAACGCCAGATGCTTTAGTAGAATGCGTTTGTTCTCTGCTTGAATAAGACAGTCGTCCAAGTAGGGATAAATTTGAATTACTCTGTCTGCAAAATGCAATTACTGGTGCCAGGTATTTTGTGAAGACCCTGGGCGCAGTAGATAAGCCAAAGGGCAGTGCAGAGAATTGGTAGTGCATTGAACCAGCTATGAATCTGAGGTATTTTCTGTAAGATTGTCTGACTGGGACATGCAGGTATGCCTGAGGTCCAATGTTACAAGCCAAGCCTTCTTGCCCAGCATGGGCAGAAGCTGCTGCAGAGTTAACATTTTGAATTTTGGAACGTCCAGAAAAGTGTTTAGAATAGACAAGTCCAGAATTGGTCTCCAAGCTTTGTCCTTTCTGGGTACTAAGAAAAGTAGTGAGTAAAATCCTTGTCCCTGCTCTTACTGTGGTACTGGTTGAATAGCCCTCATGTCCAAGAGAGATGAAACTTGTTTCTGTGCCTCTGCCCATTGATTGTGTGGCAGGTCTGGCATACCTTTTGCCTTTGGAAGGGTGTTGAAAGTGGAACCTGTAGCCATGAGAGACTATGTTTAAGACCCATTTGTCCTGGGTGATCATGTGCCAATTTTGTGAAAAAAGTGCTAGCTTTCCCCCTAAGGGTGCTGCCAAAAGATAAGTGCTTGGCATTGGCAGAGGAAAGTCACTGGGACTGTTTCCTATATGGCTGTGATTTGCTTCTCTCGCTTTTGGAGGTAGTAGCACCCCACTGTTTGGGTCTGTATGAGCCCTGGGTTTGTTGTCTGCCTCTAGGGTGTCTGTATCTGCCTCTTTGTGGTCTGTCTGACACGACCAATTCTTAGAAGGCCATTTCCTGCTAAATCTGGGAAGCTGTACATCCAATAATTTTGCTTTAACATGATCAGGCAGATTCTGTTCCTTTAACCAAACATGCCTTCTAATAACAGAACCTGTAACAGCAGCCCTACAAGAGGCCTCCAGTGAATCAAAACCACATTGCAAAGTATGCTTTCCCACTTGTTCAGCTGCATGCAATAAATCCTGCATTTCCTTGTTTTCAGAACATTCAGAATCTGTCAACATTTTCTGCTTTAGCAGTGATAAGTATTGCTGATATTTAAGCATATGAAACAGACGATTTGAAGCCCTTACAGCCAAGGCAGCAGAAGTGTACACTACCCCCCCCCCCCCCATCTGTCCAGTGACCTAGAATCCCTATCGGAGGGAACAGGATTTTTAGCTGTAGAGGCCTTGACCCCTTTGGGACCCGGAGATATTGTTTCTGGGTCAGCAGCAGGGTTTTTATAAGAAATTTATGAGAGTCTGGGACCCTGTATTATCTGTCTGGCTTTATCTGTCTGGCTTAACAGGTGCAGGAGGCAGAGTCAGGAGACAGGCCGGACTCGGAATACATCATCTACAATGTCTAGAACAGGTGGAATAGCAAGAGGTCTATGCTGGGGAAGTAGAAGAAAGTCTGAGCCTTTTCTTTGATTCTGAGTAATCCTGGCTCTCCCAATGGAAATGCTCCCTCATGGTATGCAGGGTTTCCCCAAAAGAATAATCCTCAGAAGGAGAAGCTGAAGGGAGATTCTTCAGCATCAGAATCCTCATAGGGAGGCAGAGAGTATTCCTGTTCTGAAGAGGAGTCAGAGCAAATGGAAACCTGATCAGGAGTCATATTCTGTTGTCTTGCCTAGGCCTCTTATCAGGAGGGGGATGGGAACCCCTAATCAAAGTAATTAGGTCTTCGGCCATTTTAAGCATCTGTTTTTTTAGGCATGGAAGTCTGTCCAGGAGAATGCTGTACTTGATTCTTTGTCTTTAAAGCTGTTTTAGTCTTTGCCTAGGAAGCTGGGGATGGCTTAACATAACTGTGTAGGTCTGAAAACACCCTCATAAGCCGATGCCTGCTCAGTGGCTCTGGACCCATCTGAGGGAATAGTTTCCGAGTGTCCAATACCTTGAGTATCCAGAGGCCTAGCTGTCTCCTCGTGGGAGTCTGTAGCGGGCGTCAGGGGCTGCAAAAGTGCCTCACTGAGAACCAGTGAACCAGCGACTGGCCTAGCGGAGGCCTCGTCGTCTGTTTTGGACCTTGGATGCCAGTCCTTTTCCTTGTGCTTTTCATAAACTCCGGTCATCGGCTGTTCCGACGGCATTATATAATTAAACCTTCGGCCAAAGTAATGAAAGGCAAAATCGTACAGATGCTTAATAGTGAGTGTTAAATCTAGCACAAAACCGACAGCTAGCAACTTCATGGTCAGGGCCTAGGCAAGGAATACAGTAAGAATGAAAATCCTTGAGGTATTTGCTTCCCACAAGAAATACAATGGTTAACTTTCTGACATTGGTCTGGAGCAAGAAAAAGTTTCCCCAACGGGGTACTTAGCTTTATTGAAGACTTTGGATCCGAAATTAGTTTTGAAAATTTCAAGAGTCGGCCGACCGGCACTTGCGAACTGCTTTTGCTTCGGGCACCGCCCAGCAAGAAAGACTGAAGAAAATGGCATCTGCTGCATCTTGCATACCCCTGGCGCACTGACGTCAGGGAAGAGGCGACAGCAACAGACGCCTGACTTTGGAATTCAGCCCGACTGCGGGTAGCCTGCCAGCAGGATAACCCAAGTGTAATGACAGCAACAGTGAAACACGAACATCTGGCTGAGGATGGGTCTCCTAGGACCTTCCTTCCTGGGCACCAGGAATAGTCTGGAATAAAATCCTTTTCCTATTTTGTTTTTGGGAACACCCTGGATGGTTCCTTGGTTCATCAGTTCTAACAGAACCACTGGGGGAAAAAAGGTAGTTTTTTTTTTTTTTTTTAAATTTTCCCAAGTCTCCCTGGGAGGGTTGACAAATGTTCCTGAAGGAGGGTTGTTAGTACCATACCATAAGTACCCCTTGGGTTATGCTTTCCCAGACTGGTAGAAACAAGAGAAGGTTCTGGGAAAGTGGGATGTGGGTGGGGCTTTCCCAGACTGGTAGAAACAAGAGAAGGTAGAAGGTGCTGGGAAAGTGGGATGTGGGTGGGTGGGGGACAGAGGACTGTCAGGATACGGCCGCTTAGGTGGTGGAGTTGCCAGAAGGGATCGAGGCTGTTATGGTCTTTGTCACTCTTACTCTGGGTTGTGGGTAATGTGAATGGCTACAAATAATTTGTCTTCAGGGTAGTTTCTCTGGAGCTTGGGCACCAGAGAAAAATGTTTCTTGAAAATCTTTACCCTTTTACTGTAATGATTTGAGCAAGTTAGCAGCTGCAGGGCCAGACAAAGCACAGTTGCCTAAATAAGCATCCATAAGTTCGGCTTTTATGTCCTCCAGTAAGGGCTGCAGCCTTAGCCTAGAGAATCTTAATACTGCTCAAGATGCAGCTCCTCTGGCGGAGGCTTCTGCGGCATCATAGCTACATTTTATGGACCGCCGTGCTACTTGGCAAGACTCACCAAGCAAGGAAGTAGTCAAGGTTTTATTTTCTGAATCAGGTTTAAGTCTCCAATTACCTGTGAAAGTTGGGACATAAGCTCTAAAGCAAATTTGCTCATGAAGCAAATTTGGTCATGTGCGTTTGCCACACTGGTAATTTCTGGCCCTAAATGCTAAAGTGTAAACCTTTTTGCCTACTCTAGCCAGAGTCCTATTATCCTTATCTGCTGGTAGAAGGGAAGTGGAGGGCAGCAATCTTGATGGCTTGTCAGAAGCCACAGAAATAACCGAAGGGTCCTCAGAAAGGCATCTGAAGAGGAACTTGCAGTTCTCTAGGAACTTATAGAAGAGGTCTGGCTTCTTGGGGGCAGGTGACTGGGAATCGGGCGTCTGAAGCTGAGGCTAAAGTGTCAAGAAAGGCAGACAAGACAGAGCAATAGCAGATGGGCTAGGTGACTCCACCTGTAGTAGCTCACAGTATCTTTTTTGCACTTTAGATACTTGGGTGCTGTCCCATTTAAAATGGGATCTCATTTTAGCTAGTCTTTCTCCAAAGGAAAGGTCTTCCATAGGTGAATCTGTTCCACTAGATTCCTCTTCTGGGGAGGCATAATCCAGGGGGAAAGGATCTGTGAGAAGTAATCCAGAGATTCCTCCCCTGAGGATGCATCTTCTGACAAATCCTCTGCCCTAGTTCTTTTAAGTGGAGAGGCTGTACTGGGAAAGGGAGCTGTAAAGCCTGGGGGAGGCTTAAGGGACATAAGGGCATTCAAAAGGCCCTGAGTGAACTGACAGTTGCTAGAAGGTTCTTTTGGCTGAAATAAATGCCTGGTTTAATTTTTTCCCCCCATGCAAATCTGCCCTATGTAGGGTAGGAGGCCCCAGTGTAGGCCTACATTTTTAACAGATCGGAATATACCTTTCCTTACAAGGATCTGAGGAATCCCCTTAGGGTCCCTTTCATTACCACAAGCCACAGTTCCCCTCAGACATCTGAAACGGATGATGCCTGCTCTGCCTCTGCAGATGTGCTTACACTCTGATCCCAAGGTGGCCTGGATGTCAACTCAGCTGGTGGATCTGTGAAACTGTCGGATCTCCAGGCTCTCCTCCGCCTCAAAAGACACGTTGGTATCCTGAGATGCAGCAGATGGTTCAAAGCTTTTGTTTTTTGGCAAGCTCAACTCACACTCTGGCGCAGAGGATCCCTCCATAGCACTTTTTGCTAGCAGCTTTAAGCACTGGTTCTCTAGGTAGACAGCTAAAGAGGATAAGCTACTCCTGAAGGTCTTTAGGACAAACGCCTGATAAACCAAGCAGTTTTTGTGGTCGTGGTTTGGGCCTAGGCAGAAAGTACAGTTTTGTACCCACCATAAATGTAGATGTTCGAGTGTTGACACGGCTGCAGTCATTACACTTGGGTTATCCTGGAGTCAGGCGGTCCTGCAGTGGGCCAGAGTTCCAAAGTCTTGGTCTGGCATCGGTTGCTGTCGCCTCCTCCCTGACGTCAGTGCGACAGGGGTATACAAGATGCAACAGACGCCATTTTCTTCAGTTTTTCTTGCCCCAGATGTCAGGTGCCCCCAATTAGGTAGGCAATTCAAATTGCTAGTAAATACAAAAGAAAAGCAAACCACCAATTTTAGGATACTCCCTGTAGGTAAAAAGGCTAGATGTCCTAGGTAAGTACCAGAAAGTAAGAGGGGAAGGAGGGAGGGTAAGATGGACTGCAGCAGTGTCAACACTCTAACATCTACGTTTATGGTAGGTACAAAACTGTACTATGTTCATCGTGTTACACTTGGGTGGAATCCCAAAGCTGAGGTAGGGAGGCTGATCTATAAGGCATTAGGGGTGGCTACAAGGCCCTGCAGTACAGCAGTGGCGAAGCCAGCTCTGGATTTGGAGTATAAAGGCAAATAGTAATGTTTGGTGAAGGTATGCACAGAACTCCATGTTGCTGCTTCCAAAATATCCTTGGTAGGTACTCCTCTGAGGTAGGCAGTTGAAGTGGCTGTTGCTCTAATGCTGCTAGGTACAGGTTTCCCATGGTGGGTATAGCAGAAACGTATACAGTGTCCTATCCATTTTGAAATAGACTGCTTTGAAATGGCTTTTCCCTGTGCTCCTGCAGTGTATGCTACCAATAATTGCTCAGATTTTCTGAAAGCTTTGGTTTTGTCCAAGTAGAAGCGTAACTGTCTGTGAATGTCCAACGAAAGTAGCAATTTCTCCCCTTTGTTCTGTGGTTTTGGATAAAAAGTTGGCAAGTGAATAGTTTGGTTCAGACGCACACAAAATACCACCTTTAAGAACTAACCCTACGTTTATGCCAAAGACACCCTGTCCTGGTGGAAGATGAGGAAAGGTTCCACTGCCAACAATGCCTGTAATTCTGAAACTCTTCGTGCTGAAGTAATTGCCAGTAGCAGAGCAGTTTTCCAAGAGATGTATTTTATTTCTGCTGTGTTAGCTGGCTCAAAAGGAGGTAGAGTTAATTTTTCAAAAACAAAGTTGAGGTCCCAAGCTGGTGTAGGTGCTCTACGGGGCGGTCTTATGTTTTTAGCCCCTCCGAGGTATTGTTTGAGCAAAGGATTGGAAATAAATTGGTGGATCCGTGTTGTAATGAGCAGAGATAGCTGAGGCGTGGATCTTGATGGATGAAAATCAGAGGCCCTTATCCAGCATCTCAGTTAAGTATTGCAGTATCTGAGGAATGCTTGGGACAAGAGGGTCAAGGCTGTGCGCTTGGTTCCAGGCACAGAATCTCTTCCATTTATCCGAGTATGCTTTCCTGGTGCTAGGCCTTCTGGCCTCCAGAATGACATCCATAACAGCTTTGGAGAGACGCACTGCTTGCTTGACTAGGGAATTTTCCATGCAGCTAGGTTTAAGGTCTTTAGCTGGCTGTATCTGATTGTTGTGCTGTCAGCAACTCTGGGATTTGAGACAAAATCCAGGGTGGTTCTTGTGCCAAGCTCTTTAAGATTAGGTACCAGTGCTGGTGTGGCCAGTCTGGTGCAATCATTTTTGGCTCTTCCTGCCTGGCTTTTATGAGTACCTTTGGGAGGAGAGGTAAAGGGGGGAAAGCGTATACTTGTAGTTTTTTTCCAGCTGAGAGGGCATCCACTTTCCATGCTTGTGGATGGTAGCTCCTTGTGCAGAATTTCTGTAATTGGCAGTTCTTTGGGGAAGCAAACAGATCTATGTCCGGGCTCCACCATTTTTGTGTTATCATTCTGAATATTTGTGGATTCAGTTTCCATTCGTGTGGGTCCATAATGTTTCTGCTTAGGTCGTCTGCCAGTGTGTTTTTCTCTCCTGGCAGGAATTGTGCTTGTAGATGAACTTGGTAGTTTAGAGCCGTGTTCCACAAGGTCATGGCTTGTCTGCAGAGGTAGGAGTGTGCCCCCCCTTGCTTATGTACAATTGTCCTGGATGCAGTAGGTCCTTGAAAGCTATAGCATTTTGTACAGCTAGCATCTCTTTTTGATTGATGTGGAGATGTCTTTGCTCTGTGGGCCACTCACCCTGGATACATTTTCCTGCCATGTGTGCTCGCCAGGCGTAATCCGATGCATCTGTTGTCAGTGTTTGCCTGGCTGTGGGTTGAGTGAAAGGCTGTCCCTTGTTGAGGTGACAAGCTTGTGCCCATCAAAACTCCTGTTGTAGGCAAGGAATTAGTGGTATAACTACAGTGTTGAGACCATACGCTCTTTAGGTACCATTGTAGTTTCCTCATATGCAGTCTGGCATATGGAATTAGTAGTATGCAAGATGCCATGTAGCCCAAGGCCTGCAGAATTTTTCTTGCAGGGAGTTGGGTCTTTGTTGCCATTAATTGAAAATATTGAGTCAGCTGTCCTTGTTAGTCTGGCATGTTCAAGCTGGCACCCAGGAATATCTGTTGTGAGGGCACTAGTTTTGATTTCTTTTCGTTTGTGTAACCAAGGCAACTTTTTTACGTATGCCAGATGCTTTAGTAGAATGTCCTTGCCCTCTGCTTGAATCAGGCAGTCGTCCAGGTATGGATAAATTTGAATTCCTTTTTGCCTGCAAAATGCAATTACTGGTGCCAGGCACTTTGTGAAGACCCTGGGCGCAGTAGATAAGCCAAAGGGCAGTGCAGAGAATTGATAATGCATTGAACCAGCTAGAAATCAGAGGTATCTTCTGCAGTTTTGTCTGATAGGGACATGCAGGTATGCCTCTGAGGTCCAATGTCACGAGCCAAGCTTTCTTGTCCAGCATGGGAAGAAGCTGCGGTAGTGTCAACATTTTGAATTTCGGTACATCCAGGTAAGTGTTTAGTGCAGAAAGGTCTGGAATGGGTCTCCAGGCTTTGTCTTTTCTGGGAACCAGAAAGAGTCTTGAGTAAAATCCTTGTTCCTGTGGTGGTACCTTTTGAATAGCTCATGTCCATGAGTGCTGTAATTTGTCTTTGAGCCTCTGGCCATTGATTTGGTGGCAGATTTGGTATTCCTTTTAGCCTTGGCAGAGTGTGAAAATGGAACCTGTAACCTTGAGATACAATGTTGAGAACCCATTTGTCTTTGGTGATGCAATGCCAGTTGTGATAGAAAAGTGCCAGTTTTACTCCTAAGGGGGCTGCCAAGAAAGAACTGTTTGGCAGCTGTAGTGGAAAGTCATTGAGTCTGTTTTTTATAAGATTGAGGCCCGTCTTCTTTCTGGCCTGGTGTGCCCCACTGTCTAGGCCTGTAAGGGCCTTGTGTCTGACCTCTACCTCTTGGACGTCTGTATTTGCCCCTTTGAGGTCTGACTGGAAAGGACCGATTCTTTGTTGGCCAATTTCTACTAAAACAAGGAGGCTGAACCTGTAAGAAATCTTTCACCGTTTGCATAGATTTTGCCTTATCCTCCATCTTCTTTAATACTTCCTCTGCCATAACTCCTAACAGCACATCCTGCTGCAAAGGTGCATCCAAAAATTTTACCTTAACCTGATCTGGTAACTTATGTTCTTTTAACCAAGCATGCCTTCTAATGACAGAGCCTGTAACTGCTGCTCTACAGGAGGCCTCTAAGGAGTCAAACCCACATTGCAAAGTATGTTTTCCCACTTGTTCAGCAGCATGCAATAAATCCTGCATTTCTTTTAATTTAGGAGGATCTGAATCTGGAAGCATCTTTTATTTCAACTGAGACATCAAAAATTGCTGATATTTTAGCATGTGAAACTGGCAATTCAAGGCTCTCCTTGCTAAAGTTGCAGACGTATATACCTTCTTTCTCCATCCGTCTAAAGCTCTGGAATCTGTCAGAGGGAACTGGGTTTTTTGCTGAAGCCTTAATCCCTTTGGGTCCCTGAGAAATAGTTTCAGGGTCAGCAACAGGGCTTTTGTACAGAAATTTGTTAGTCAGGGACTCTAACATCTATCAGGTTTAACTGGGGCTGGGGGTAAGGAGTCAGGGTTCAAACTGGATTCAGTGTACACATCATCCACAATGTCTAGAACTGGCGGGATAGCAAGGGGTCTGTTGAGGCAATAAAAGGAAGTCTCTGAGCCTTTTCTTGGATTCTGAGTAGTCCTGCCCTTCCCAATGGAAATGCTCCCTCATGGTATGCAAGGTCTCCCCAAAGGAGTAATCCTCAGGCAGAGAGACTGACTGAATTGATTCCTCAGCATCAGAATCCTCATAAGGGGGTAAAGAATATCCTAGGTCCGAGGAGGAGTCAGAGGAAATGGACACCTGGTCAGAAGATTCATAGTCTGCATCCTGTCTGGGCCTTTTATCAGGAGGAGGGTGGGACCCTCTGATCAGGGTGATTAGGTCCTCGGCCATTTTTAGCATTTGTTTCTTAGGCATGGAAGCCTGTCCTGGAGAGAGTTGTGTGTTTCTTTGCTTTTAACAGGGGCTTAGACTTAATAGGGTTTTATGGTTAACTGGGTAGGTCTGAAAACACCCTCTAACTGGATTGCTCAGCTATTTCGATTCCCTCTGTAGGTTTAGGATTGGTAAGCTGAAGGCCTAGTGCGTCTGAAGGCCCAGCCAGCTCCAAGTGGGAGTCGGATGCTGTCTGTGGTTCTGTGGAAGCGGTGGTCAGGGGCTGCATAGGCACCTCGCTGAAAACAGGAGAACCGGCGACCGGCCTAGAAGAGGCCGCGCCGTCAAGTTTTGGGCCTCGGATGCCTGTCCTTGCGCTTTTTATACATTGCGGTTGTCGGAATTTCCAATGGCATGGTGTAATTGAATTTTCTATCAAAATAATGTTGGGCAAAATCAAACAGACGTTTAACAGTGCGCTTGTTAAACCTAGCACAAAACAACCAGTGACGTCGTGGTCAGGGCCTAGGCATGGAATACAATAGGAGTGGAAATCCTTATGAGGTATTTGCTTCCCACAAGAAATACAGTTATTAACTTTTACTGACATCGGTCTGAGGCAAGAAAACGTTTCCCCAACAGGGTACTTAGCTTTTTTAGATTCAGGATTCGGAATGAAAATCTCAGGAGTAGGCCGACCGGCACTTGCAAACTGCTTCTGCTTCGGGCACCGTGCGGCAAGAAAGATGGAAGAAAATGGCGTTGGCTGCATCTTGTATACCCCTGTCACACTGATGTCAGGGAGGAGGCGGCAGCAGACGACGGACCAAGACTGCAGGATAACCCAAGTGTAATGACTGCAGCAGTGTAACACGAACATCAGGCACTGGAGGTGGCTAACCTTGTGTGGAATTTGTCGTCCACAATGGCACTTCCCCCTCTTGGATGACAAGAACCCAAACCAAGGCGGTAGCAAATTAGTCAAAAAATGTTCCTAATGGGGCACTTACCTAAAAAGTGAAGAATCGTAAGTGACAGATTCAGACCGTACACTGGAAAATGGCATTAGGATCTAGCAGCAGAGACGTTATGAGGATGGTGCATGCATACGTCACTTATGGCAGACATCTGATCGCAGCCCACATGCAACTTACCACACACCCTGCAGTAGTAAAAGTCTTTGTACACTGGCCATCGGGTTACCTATGGCTGGGAACTCCCTCATACAATGAATACTGCAACATATGAAAAGACATCCACATCTACAGGTGTGATCTCCTTAGAACTACCTTGTCCCAGGAATAACCTGGAGAATGACATGCATTTTCTTACTTGGCACACACAGGCTAAGGGATGAAGATAACTGACCATGTCACCCCACACAGCACAGGAACAGAGATGGAAGGGGGGTGGGGAAGCAATGCTTCAACACTGATAAGACAAGAAAGCTGTTATGAAAAGTTCTTCAGCTGTACTACGTCCTTCCTTACTCTACTGCTGCAGTACTCCAATACTTGTGTTTGATTCTCAAAGCTAAGAGAGTGACAGGATGGGAAATAGCAATAGCAGTCTACCACTCCTAACAGAGACCACCTAACAAAAGCAGTGCTAGACCTGGAAATGCATCAACTCTAATTAGTGAAAAGTGTGTACTAAAAAGGCCAGATGGTAGCCACAAGGATAAATCTTAAATGCCACTAAAGAAGGCACCTGAAGAGGAGGCTTCTCTAGCAGAGTGGGCGTTCACTCTAGTCATACCTCTCAAGTGTACCTCATTTTGAAAAACTTCCCTCATTTGGGGTCTTAAAATTTTCACTTTCCTCAAAGGTCCATACTGAAAGGCTCTGTCACATTCGGTGTTAAAAATATTTTAACTGACAAATGGCAAATAGAAATTAATCACATTTCATTACAAGACCTATACTAGAAGTAAAAGATATCACATTTTAGCCATCCTATGAGCTTCCTTGCTGAAGTTGTAAGTCTTTAATAAGTGTTCCACAATTTGCCCATTTGTTCCACTTTATGAGAGGCAGTGTTCCTCATTTTGGAGATGGAAGGTTGAGAGCTACGACTAGTAGACAGTGCCTTAATGTGACAAGTGTTAACAGAATATGATTGACTTTAAATTTATTTATTTATTTTATTTTATTTTATTTTATTTTATTTTACATTTGTTGACCGGGCTAGTCCAACTGGATACATGTCCATTTTCAGTGGAGGCCCGGGGAGAAAAGCTCCAAGGTCATAGTTAGATTTACAAAACAAAAACATTGGTGTTGATACACAAGATAATCTACTGGTTACTACATATACAATTATAAACCAATAACAAGTGAGTACAATAAATACACTGATGCTTACAGATCAAATAAGAGAAAACAAGAATTATTAAATGATTTCATGAGGTACAGATTTGAACAGCCAGACAAGGAGGGCTAAAATAGAGTGATCTTTGGTTTTGGGTTAGGCAGAGGCTGTAGGAGCCTAGGTGCGGCTGGGACAATAGCTTATTAGTCTGGACTGGAGCAAGGGCATAACCATTTGGATTTCAGGTATGCTCTAAGGTGTAATTTAAATTGGTGCTGAGATGGCATAAGTCTTAGGTTGTTTGGTAGGCGTTCCAGGATTTGCCAATGGAATTGGCATATAGTGCATCACCACCAGCATTGTTGGATTTAATGGTCCTTACTTGTAGACTTTTGGAAGACCTGAGGGAGTTGAGGTTGGAGTCAGGGTAAGTATTTTGTACAGTGAGGGAGTTTTACTTGGGTAGTTAATAATTTTAAACGCCTCAGTTAGTTGGTTGAATTTGAGTAAATTGGGGAGTTCCAGCCATTCGAGAGACCTTAAATTTAGGCAGTGATGAGTGCGATAGGCGTTCCTGTTATGAATCTGGCTATGTGATTATAGGTAGTTGTTAGTTTATTAAGTTCTTTCTTGTTTAGGAAGGAGAATATCGGCGAGGCATAAAGGAGAGTGGAGAGGAGGTGGGTTCGGGCAATAGTCAGTTTGGTGTACGGAGTTAGGAAGGCCTTTATTCTATACATCGAACCAAGTTTTCTGTTAACTGATTTAACAGTTAAGTTTATATGCACATCAAATTTAAGTTTATGATCAATGGTCACCCCTAGTAGTTTGGTATTGAGTACGGGTAGATAATGGTCCCATTGTTGGAGGACACATGGAAAGTAGAATTGCTGGTGTTGAAGGATTCTATAGTTTGAGCAGTAACTGAGGTGGGGAAAAAGAGAAGTAATTTGGTTTTGGCAGGGTTAAGTAAGAGTTTAAGTTCGAGAACCATTTTTCTACAGCAGAGAAGCAGTTTTGGGTTGTAGCTTGGAGTTTGGTGAGAGATTCATCAGAGCAGATCAGGGTGGAGTCATCTGCATATTGAATACAGGTGGCTTTGGGAATAATTGAGTGTAGGCCATTTATGAAAATGGAGAAAGAAGGGGACCAAGGATAGATCCTTGGGGAACACCGATATTAGTAGGGAGTAGGTCTGATAGGCTGTTTTGCCACTGGACTGCCTGTTTTCTACTAGAGAGATAGGCATTAAACCAACTTATGGTTAGTTTACTAAGATGTATTGTTTCCAGTGCCTGAAGCAGAAGTTGGTGGTTGACCATATCGAAGGCTTTCGACAGGTCTAGAAAGAGCAGAGGATATTAGTTTATTATTGCGATTTTGGTTGACTGCGTCTACAAAGGAGAGAAGAGCTGTGGTTGTGCTGTGATGGGGGCGGAAGCCATGTTGGGTATTTGATAGGAGATTGTGATTTATTAGGTAGGAAATGAGTTGCTTATGGACACAGCGTTCCATAATTTTGGCTAAGGGAGACAGTATGGCTATGGGCCTATAGTTGGAGGTTTCTGTGGAGGGTCCTCCTTTGTGGAGGGATGATGTAAGAGATTTTCCAGATAGAGGGAATGGATGCTTCAGAAATGGTCCGGTTGATCAATATTGATACAGGGTAGGCTATGGCATCAGATGCTATTTGTAGGTATTTGGCAGGGAGCTGATCAGCTGCGGCGTGGTTGGTTTCAATTTTTCAAGAGGGTACGAATGAAGGAGGTGGAGATGGGTTGTAGTTTAAAGGCCGTTTGAGTTGTGTTAATAATTGGGGTTGCCACTGAGGGAGGGTGGTAAGCTTGCTGGCAAGGGACTGGATGGTCTCAGTGAAAAAGAATTAAAGGAGTTGGCTATATCTGTTGGGTCATTGTCCATGAGTTTGTCGGGGTGGGGTAGTAGACTTACCAGGATGAAGTAGGCGGTTAAAACCAGCCCAGAATTTTTGGGATTATGCTGATGTTTGTCTTGGAGGTGATAAAAATATTGTTTTTATCAGATTTAACGGCTACTTTGGTTGAATTTCTTAGTTGGAGGAACTTGATGCGATCTATGGGGGTTTTTGTGGTTCTCCACTTATTCCAGGCCTGGTCTCTGATTCTAATTTTGGATTTAGTTTCTGTGTTAGCCAGGCTACTACATTGCTTAGTTGTCGATAATTAAGATAGAGCATGAGTGAATAATTAAAAGTACAAGGAGTTAAGTATTAAAAGCCTTCATCTATTTCTAGGATTTTGGTTTTAGGATGTTTTTGCAATTGAGATCAGCTAGATCAAGGATTTTTTTTCAGAATTTTTAAACTTTTTAATCTAGTTATGGGGGATCTAGTGTTGTTTTTGTGTGTTTTATAATAAAGGTAAATAGGGCACCACAGGATTTCCCTGGGTCTTAGAGGAAGCCAGATTTAATGGTAGCTAGCTGCCTAAGTTCTACAATTTGTTCCTTTAATTTTTTCTTATTAGTTGCTTTTTATGTCCAAAGAACCTGTATGCAGTAGATTTAATACTACCTGGTACCTTTCTTACGGTACAAGGTGTTTGATAAAGTACAGTGAAAGGGGTAGTTATTTATTCACCTGAGTCTCTTAGTGGTCTTTTTTAAAGAAGATTATACCTTCGCACTGGTGGGGACTTTTACAGTTGTTTAAACATTCACACTTGTGGGGTCCTGAGTGCCTCTCGGTAGGCGTCTGGATTTGGGGCTACTTGCTGAAAAGCTTTTTTGATTGTATATACATTGTTCACCTCTTCCTCGTGTTTCCTTTTGTATCTGGTGGTACTCCTTCCTCTGTCTATCCGTTGATTCCTCTGTCGCTGCCCACCTGCTCGATTTAACGAGCTGTCCCTCACTGGGAGCGGATTCTGATGATATTCTGATCATGTGACTTAAGAAATTAATATATCTTCTTAGTAGGGCTTAAACCCTGACATGTACAAGTGTGTAGGCTAAACAAGTCCCATTAATTCTTCGAACAGCCATCTCCCCAAGTTAACTCCTTCTCCAGCAGGCTTACACAGACTTTAAAGAACAGCTTAACCAGCATAATATTGGCATTATCTGCAACACTAACTCCAAAATTCAAGTGCCCTCTTGTCTAACCTTCCCTTATGACTTGAGTTCCACAACTAAGCAGAATTCTGTAGAGAGCGACACACATTTCATACCACAGCATACCCACCCCCAAAAAATTAAGCTAAGCCTTATCTGACTTTACTACTTTGCAATGAAAGCTGGAGATGGTCCATTTAGAAACAGGACTTCCCAACTAACCCTCCTGAAAGGAAACAGTCTCTCTCAATGTTTTTTTTTGTCTTGCCCAGGTAGAATGTCGGCTATGCACATCCAGGGAAGGGACGAGATTGACCTCCACCATTTTGGAAATTAGGAAAAATGCAGGCAAATGGATAGAATGGGTATAAAGGAGGGATGAACTCAAACTTTTCTGGCAGTGTTAAGGGTGACCAAGTTTTCAAAATAGAGAATTTTAACTGAGCCAAATCTACTAGTTCAAAAGAAGGAAAAGGAAGTTTTTCAAGAACAAAGTTCAGACCCCAAGCAGGCATCATGGCCTTCCTACAGGGATTTAAGGGAAGGTCTCCTTTTAAAAAGTGTTTGACTAATTCTAAAATTCAACTGCACATTTAAGGTAAACAAGCAGTAATAGCAGAAAAGCAAGCCTTTGCAGGATAGGCCAGACCACTTTTGATTAACTCGCACACAAGACATAATAGTAGATATAACCACCTCTGACACCATATTGAAAATCTTTTCCACTTGGAGATGCAAGTTTTTTTTATGGTAATTTGCACCTCCTGAAGTATCACCCAGAAGCCAGGCTGACAGCCTGCAGGTTGGGGAGAAAAAAGCCCTTGTTTTGTTAAAGTCCACTCTGGGGGGAAATTACAGTGACTGCCCCTGGTCAGATGGGAATATAAAGGGGAACCAATGCTGCCAAGGCCAAAAGGGTGCCACTAGCAAAATTTCTGCCTTGTCCCTTTGGATCTTCAGAAAAACAGACATGGCATCTGTCCCCAGGCCAGGTGACAAAGGGTCCCTGTGGCAGAACAATGTGTACTCAACTTGTGAACTACGTACAGAAAGACCTGTGTGTAACATCCACTCGAGGATCTTTTCTGGATAAGCTGAGGGAGTCTGCAAGGACACTGTCCTCTGAAGGCATGTGAACTTCTTCTAGGGACAACTTTCTTTTTATGGCCACGTCCCATGCCATCACAGCTAGTAAGACTTGGACACCCTATTTGTTGATAGGTATTCAGGGATGCTAATCTGGTTCTACGTTTTGAAGACGAATGACTGAAAACGTTACAACTACTTAAGTTCAGCCCCTAAGCAAAACGGGTCTACTTTACGTACACGAAAACGCATTGTCGAATGCTCATACGAGTGAATAATCATAATATCAGAAATGGTATTTTGGGATTGCACTACAGTGAAAAGTGGGATATTTGCCCTTTTCTCACTGTAGTGCGACCTCGGAGTAGGAATATATATTTAGGGGGGGTGTGGGGGGGCATAGCCCCGCACAATATAAATTTCGAAGTTATGATTATTTGCTCAAATGAGCGTTCGACAAATTGCATTTTCGCTTATTTGACAGACCCAGCAAAATAGTGTAGACCTTTGCAAGGAATCTGCTTTACCGACTTAGATGACATGTGCAAATCTTTAGCGAAAATGTAAAAAGGTTCCCCAATGGTGCACTTGTCAAACCAAGTGATGGCAGTACAGGCATGACAACAATATACTTAGCAAAATTCCTGCATTCTGACTGGTAGCAAGAAAGTCTAAGGATCTCGCACCCACACACCAGCTTATGTATCCCTACACCCCACAGGCTATTACAGCATATTCTAAGATCTTGCATCCATACACCAGCTTAAGTACCCCGACACTTGTAGGCTATCATATGGCTGATATACAACTCAAGGTTTTTGGATTTGGTAGTATTAGAATACTGCAACAGCAATCCAAGGAAGGAAAAAAGAAGTTATGTCCTTACCATAACGTGAGGTGGAATCCTTCAAAGCCCCCGGCCTGTGGAAAATACGGCCCAGACCGCAGAATCCTTTATAAACGCATTCTATGAACACCTTCAGGAATGCATGGATCATGCGATCCCAAATAAAACCAAGACCCAATCCTCCAAAGGCAGACGTCCTGTCTGGTGGACCCCAGCCATAAACAAGCTATAAAATAGAAGGAGGAAGCTACTAAATGATAGAGCAAAAAAAGGCATCTCTGATCAGTATTAGCAAAAAACTACAGGCACTCATAAAATCGTCTAAGGATAGCTTAGAGAGAAAAATTGCACAGGACACCAAGGATAATCACAAGGCTTTCTTTAGTTGTTAGGAACCTGGGTGGCAATTCCCAGATATGCTCAGAATTAGTCCAAAATGACAAAAAATACACCGAACCCACAGACATTGCCAACATCCTAGCTGACAGGTTCAGCGCAAACTTCTCCCCCCCCTCCCCACCAAAAGGGCAAATATCTATTCCAGCAGAGTGCTGCCCCCCCTGACATCTCGGATGCTCAGGTAAGAGCCTCCCTTCTCAAAAGCAAAAAACACAGCATCAATGGGACCAGACGGTGTCCCGGGCTGCGTCCTACATGAACTCCAAGAAGAGCTAAACCCAAACATAAAACTACTGTTCAATCTCAGCCTTACTACAGGATATGTACCCAAAGAGTGGCGTACAGCAACTGTGGTCCCTCTCCACAAAGGTGGTGCCTCAACGGATCCTGGAAACTATCGCCCCATAAGCCTGACTAGCTTGGTCTGCAAAGCTATGGAAAGGATAATCATGGACCTCATAAATAAAGATATTGGGGACCTACAGACACTGGATCCTACCCAGTTCGGCTTTGTTAAGGGCAGATCCTGCCTCTTAAACCTGGTTGATTTCTTTGAAACAGTCACCAAGGCCATTGACGAGGGGAAGGTGGTCCACACAGCCTTACCTGGACCTCGCAAAAGCCTTCAATACAATACCCCACTCAGGCATTATAGATAAGCTCACCAGCTTAAATATAAACCCCTATGTCACTAGATGGGTTGCAAACTGGCTCAAGGACAGAACCCACATGGTTAGAATTGCTGGAGCCATGTTAGACTCCAAACCAGTTACAAGTGGCGTCCCACAAGGCTCAGTCCTGGGACCTCTTGTTCAGTATATATTTCTCGGAGGTACAGGCCAACACGGAAGGACTGTGGCTGACCAAGTTCGCAGATGACTGCAAACTGGGCGCCATAATCGACTCTCCAGCCGACACAAGCATCCTCCAAAAGGGCCTCATAGAAACAGACAACTGGTGCCAGAGCCATGGCCTCAAGCTAAACGCCAAAAAGTGTATAGTCATCCCCTTTGGCAAAAACAAAGTGCCCACAAATTACCACATAGGTGGTAATCCATTAAGTACAGAAGTAGTAATTAGGGACCTGGGGACCCAAGTTGATAGCAATCTCTCATTTGACAACCATGTGGCCAAAGTGGTTAGAAAAACATTTTATATAGCCCACCTAATCATGATGGGATTCACATCTAGATCAGGGGAGGTCATCGTGCCTCTACTCATCCCTCATCAGGCCCATAATTGAGTACAATGCCCCTTTTGGGATGTACCTTACCAGACACCTGCAGCAACTGGAAAGACCCCAAAAGTACCTCACCAAGAGGATCAAAGGGCTCAAACAGATGCCATATGCTGCCCGGTTAAAGAAACTCCAGCTCTACTCAGTGGCATACCGCCTGTTCAGAGGCGATCTGTGCCTGACGTATAAAGCCATGTCCAACCCGGAATTAATGGACATGCTGCACCTCAGAAAATCCAAATCCTATCGAGCTACACGCTCGACAGACTTGAACCTCAGCACTGAAATAAATAGGACATGCTGGAGGGACAGATTCATAACCCAGAGGCTCCCTTCACTCTGGAATAAAATCCCAGTCCAGGTTAGGCAGAGTCCCTCATTGACTCTCTTCAAGAGGAATCTTGATGAGTGGATGGGAGATCGTAGGTTTACCCCGGGTATGACTTCTGTGTCACTGTTAGACAGAGGCACAGTATACTAACCTCAAAAAAAGGGCATAGCAAAATTAATTTAAAATGGGTGGCGAAAGCCAAACACATTCTGGCTAGCCTTATAAATGCCCTAGAGCAGATCGCCTAGTATGAACCTATGAACCTATGTAGAGTGTTCATCTCGCCTTTGTTCTTGCACACGGGTTCGGAGCACATCCTCGGCTCAGAGTCGGCCGAATGGCAAAGCTCTGAATCTCAGAGAAGGTCGAGACCAGCCCATATCCCACAATCCTCCCTGCCATTACCCAGATCTAGTTTGCAAGCAAACCAGACGAAAGGATCCAACACCAGCGGTGCTAGAAGCATACACTCTTCAGCCATTCAGAGACACTCTCTCACCATAGCAATAACTAATGGTCTAAGCATATATCCCATAACACACGGGACCATATACCCCGCAAAGGGTCAAGACACGTCGATCAGACTCTAATCCTACCAGTTCTTCCAAACACATGGGGGGGATGCAAGAACAAAGGCAAGATGAACACTCTACATGGAACGTTATGGTAAGGACATAACTTCTTTAAGTGTGTTCAATCTCGCCGTTTGTTCTTACACACGGGTAGCGTCCCTAGCTCCGTGACACCGAGTGACTCATGGAAGAACGTTCCCAAACACAGTGGAACCAAATGATGTCCTATCCTTGGAGACCTTGTCCACTCTGAGTGATGAAAGTATGTGGTTTAGACCACGTGGCTGCTGCACAATTAGTGTCCAAAGGCAAGCGAGCCGCATGAGCTAAGGAGGTGGAAACGGATCTGGTAGAATGGGCCTTAGGTTTGTTTGGGTAAGGATTGGTTTGATTTAGAGTATACAAATGTTATACAGTCGGCAAGCCATTTAGATAGTGTACGTTTAGTAATTGCCATGCCCTTTTTATTGTCTGCAAAGGCGACGAAGAGTTGATCCGTTTTCCTGAAAACTTTGGTCCTGTCTAAATAAAATCTTAGCTGCCTGTGAACATCCAACTTGTGCAACATATACTCCAGTTTGTTAGTATGGTTTCTGAAAAAGGTAGGGAGTTCTATAGACTGGTTAATATTCGTAACTGAACATACTTTTGGAAGGAAAGATGGATTTGTATGCAAAGAAACCCTGTCTGGGTGGAATATCAGGTAAGGTGGTCTGACCGATAATGCCTGCAGCTCTGACACTCTACGAGCTGAGGTCACGGCGACGAGAAAAGTACAGTTTTGTACCTACCATAAATGTAGATGTTCGAGGATCCACATTGCTGCAGTCCTAACTATTGGGTAGTCCGCTGTCCAGTCGGCCCGAATACCAAAGTATATGGCTGACGTCGGTCAGGGCGCATTAGACTGACGTCAGTACGTCAGGGTACTAATGCGCATGACCAACGTCATATCCTCAGTCTTTTCTTGCCCCAGATGTCAGAAGACCCTGAAAAGATAAGGCCAAAACCAAAAACTCCCAACATATCTGCACCAAAATATATATATATACAAAATATACAAAATTAGCAGAATATAACCTCACCTACACAACCACCCCTAAACACAGAGGGGAAGGAGGGAGGGTAAATTGGACTGCAGCAATGTGGATCCTCGAACATCTACATTTATGGTAGGTACAAAACTGTACTATGTTCTTCATTCCACATTGCTGCAGTCCTAACTATTGGGTAGAATCCCAAAGCAGAGGTAAGGGAGGCTGGCAAATCATAAGGAAGCAGGAGCTGATAATATGCCTTGCAAAATAGCTGTGGCAAAACCAGCCCTAGACTTAGAGTAGAGAGGAAGGTGGTAATGCTTAGAGAAAGTATGCACTGAACTCCAAGTAACCGCCTCCAAAATATCCTTAGTTGCCACCCCCCTTAAAAAAGCTGTTGAAGTGGCAGTAGCCCTAGTGGAATGAGGCCTAATCCCAGCTGGAATCTCCTTGCCATGATGGGAATAACAAAATGCAATGCAAAACCCAATCCACCTAGAAATAGTTTGTTTTGACACAGGCTTGCCCTGAGAACTCAAAGCAAAAGAAACAAACAACTGCTGAGACTGCCTAAAATCCTTAGTCCTGCTCAAATAATAATGCAATTGCCTGTGTACATCTAAAGTGTGCAAAATCTTTTCCCCTTTATTTTGGGGATCTGCATAAAACGTAGGCAAATGAATAGTTTGGTTTAAAGCCACACTAGAAACCACTTTAGGCATAAAGGAAGGATTAGTACGTAATGATACCCTATCCTTATGAAAAATCAAAAGAGGCTCATCCGCCATAAGGCCCTGTAACTCAGCTTCCCTTCTTGCAGAAGTAATGGCCAACAAACCAGCAGTCTTCCATGACAAGTATTTCAGTTCAGCAGTAGCTGCAGGCTCAAAAGGTTGTAGAGTAAGTTTCTCCAACACAAAATTGAGATCCCAAGCAGGAGTAGGAGCTCTACATGGGGTCTTATATTCTTTGCCCCTCTAAGAAATTGCTTGAACAAAGGATGTGAAAACAATGGTGGGTCACAATCATAGTGAGCTGAAATTGCTGCAGCATGAATCTTAATGGAAGAGAAAGACAAACCTTTGTCCAATAACTCAGTAAGATATTGAAGAGCCACACTCAAATTAGGCTCAAATCTCCAAATTCTTTGCTGCAGTCCAAAATAAAAATCTCTTCCATTTTTCTGCGTACACTTTCCTTGTACTAGGTCTTCTGGCTTCCATAATCACATTTAAAACTTGTTGAGGAAGTTGAGACCTGCTGTCTTTCAAAACAGAATATGCCAGGCTGTTAGATGAAGAGAGTGAAGCTTGACATTGAGCAGACGACCGTCCTTCTGAGACAACAGATGTGGAATCAAGGGTAAAGGCCATGGAGGCTTCTTTACCAGACTCCACAGTAATGGGTACCAGTGCTGCCGAGGCCAATCTGGAGCTATTAAAATCATCCTTGGCTTGTCTTGTCTGACTTTTAGAAGCACCTTTGGAAGAAGAGGCAGAGGTGGAAACGCATACACATGAAGATTTTTCCAACTGAAAGAAAGAGCATCCACTTTCCAAGCTGTGTGATGAAACCTCTCTGTGCAAAACTTTGGCAGTTGGTGGTTTAGTGGAGAAGCGAACAGATCTATGGAGTTCCCCAGGACACTGTCAACTTTTGAAATACATGAAGATCCAGTTTCCACTCGTGGGGATCCATGATTTGTCTGCTTAACACATCTGCTAAGGAGTTCTGTGCTCCCGGCAGAAACCTTGCCTGAAGAGTTAGTTGCAAGCTTAGCGCAGTCTCCCATAAAATCATTGCTTGCCTGCACAATGGGTAAGAATGTGTTCCCCCTTGTTTGTTGATGTACCACGACAGTTGTGTTGTCTGTTAGAATCAACACCTGCCCTGGAAGAAGTAACTCCTTGAAAGCCATTAATGCAAACTGGACTGCTAACATCTCCTTCATGTTGATATGTAGATGCTGTAGTCTGGCAGGCCACTTGTCTTGTATCCACTTTCCATTTAGATGAGCTCCCCAAGCAATGTCTGAGGCATCTGTCGTTAGAATTTGACTCGCCTCTGGTCGGGTCACAGAGAGTCCCTTGTTTAGGTGACATTCCTGAGCCCACCACAAAAATTCCTTTTGAATGCAAGGTATTATTTGAATGACAGTGTCCAAATCCTGGCAGTGCTGTGTCCATACATTTTTGAGATACCATTGTAGCTTCCTCATATGCAGTTTGGCATTGGGAAGCACCAGAATACAAGATGCCATGAACCCTAAGGCTTGAAGGACTGTCCTTGCAGTCAGCCCGGACTGAAGAGATAGTTGATGGAAGTAACTGGAAAGATTCTTTTGTTTGTCCGGGGTTAAAAGGCCATCTGGGCTGCTGTATTCAGTCTCACACCCAGAAAGCACATGTCTTGAGAGGGTACTAGACTGGACTTTATTTCGTTCACAGAATACCCTAGGCATCTTAGCACTGCTATGACATATTCCAAATGCTGTAGAAGGTCTTCCTTTTCTTGAGCCAGAATCAGGCAATCGTCCAAGTAAGGATAGATTTGAATTCCTTTTAGCCTGAAGTAAGCTATCACTGGAGCCAGAACCTTTGTGAATACTCTGGGCGCAGTAGATAAGCCAAAGGGCAATGCAGAGAACTGATAATGAGAATTTCCAGCTCGAAAACGCAGATACTTTCTGCAACTTAGTCTTATAGGCACATGAAGGTAAGCTTCCTTGAGATCTAAAGTTACCATCCAGTGATCCTTGCCCAGCAGAGGTAAAAGCTGTTGTAACGTCAACATTTTGAACTTGGGAATGTCCAGATAAGTGTTGAGGATAGATAAATCCAAAATTGGTCTCCACGTGTTCCCCTTCTTGGTACTAGGAACAGGCGAGAATAAAATCCTAGGCCCCTTTCTGGCACAGGAACTGGCTGAATGGCCCCTATTTGGAGTAACTGAGAAATTTGCTTGTGAGCCTCTTGTCTTTGTAGAGGAGGAATGTCTGGCATGCCTTTGAAAGGAGGCAAGGTATGGAAATAAAACCTGTAACCGTGGTGAATGATATCCAGAACCCATTTGTCTTGGGTAATTAAATCCCAATTTTCTTTGAAAAGAGACAGTCTTCCTCCTAGAGGTGCCGCCAGGCGAGAAGGTACTGGCAGCTGAAAAGGCAGGTCATTGGGTCTGCTTACGAAAGGACTGACCCCTGCCCTCACCAGAAGTCTGAGCTGGTGAACTCCTGTCCTAGGCCTAAAAGCACCTTGAGCTCTGCCCCTACCACGTCTAGACCTACCCCTAGACTGGGAATCATAAGCAGGATAAGTCCATCCCTTAGCAGGCCAATTTCTACTAAACTTGGAGGCTGCACCTGCAAAAATCCTTAACAGTTTGCATAGACTTAGCCTTGTCCTCCATCTTCTTTAAAACTGCTTCCACAGGCGAACCAAACAACACATCAGACTGTAAAGGAGCATCCAATATCCTTGTCTTAACATGCTCAGCTAAGTTCTGATCTCTCAACCAGGCGTGCCTACGAAGAACAGAACCAGTGGCAGCCACCCTGGAGGAGGCCTGCACAGCATCAAAACCACATTGCAAGGAATGTTTACCCACTTGTTCAGACACATGAACTAAATCCTGCAACTCTTTACACTCAATACCTTCCGCCAGAGCATCCACCTTAGATTTCAACTGTGCAAGAAGATAATTCTGATATTTTAACATGTGAAACTGACAATTCAACGCCCTCATGGCTAAAGTGGAAGTATACACTTTCTTTCCCCATCTATCCAAAGCCCTTGCCTCTATCAGGAGGGACAGGATTTTTAACAACTGAGGCCTTCACACCTTTAGGCCCCTGAGAGACAGTTTCCGGGTCTGCCCTAGGACTCTTAAAAAGATACTTATGAGCTTCAGGCACCCTATAATACCTATCCGGTTTAACTGGGGCAGGAGGCAAAGAATCCGGATTCAGGGAAGCCTCTGCAAAAACATCTTCCACCACATTCAAAACAGGAGGTATAGCTAAAGGCCTGTGCTGGGGTAAAAACAAGAATACCCTAAGCCTTTTCCTGGAATCAGAGAAATCTTGACCTTCCCATTTAAAATGCTCCCTCATGGAATGCAGAGTCTCTGAAAATGAAAAATCCTCAGGAGGGGAAGCTGAAGGAGTAGAATCATCCACATCAGAATCAGAATAAGGAGGGTACTCCTGCAAGTCTTCAGCCGAAGACTCAGAAGCCTCCGAGCATTGCTCAAACTCAGATTCCACCCTAGGCCTCTTATCAGGAGGGGGCATAGAACCCCTTATCATAGTAATCAAATCCTCTGCCATTTTAAGCATATGTTTCTTAGGCAAAGACCCTGAAGTACTAGGAGAAACCCCCACTGAAGCAAAACTCGGCCTGCCCCTCAAAGAAGCCTTGGAAACAGAAGGGGAGGCTCTGACCACCTTAGGAAGAGAGGTAAGAACAGCCACCTGAGAAGCCCCCTCAGCCTGGCCTACTTCCTGAGAGGATACATCCTGTAACAGTAAAGTCTCTCCCTGAGACTCCAAAGAAACACCTGGCAAAACCTCCGCTCCACTGAGCCCTCTAAAGAACCGGCGTCTGGGACTGTCTGTTCCTCCACTCTAGGCTTTGCTGTCATGTCCTTGCGCTTTTTAGTCGAAGCCGGCCGGAGCATCCGACGGCATTTTATAATTACAACGCTTCCCAAACACTAACCTGGCACAGTCTAACCTTCTCTTAATAGTGCGTTTGTTAAATTTAGCACAAGAGCGGCATCCAACAACGTCGTGCTCAGGCCCTAAACAAGGTATACACAAAGTATGGTAATCCCTATGAGGTATCTGTTTCCCACAAGAAATACAGTTATTCACTTTTTCTGACATCCGGTTAAATACTGAGGCAAGAAAAAAACAAAATATTCCCCAACGGGGTACTTAGCCAACTTTGATTCGGTCTGAAACTCTGGCTTCAGAAACTTTCAGAACGCCAACCTGCACTCGCAAAATTGCTTCTGCATCGGACCATGCGGCAAAAAAGACTGAGGATATGACGTCGGTCATGCGCATTAGTACCCTGACGTACTGACGTCAGTCTAATGCGCCCTGACCGACATCAGCCATATACTTTGGTATTCGGGCCGACTGGACAGCGGACTACCCAATAGTTAGGACTGCAGCAATGTGGAATGAAGAACATCAGCGTCTTCCACGACAAGAACTTTAGGAGGCATGACGAAGCAGGTTCAAAAGGTGGCAACATGAGTTGCGACAGCAGCAAATTCAGGCTCCATGGAAAGAAAGGCTTTCTGACAGGCGGTCTAAGATGGAAGGTTCCTTTCAAAAAGGCTTTACAAAGCCTGTGAGACATAATGGAAGAACCTCCCTCACCAATATGGAAGTTTGATATGGCCGCCAACTGTACTCTTAGAGTGGAAGTAGAAGCTCCTTCGTGAAAAAGGATGGATAAGAATTCTAAAATTTTATGTAAAGGAGCTACCAAGGGATCTAAGTTTTGACTAGATGCCCAATATACAAAGCGTTTCCACTTACTCGTATAGAGCTTAGTAGTAGAGGCTTTATGAGAAGCAACTAGGATGTGTTGAACTGACGGAAGGAATAGATGAGACCTGGCTAGGCAGGGAAGCGGAGCAGCCAAGCTGCTAGTTTGAGGGACTGTAGAGACGGGTGAGGAACTCCCGACGAGTGTCAGCAGGTCTGGCACTGGGTCCAGAATCCACTGTTCCTCTATTTGATGAGCTCGAAGAAAGGGAAACCATATTTGACGAGGCCAGAATGGGGCTATGAGTATAATAGTCCTTTCCAGGCTCCTGGCTTTCTGCAGAAATCTGGGAATCAATGGAGTCGGTGGGAATGCATATAGGAGACCCGGGGGCCAATCGTGTATCAGTGAGTCCCTGGGGACATCCCCCGGAGGGGGTAGAAGGGCAAAGTAGCTTCTGCATTTTGCATTCAATGGGGAGGCAAAAAGATCGCAGCAAGGCTGGCCCCATTTGCGGAAGATCTTTTCTGCCGCCTGTGAATTCAGGGACCACTCGTGAGGTAACAGGATGGCTCTGCTCAACCTGTCCGCAATGACGTTGGATGACCCCGGGATGTGCGCTGCTATCAGAAAGCGACCCGTGGACTCTGCCCATTGCCAAATTCTCATGACCCCTCTGCATAACGGGTAAGACCTGGTTCCCCCTTGCTTGTTTATGTACCAGACTACAGACATGTCTGTCTGAACTGCTACTGTCCCTAGAGGTAAGAGGGCTTGGAAGTGTTGCAACGCTAGGAACACCACCCTCAACTCCAGAACATTTATATGTAGAGTGTACTCAGTGCTGGACCATTCTCCTTGAACTGTTATTCCCTGAAAAAGGCCCCCCCACCCTTATCAGGGAAGCGTCCGTGGTTATTGTGGCTGTTGGAATGGGTAGAACGAACGGACGACCCACAGGTTCTGGTCGCGCACCCACCATGAGAGGTCCCGTCTGCAAGATTCTGTTATCCTGATCTCGTGCGTTAGGGGTAGGTGTTGGAACGACCACTGCGCAAAGAGCAGTCATTGAAGAATCCTCATGTGTAACCTTCCCATAGGGACTGCAATTAATGCGGCTGCCATCAGTCCCAACACTTAACACCAGTTTGGCCGGGGCTTTCTTGCTGACTAAAAGTAGGACCTGCTGTTTGAGCGTTGAAGCTCTTACTGGGGGGAGTTTTAATAGTGTCGATCGTGTATTTAGATCTGTTCCGATGAAGGAAATACACTGTGAGGGCGATAAGCAAGACTTTTCGAAGTTTATGGATATCCCTAAGAGGGAACAAAGGCTGATTGTATAGTCTCTGGCTTGCAATAGTCGACGCTCGGTGGTGGCGGTGAGGAGCCAGTCGTCCAGATAGGGAAACACCCGGAATCCTTGTCGTCTCAAGTGAGCCGCAACTACTGCCATGCATTTGGTGAATACCCTGGGGGCTGAGGTGAGTCCAAAGGGCAGAGCTCGAAACTGAAAGTGACTGGCCCCCAGCCGGAAGCGCAGGTGATCTCTGGACGGTCCAGCCATTTTGATGTGGTAGTACACGTCTTTGAGATCTATAGAGCACATCCAATCGTCCTTCTGTAAGAATGGAAGGATCGATTGAAGCGTGACCATTCGGAACTTTTCCTTCTTTACGAAGTTGTTGAGATGGCTGAAATCTAAGATCGGTCTCCAGTCCCCTGTCTTTTTTGGAACTAAAAAGAACCTAGAGTAAGTTCCGAATCCTCTTTGGTCCGCCGGGACTGGTTGGATGACTCTGTTTTCGAGCAGCTTTGAAATTTCTACAGCTGCTAGTTTTCGCAGACGGGGTGGAACGTCTGGAAATTTTCTTTGTAGAGGTCGTGTTGAGAAATGAAGGGGATTTTGTATCCTCTGGTTATAATGGCTTTTTACCCAAGAATCTGAAGTAATGTTTAGCCAGGCCAGTGGGTATAAAGCTAAGCGGCCCCCGACTTCCTCCAGAGCAGGACAGCCGGGTCTCCGTTCAGGAGTGCTGGAAAGGCTTCCCAGGGACGGAATCCCATGTCGCCTTGGTTATGCGGACCCCCTCTGCCGCCGGGGCGGCGTCTTCCATTTCTACCCCCCTCCTCTGCCTCTGGAGGGGGCATCACTCTGTGTGGTCTGGAAATATCCCTGATTCTTACGGAACCACATTTTCCCGCCTCGTTGCCCTTTGGGGTACAGTCTAGTAGGAGCGGAAAAATGGACCCCGACAGCAGACAGGGTCTTTCCCTCTTGCTCGCACCGAGTGAGAGTCTCCTTAACCTTGGGCCCAAAAAGTGTGGCACCATCAAAAGGGGCATTGGCAAAGGAAGACTTGAAGGCTTCCGCAAAGGAGCACAGCCGCATCCATGATTGTCTTCGAAGAGCAATCGCTGAAGCTGCAGCTCTACTCGATCCCTCGGCTGCATACGAGATGAGCCTCATGGATGAGTTTACTATGGATGTGAGGGTGTTGAGTTGTGCTGTTCCCTTATCTGAAACAGCAGCATCTGTGTTACCCTGGAGGGCATCGGTCAGCTCCTTGATGAGATCCCTCTGCAAACGTGTGAAATGGGTCAGGTAGTTTAGCGAATGCATGGAAAATGTCGCTGAACTAAAAATGCGCTTCCCATATCTGTCCATAGTCCTAGAATCCTTATTAGGAGGATGAACAGATGAGGAAGACTCAGACATCGCCTTTTTCGTGGCTGCCGCCACCACCATAGCGTCGACAGGGACTCCCTTGATGAGAAGATTTATCTTGGGGGGGCAGTGATGAACTTGTTTGGTTTCCTAGGTACTAGTTCCACTGTGTCAGGTGTCTCCCACGCCCTTCGAGCAATCAAATCCATTAATTCATCAAAGGGCGGGGTCACCCAGGAGGTAGAAGGTTGAGCCCCAAAAGCCTTCAGCAGCACCGACTCGTCCTCAGAGGGGGCTAGGGACTGCCAATCACCCCTCTGTTTCAAGATCTCCAGGATGTCTGCAAATGACACATCCTCAGAGGGTGATTTGGGGGACCCCTCTGCCTCATCCAAGTCGGTGTCAGACGTTAGAGATTCCTGTGGGGAATCTATGTGCCTCCTCTTGCACAACTGTTTCCTTGGGACCTCATCAGAGGGGGCTTCTGGTGAGGCCTCCAAGGAACAGGGGGAACCCTCTCTGTGGGTGGCTGAGGCAATTGGGCTTGACGCTTGGGATGGATCGTGGGAGCAGAAACAGGAAGTGGCCCTTTTGGGGAAGGAGAAGATTCCCCAAATGATGTGGTTGTCTGTACAGACAATACCTTCCTCATAAGTTCAAAGGCCCCCAAACCCCTGGCTAAGGGCTCCCCCGGTTCCGAAGAACATGGAAGCATCCCAGAACCAGGTGCCGTGGGCTCCGACCCCGAGGACGGAGCCGAACCACTCTGTGCCGAACCACTCGGTGCAGAGGCCCCGAGAGGGAGAGTCGGCACCGACAGGTCGGTACGACTCTCGGTCCCGGAACAGAGCAAAGACAGTCGGCGCCGCGACTCCCCTAACTGTTCCGAAGGAGTTGAAGTCAAAGGTGTCGATCGTGCAATGGACGGTTTTGGCACAGAGGGCTCCACCATCATCAGGTCATCTTCTCCCGGCTCCGAGATCTGGATGGGTCTCAAAGGAAGACCCGTTGGAGATATGGGGAGGCCTTCTAGTTTCGACACCAACTGGGAGGAAACTGCAATTAACTTGGAAAGGGCCGTGTTCTCCATGAGTTTCTGCACGACACGATCCACATCGGTGTCAGATAAGGGTCTGGAAGAACGGGTCGAAGGAGCCGAAGATGGCACCGACCGAAGAATGGATGGTGGTGGCAGTTCCGACACCGGTTCCAAGATATGGGGCTCAGTAAAAGATAAATGTTCGACGCTTGGCCCAGAGATCTGTGGAACCGGCGAACGAACCCGAGAAGATGAACTCTGAGCCGATGAAATGGGCTCAGACATCTTCGACCCCTTTGAGGATTTAGAAGCCTGATCCGACTTGTCCAAAGCCTCTTGAAAGGCCGGCTTCAACAATCCTGTCAATAAGCTTCCTGCGTCTATCCGTCATGACCCTCCCGCTAAAGGAATGACAAATAGAGCAATCCTCTTGGAGATGGAGAGGGCCAAGACAGACACAGGAAGCATGATTGTCAGTAATGGACAGTTTCTGCCCACACTGACATCTTTTAAAACCAGATTTGGCTTTTTCTGACATTGCAAGTTACAATGACAATAACTAACAGGAAAACAATTACTAATCCTAGCGAAGGATATATATATATATATATATATATATATATATATATAAATAAAACTTTTCACAAAAAAAAAACACCTAAGAAAAAAAAGATTAGGCCACGTTTCTATCTGGTCCGAGCTCTCGTCGATCCGATCTGTTGCAGCAGCAAACTAGATCTGGGTAATGGCAGGGTGGATTGTGGGATATGGGCTGGTCTCGAGCTTCTCTGAGATTCAGAGCTTTGCAATTCGGCCGACTCTGTGCCGAGGATCGGCTCCAAACCCGTGTGTAAGAACAAACTGCGAGATTGAACACTTGCATTGTACTGATACAGGGATAGCCACGGCTATGGCAGTCTGAATCTCATTCAATACACTGCCCTAGCATTTGTTACTGGTCAATCTCAACAGCACTTTTAAAATGTCCTACAAGAAAACTCAGAGGCAAAGTTGTAATAATGAAAAGCAATGATAGTATCACAAATGCATTATCCCAATTTAGAAAAAAAAGTGTCTCAATCCAGGGAAAAGTACATAAAACAATTTACTAACATTGATGTTGCTATTCAGCATGGCTTCGAAATCCTCTGGTAATATTTTCGGCACCTGGTTGATGAGGTTCATCAGGAAACGACCCACAGTATTATCAGCTGCTACTTTACCAGACTGGAAAAGAAAAAAAAAAAATCAAATCAATACATGGGAGATACCTTACACCCAAGGACACCTACTCATCAACTCAATGAAAAATAATCCATTTTACAAATACCAGTTCTGTACAGTGGCCTGGTTGAGTTATCTAATGCACTTTTAAACCAACTTTTTTTGGGGGGGGGGGGGCAGCAAGCTCAATACAAATATCTGCTTTCCCAAGTTAGCCATAAGTCAGGAAGCAATGTACCTTTGGCAGGAAATTTAAATCCTCCACACAGGTTGAGCTGTACTATCACCATCTAAAAATAAATGGACATACAGTGGATATAAAAAGTTTAAACACCCCTGTTACTGAATAAATCTCAAAACTTGTCCCACCTTTAATGTGACCTATAACACCTGCATCTCTTGTGCACAGTCCTCTTTAGGTCACCCCACAGATTTTCTATTAGATTTAGGTCTGGGCTCTGGCTGGGCCACTCCAAAAAGTACAGTTTTGTACCTACCATAAATGTAGATGTTCGAGGATCCACATTGCTGCAGTCCTAACCATAGGGTAGTCCGCTGTCCAGTCGGCCCGAATACCAAAGTATATGGCTGACGTCGGTCAAGGCGCATTAGACTGATGTCAGGACGTCAGGGTACTAATGCGCATGACCGACGTCATATCCTCAGTCTTTTCTTGCCCCAGATGTCAGAAGACCCTAAAAAGACAAGGCCTAAACCAAAAACACCAAAAAACCCTGCACCAAACATATATACAATATATACAAATTTACAAGAATATAGCCTAACCCACACCACCACCCCTAAACACAGAGGGGAAGGAGGGAGGGTAAATTGGACTGCAGCAATGTGGATCCTCGAACATCTACATTTATGGTAGGTACAAAACTGTACTATGTTCTTCATTCCACATTGCTGCAGTCCTAACCATTGGGTAGAATCCCAAAGCAGAGGTAAGGGAGGCTGGCAAATCATAAGGAAGCAGGAGCTGTCAACATGCCTTGCAAAATAGCTGTGGCAAAACCAGCCCTAGATTTAGAGTAGAGAGGAAGGTGGTAATGCTTAGAGAAAGTATGCACTGAACTCCAAGTAGCTGCCTCCAAAATATCCTTAGTTGCCACCCCTTAGAAATGCTGTAGAAGTGGCAGTAGCCCTAGTGGAATGAGGCCTAATCCCAGCTGGAATCTCCTTGCCATGATGGGAATAACAAAATGAAATGCAAACCTCAATCCTCTTAGAAATAGTTTGCTTAGACACAGGCTTGCCCTGAGAACTCAAAGCAAAAGAAACAAACAACTGCTGAGACTGCCTGAAATCCTTAGTCCTGCTTAAATAATAACGCAACTGCCTATGTACATCCAAAGTGTGCAAAATCTTTTCTCCCTTATTTTGGGGATCTGCATAGAAAGTAGGCAAATGAATAGTTTGGTTTAAAGCCACACTAGAAACCACCTTAGGCATAAAGGAAGGATTAGTGCGTAATGATACCCTATCCTTATGGAAAATCAAAAGGCTCTACTGCCATAAGGGCCTGCAACTCAGAAACCCTTCTTGCAGAAGTAATAGCCAACAAAAGCAGTCTTCCATGACAAGTATTTCAATTCAGCAGTAACCGAGGCTCAAAAGGTTGTAGAGTAAGTTTTTCCAACACAAAATTGAGATCCCAAGCAGGAGTAGGAGCTCTCGTGGGGTCTTATATTCTTTGCCCCTCTAAGAAACTGCTTGAACAAAGGATGCGAAAACAATGGTGGGTCACAATCATAGTGAGCTGAAATTGCTGCAGCATGAATCTTAATGGAAGAGAAGGACAAACCTTTGTCCAATAACTCCGTAAGATATTGAAGAGCCACACTCAAATTAGGCTCAGAAATCTCCAAATTCTTTGCTGCACTCCAAAATAAAAATCTCTTCCATTTTTCTGCGTACACTTTCCTTGTACTAGGTCTTCTGGCTTCCATAATCACATTTAAAACTTGTTGAGGAAGTTGAGACCTGCTGTGTTTCAAAACAGAATATGCCAGGCTGTTAGATGAAGAGAGTGAAGTTTGACATTGAGCAGGTGACCGTCCTTCTGAGATAACAGGTGTGGAATCAAAGGTAAAGGCCATGGAGGCTTCCTTACCAGACTCCTTAGTAGTGGGTACCAGTGTTGCGAGGCCAATCTGGAGCTATTAAAATCATCCTTGGCTTGTCTTGTCTGACCTTTAGGAGCACCTTTGGGAGAAGAGGCAGAGGTGGAAAGGCATACATGAAGATTTTTCCAACTGAAAGAAAGAGCATCCACTTTCCAAGCTGTGTGATGAAACCCTTTGTGCAAAACTTTGGCAGCTGGTGGTTTAGTGGAGAAGCGAACAGATCTATGTCTGGAGTTCCCCATGACACTGTCAATTTCTGAAATACATGAAGATCCAGTTTCCACTCGTGGGGATCCATGATTTGTCTGCTTAACACATCTGCTAAGGAGTTCTGTGCTCCCGGCAGAAACCTTGCCTGAAGAGTTAGTTGCAAGCTGAGCGCAGTCTCCCATAAAATCATTGCTTGCCTGCATAGAGGATAAGAATGTGTTCCCCCTTGTTTGTTGATGTACCACATGACAGTTGTGTTGTCTGTTAGAATCAACACCTGCCCCGGAAGCAGCAACTCCTTGAAAGCCATTAATGCAAACTGGACTGCTAACATCTCCTTCATGTTGATATGTAGATGCAGTAGTCTGGCAGGCCACTTGTCTTGTATCCACTTTCCATTTTCTGACTCGCCTCTGGCCGGGTCACAGAGAGTCCCTTGTTTAGGTGACATTCCTGAGCCCACCACAAAAATTCTTTTTGGATGCAAGGTATTATTTGAATGACAGTGTCCAAATCCTGGCAGTGCTGTGTCCATACATTTTTGAGATACCATTGCAGCTTCCTCATATGCAGTTTGGCATTGGGAAGCACCAGAATACAAGATGCCATGAACCCTAAGGCTTGAAGGACTGTCCTTGCAGTCAGCCCGGACTGAAGAGATAGTTGGTGGAAATAACTGGAAAGATTCTTTTGTTTGTCCGGGGTTAAAAAGGCCATCTGGGCTGCTGTATTCAGTCTCACACCCAGAAAGCACATGTCTTGAGAGGGTACTAGACTGGACTATTTCGTTCACAGAATACCCTAGGCATCTTAGCACTGCTATGACATATTCCAGATGCTGTAGAAGGTCTTCCTTTTCTTGAGCCAGAATCAGGCAGTCCTCCAAGTAAGGATAGATTTGAATTCCTTTTAGCCTGAAGTAAGCTATCACTGGAGCCAGAACCTTTGCGAATACTCTGGGCGCAGTAGATAAGCCAAAGGGCAATGCAGAGAACTGATGAGAATTTCCAGCTCGAAAACGCAGATACTTTCTGCAACTTAGTCTGATAGGCACATGAAGGTAAGCTTCCTTGAGATCTAAAGTTACCATCCAGTGATCTTTGCCCAGCAGAGGTAAAAGCTGTTGTAACGTCAACATTTTGAACTTGGGAATGTCCAGATAAGTGTTGGGGATAGACAAATCCAAAATTGGTCTCCACGTGTTCCCCTTCTTTGGTACTAGGAACAGCGAGAATAAAATCCTAGGCCTCTTTCTGGTACAGGTACTGGCTGAATAGCCCCTATTTGGAGTAACAGAGAAATTTGCTTGTGAGCCTCTTTTCTTTGTGGAGGAGGAGCGTCTGGCATGCCTTTGAAAGGGGGCAAGGTATGGAAATAAAACCTGTAACCGTGGTGAATGATATCCAAAACCCATCTGTCTTGAGTAATTAAATCCCAATTTTCTTTGAAAAGAGACAGCCTTCCTCCCAAAGGAGCTGCCAGGCGAGAATGTACTGGCAGCTGAAAAGGCAGGTCATTGGGTCTGTTCTGAAAGGACTGACCCTGCCCTCACCAGAAGTCTGAGCAGGAGAACTCCTGTTCTAGGCCTAAAAGAACCTTGAGCTCTGCCCCTACCCGTCTAGACCTACCCCTAGACTGGGAATCATAAGCAGGATATGTCCATCCTTAGTAGGCCAATTTCTGCTAAACTTTGGAGGTTGCACCTGCAAAAATCTTTAACAGTCTGCATAGACTCAGCCTTGTCCTCCATTTTCTTTAAAACTGCTTCCAAGCGAACCAAACAACATATCAGACTGTAAAGGAGCATCTAAAATCCTTGTCTTAACATGCTCAGCTAAATTCTGATCCCTCAACCAGGCGTGCCTGCGAAGAACAGAACCAGTGGCAGCCACCCTCGAGGAGGCCTGCACAGCATCAAAACCACATTGCAAAGAATGCTTACCCACTTGTTCAGACACATGAACTAAATCATGCAACTCTTTACATTCAATACCTTCCATGAGCATCCACCTTAGATTTCAATTGTGTAAGGAGATAATGTTGATATTTTAGCATGTGAAACTGACAATTCAGCGCCCTCATGGCTAAAGTGGAAGAAGTATACACTTTCTTTCCCCATCTATCCAAAGCCCTTGCCTCTTTATCAGAGGAACAGGTTTTTAACAACAGAGGCCTTAACACCTTTAGGCCCCTGAGAAACAGTTTCCGGGTCTGCCCTAGGACTCTTAAAAAGATACTTATGAGCTTCAGGCACCCTATAGTACCTATCAGGTTTAACAGGGGCAGGAGGCAAAGAATCAGGGTTCAGGGAAGCCTCTGCAAAAACATCTTCCACATTCAACACAGGAGGTATAGCTAAGGGCCTATGCTGGGGTAAAAACAAGAATTCCCTAAGCCTCTTCCTGGAATCAGAGAAATCTTGGCCTTCCCATTTAAAATGCTCCCGCATGGAATGCAGAGTCTCTGAAAATGAGAAATCCTCAGGAGGCTGAAGGTGGAATCATCCACATCAGAATCAGAATAAGGAGGATACTCCTGCACGTCTTCAACCCGAAGACTCAGAAGCCCCAGAACACTGTCCAAAACTCTCAAACTCAGGCTCCACCCTAGGCCTCTTATCAGGAGGGGGCATAGAACCTCTAATCATAGTAATCAAATCCTCTGCCATTTTAAGCATATGTTTCTTAGGCACAGAACCTGAAGTGCTAGGAGGAAGCCCCCACTGAAGCTAAACTTGGCCTGCCCCTCAAAAGTCTTGGAAACAGAAGGAGAGGCTCTAACCACCTTAGGAAGAGAGGGAAGAACAGCTGCCTGAGAAGCCCTCAGCCTGGCCTACCTCCTGAGAGGCACGTCCTGTAACAGTAAAGTCTCTGCCTGAGACTCAAAGAAACTCCTGGCAAAACCTCTGGCTCACTGAGCCTTCTAAAGAACCGGCGTCCGGGACTGCGGTTCTTCAACTCTAGGCTTAGCTGCTTTGTCCTTGCGCTTTTTGGGCCGAAGCAGGCGTCGGAGGCATCCGGCGGCATTTATAGTCCTGGCGCTTCCCAAACACTAACCTGGCACAGTCTAACCTTCTCTTAATAGTGGCGTCTGTTAAATCTAGCACAAGGCGGCATCCAACAGCGTCGTGCTCAGGCCCTAAGCAAGGTATACACAAAGTATGATAATCCCTATGAGGTATCTGTTTCCCACAAGCCATACAGTTATTCACTTTTTCTGACATCCGTTTAAATACTGAGGCAAGAAAAACCAAAATGTTCCCCAACGGGTACCAACCAACTTTGATTCGGTCTGAAACTCCGACTTCAGAAAATTTCAGAGCGCCAACCTGCACTTTCATAAAACTGCTTCTGCATCGGACCATGCGGCAAAAAGACTGAGGATATGACGTCGGTCATGCGCGTAGTACCCTGGCGTCCTGACATCAGTCTAATGCGCCTTGACCGGCGATCAGCCATCACTTTGGTATTCGGGCCGACTGGACAGCGGACTACCCTATGGTTAGGACTGCAGCAATGTGGAATGAAGAACATCTTTAATTTTCTTCTGGTGAAGCCAATTTTTTGATCTGGATGTATGCTTGGGGTAAATGTCGTGCTGAAAGGTGAAATTCCTCATCTTCCTAGCAGACGCCGGAAAGTTTAGACCAAAAGTGACTGGAATGGTTCACAACTCCCTCCACCTTGACTAAAGCCCCAGTTCCAGCTGAAAAGCAACCCCAAAGCATGATACTGCCACCACCATGTTTCACCATTGGGATGGTGTTTTTTGGTGATCTTGAAAATGTTTTTGACCAAACCTACCTTTTGGAAATTCTGGCCTAAAAAATTTAATCTTTGTCAGACAGTACAGTTGTGTACACTTACCATAAATGTAGATGTTAGAGTGTATTCACTGTTGCAGTCATTACATTTGGGTAATCTGCTGGCAGGTTGCCCTCAGTCGACCCTGAATAACAGTCTTGGGTCCTCGTCTGTTGCTGTCTTCTTCCATAGCGGCGGGTCATCAGGAGTATAAAACATGCAGCAGACACCATTTTATTCAGTTTTTCTTGCCCCAGATGTCAGGTGCCCCAAATGGGAGCAAAAAAAAATATATATATATATAAATAGTAAATGTAAATAAATGCACTTTTAGAAACAAACTTTACCTTCATCTAAAATCAAATACAGGCTTTAAGAAGCGAGAAAGGCTGACCTTTAGTAATACCTTTGGAAGAAGAGGTGTAGGAAGAAAAGCATAGACATGAACGGTTTTGCAGCTGAAAGACAGAGCATCCACTTTCCAGGCTGTGTGATGAAACCCCTTTGTGCAATACTTTGGCACGTGGTGGTTTAGTGGAGAAGTGAACAGATCTATGTCTGGAGTTCCCCATGACACTGTCAATTTCTGAAATACATGAAGATCCAGTTTCCACTTTCGTGGGGATCCATGATTTGTCTGCTTAATACATCTGCTAGGGAGTTCTGTGCTCTGGCAGAAACCTTGCCTGAAGAGTCAGTTGCAGGCTTAAGCAGTCTCCCATAAAATCATTGCTTGCCTGCATAGAGGATAAGAATGTGTTCCCCTTGCTTGTTGATGTACCACATGACAGTTGTGTTGTCTGTCAGAATCAACATCTGCCCTGTAAGAAGTAACTCCTTGAGCGCCATCAATGCAAGCTGGACTGCTAACATCTCCTTCATGTTGATATGTAGATGCTGTAGTCTGGCAGGCCACTTGTCTTGTATCCACTTTCCATTTAGATGAGCTCCCAAGCAGTGTCCGAGGCATCTGTCGTTAAAATCTGACTCGCCTCTGGCGGGTCACAGAGAGTCCCTTGTTTAGGTGACATTCCTGAGCCCACCACAAGAATTCCTTTTGAAGGCAAGGTATTATTTGAATGACAGTGTCCAAATCTTGGCAGTGCTGTGTCCATACATTTTGGGAAACCATTGCAGCTTCCTCATATGCAGTTTGGCATTGGGAAGCACCAGAATACAAGATGCCATGAACCCTAATGCTTGAAGGACTGTCCTTGCAGTCAGCACGGACTGATGAGATAGTTGATGGAAGTAAAATGACAGACTCTTTTGTTTGTCCGGGGTTAAAAGGCCATCTGGGCTGCTGTATTCAGTCTCACACCCAGAAAGCACATGTCTTGAGAGGGTACTAGACTGGACTTTATTTCGTTCACAGAATACCCTAGGCATCTTAGCACTGCTATGACATATTCCAGATGCTGTAGAAGGTGTTCTTTATCTTGAGGCAGAATCAGGCAGTCGTCCAAGTAAGGATAAATTTGAATGCCTTGAAGCCTGAAGTAAGCTATCACTGGAGCCAGAACCTTTGTGAATACTCTGGGCAGTAGATAAGCCAAAGGGCAATGCAGAGAACTGATAATGAAAATCTCCAGTTGAAACGCAGATACTTTCTGCAACTTAGCCTTATGGGCACATGAAGGTAAGCTTCCTTGAGATCCAAAGTTACCATCCAGTGATCCTTGCCCAGCAGAGGTAACAGTTGTTGTAACGTCAACATCTTGAACTTGGGAATGTCCAGATAAGTGTTGAGGATAGATAAATCCAAAATTGGTCTCCACGTGTTCCCCTTCTTTGGTACTAGGAACAGGCGAGAATAAAATCCGAAGCCCCTTTCTGACACAGGGACTGGCTGAATAGCCCCTATCTGGAGTAACTGAGAAACTTGCTTGAGAGCCTCTTTTCTTTGTGGAGGAGGAACATCTGGCATGCCTTTGAAAGGGGCATTGTGTGGAAATAAAATCTGTACCGTGATGAATGATATCCAGCACCCATCTGTCTTGAGTGATTAAATCCCAATTTTCTTTGAAAAGAGACAATCTTCCTCCCAAAGGAGCTGCCAGGCGAGTCCACTGGCAGCTGAAAAGGCAGGTCATTGGGTCTGCTTACGAAAGGACTGACCCCTGCCCTCACCAGAAGTCTGAGCAGGTGAACTGTCTGATCTAGGCCTAAACGAACCTTGAGCCCTGCCCCTACCACGTCTAGATCTACCCCTAGACTGGGAACCATAAGCAGGATATGTCCACCCCTTAGCAGGCCAATTTCTACTAAACTTCGGAGGCTGCACCTGCAAAAAATCTTTAACAGTCTGCATAGACTTAGCTTTGTCCTCCATTTTCTTTAAAACTGCTTCCACAGGCGGTCCAACATCCTGGTCTTAACATGCTCAGCTAAATTCTGATCCTTCAACCATGCATGTCTGCGAAGAACAGAACTAGTAGCAGCCACCCTCGAGGAGGCCTGAACAGCATCAAAACCACACTGCAAAGAATGCTTACCCACTTGTTCAGACACATGAACCCAATCCAGCAATTCTTTACACTCAATACCTTCCGCCAAAGCATCCACCTTAGATTTCAATTGTGAAAGGAGATAATTCTGATATTTCAGCATATGAAATTGACAATGCAATGCCCTCATGGCTAGAGTGGAAGAAGTATATACTTTCTTACCCCACCTATCCAAAGCCCTTGCCTCTTTATCAGAGGGTACAGGATTTTTAACCACAGAAGCTTTAACACCTTTAGGCCCCTGAGAAACAGTTTCTGGGTCCGCCCTGGGACTCTTAAACAAATACTTATGAGCTTCGGGCACCCTATAATACCTATCCGGCTTAACAGGAGCAGGAGGCAAGGAGTCAGGGTTCAGAGAGGCCTCTGCAAAAACATCCTCCACCACATTCAACACAGGAGGAATAGCTAAGGGCCTATGCTGAGGCAAAAACAAGAATTCCCTAAGCCTTCCCATTTAAAGTGCTCCCTCATGGAGTGAAGAGTCTCTGAAAATGAAAAATCCTCAGGAGGAGAAGCTGAAGGAGTAGAATCATCCACATCAGAATCAGAATAAGCAGGAAACTCTTGCAAGTCTTCCACAGAAGACTCTGAAGCCTGTGAACACTGTTCAAAACTATCAAACTCCTGTTCCACCCTAGGCCTCTTATCAGGTGGGGGCATAGAACCTCTAATCAGAGTAATCAAATCTTCTGCCATTTTAAGCATATGTTTCTTAGGCACAGAGCCCGAAATGCTAGGAGAAACCCCTACAGAAGCTGAACTTGGCCTTCCTCTAAAAGAGGCTTTGGCAACAGAAGGAGAGGCCCTAACTACCTTGGGAGCCTACCTCCTGAGAGGGCACATCCTGTAACAGTAAAGTATCTGCCTGAGACTCCATAGAGACTCCTGGCAAAACCTCTGGCTCCCCTGAGCCTTCTAAAGGACCGACGTCCGGGACTGCCGGTTCCTCACCCCTAGACTTCACTGTTTTGTCCTTGCGCTTCTTAGATGAAGCAGGCGTCGGAGCATCCGGCGGCATAGTATAATTACGCCTTCCAAACACTAACCTAGCACAATCAAGCCTCCTCTTAATAGTGCGCTTGTTAAATCTAGCACAAGAGCGGCAACCAACAACGTCGTGCTCAGGCCCTAAACAAGGTATACACAATGTATGATAATCCCTGTGCGGTATCTGCTTCCCACAAGAAATACAGTTATTCACTTTTTCTGACATCCGGTAAAATACTGAGGCAAGAAAAAACCAAAATGTTCCCCAACGGGGTTACTTAGCCAACTCTGTACTCGGTCTGAAACTCCGGTTTGGAAAATCTCAGAACGCCAACCTGCACTCGCAAAATTGCTTCTGCATCGGACCATGCGGCAAAAAAGACTGGGGAAATGACGTCGGTCATGCGCATTAGTACCCTGACGTACTGGCGTCACTCTAAGGCGCCATGACCGGCGTCATACTCTGGTATTCGGGCCGACTGGGACGCGGACTATACCCAATAGTCAGGACTGCAGCAAGGGAAGACGAAGAACATCCAGTGGCAGCCACCCTCGAGGAGGCCTGCACAGCATCAAAACCACATTGCAAAGAATGCTTACCCACTTGTTCAGACACATGAACTAAATCATGCAACTCTTTACATTCAATACCTTCCGCCAGAGCATCCACCTTAGATTTCAATTGTGTAAGGAGATAATTTTGATATTTTAGCATGTGAAACTGACAATTCAACGCCCTCATGGCTAAAGTGGAAGTATACACTTTCTTTCCCCATCTATCCAAAGCCCTTGCCTCTTTATCAGAGGGAACAGGATTTTTAACAACAGAGGCCTTAACACCTTTAGGCCCCTGAGAAACAGTTTCCGGGTCTGCCCTAGGACTCTTAAAAAGATACTTATGAGCTTCAGGCACCCTATAGTACCTATCAGGTTTAACAGGGGCAGGAGGCAAAGAATCAGGGTTCAGGGAAGCCTCTGCAAAAACATCTTCCACATTCAACACAGGAGGTATAGCTAAGGGCCTATGCTGGGGTAAAAACAAGAATTCCCTAAGCCTCTTCCTGGAATCAGAGAAATCTTGGCCTTCCCATTTAAAATGCTCCCGCATGGAATGCAGTGTCTCTGAAAATGAGAAATCCTCAGGAGGAGAAGCTGAAGGAGTGGAATCATCCACATCAGAATCAGAATAAGGAGGATACTCCTGCACGTCTTCAACCGAAGACTCAGAAGCCTCAGAACACTGTTCAAAACTCTCAAACTCAGGCTCCACCCTAGGCCTCTTATCAGGAGGGGGCATAGAACCTCTAATCATAGTAATCAAATCCTCTGCCATTTTAAGCATATGTTTCTTAGGCACAGAACCTGAAGTGCTAGGAGAAGCCCCACTGAAGCTAAACTTGGCCTACCCTCAAAGAAGTCTTGGAAACAGAAGGAGAGGCTCTAACCACCTTAGGAATAGAGGGAAGAACAGCTACCTGAGAAGCCCCCTCAGCCTGGCCTACCTCCTGAGAGGGCACGTCCTGTAACAGTAAAGTCTCTGCCTGAGACTCCAAAGAAACTCCTGGCAAAACCTCTGGCTCCACTGAGCCTTCTAAAGAACCGACGTCCGGGACTGCCGGTTCTTCAACTCTAGGCTTAGCTGCTTTGTCCTTGCGCTTTTTGGACGAAGCAGGCGTCGGAGCATCCGACGGCATTTTATAGTTACAACGCTTCCCAAACACTAACCTGGCACAGTCTAACCTTCTCTTAATAGTGCGTCTGTTAAATCTAGCACAAGAGCGGCATCCAACAACGTCGTGCTCAGGCCCTAAGCAAGGTATACACAAAGTATGATAATCCCTATGAGGTATCTGTTTCCCACAAGCAATACAGTTATTCACTTTTTCTGACATCCGTTTAAATACTGAGGCAAGAAAAAACCAAAATGTTCCCCAACGGGGTACTTAGCCAACTTTGATTCGGTCTGAAACTCCGACTTCAGAAAATTTCATAACGCCAACCTGCACTCGCAAAACTGCTTCTGCATCGGACCATGCGGCAAAAAAGACTGAGGATATGACGTCGGTCATGCGCATTAGTACCCTGACGTCCTGACATCAGTCTAATGCGCCTTGACCGACGTCAGCCATATACTTTGGTATTCGGGCCGACTGGACAGCGGACTACCCTATGGTTAGGACTGCAGCAATGTGGAATGAAGAACATCTTTAATTTTCTTCTGGTGAAGCCAATTTTTTGATCTGGATGTATGCTTGGGGTAAATGTCGTGCTGAAAGGTGAAATTCCTCATCTTCCTAGCAGACGCCGGAAAGTTTTGGGCCAAAAGTGACTGGAATGGTTCACAACTCCCTCCACCTTGACTAAAGCCCCAGTTCCAGCTGAAAAGCAACCCCAAAGCATGATACTGCCACCACCATGTTTCACCATTGGGATGGTGTTTTTTGGTGATGCGAAATGTTTTTGCACCAAACCTACCTTTTGGAAATTCTGGCCTAAAAAATTTAATCTTTGTCAGACAGTACAGTTGTGTACACTTACCATAAATGTAGATGTTAGAGTGTATTCACTGTTGCAGTCATTACATTTGGGTAATCTGCTGGCAGGTTGCCCTCAGTCGGCCTGAATAACAAAGTCTTGGGTCCTGCGTCTGTTGCTGTCTTCTTCCATAACGGCAGGTCATCAGGAGTATAAAACATGCAGCAGACACCATTTTATTCAGTTTTTCTTGCCCCAGATGTCAGGTGCCCCCCAAATGGGGAGCAAAAAAAATATATATATATATAAATAGTAAATGTAAATAAATGCACTTTTAGAAACAAACTTTACCTTCATCTAAAATCAAATACCCCACAAAGGCTTTTGTGTATAGTGAAGGAGAGGAAAGGTATAAAAAGGGGGATGGCGGGTGGGTAAACCCAGACTGCAACAGTGAATACACTAACATCTACATTTATGGTAAGTGTAGACAACTGTACTATGTTCTTAGTGTTTCACTGCTGCAGTCATTAACACTTAGGTTATCCTGCTGGCAGGCTACCTGCAGTCAGCCTGAATTCCACTACCTGCAGTCAGCCTGAATTCCAAAGTCTTGGTATGGCTTCTGTTGCTGTCGCCTCTTCCCTGACGTCAGTGTGCCAGGGGTACACAAGATGCAGACGACGCCATTTTCTTCAGTTCTTGCCCCAGATGTCAGGTGCCCCCAAAAGGGTAGGCTAAAAAAACATTGCTTATAAAAAACACACTAAAATAAACAATACCTTCATCTACAAGCAAACACACCACATATGTTGTATAGAATAGAGAAGTACAGATAAGTCCCAGCAAAGAAAGGGGGATGGTGGGTGAGTAACCTGGACTGCAACAGTGAATACACTAACATCTACATTTATGGTAGGTACACAACTGTACTATGTTAATGTTTCACTGTTGCAGTCATAACACTTGGGTTGAATCCCAAAGCTGAAGTTGGGTGGCTGGGTCTAAATAGAATTAGGAGTGGTTATGAGGCCCTGCAGAACTGCAGTGGCAAAGCCTGCTCTGGATTTAGAGTAAAGAGGTAAGTGGTGGTGCTTGGTAAAAATGTGCATTGAACTCCAAGTTGCAGCCTCCAAAATTTCCTTGGTTGGTACTCCTCTGAGAAAGGCTGCTGATGTTGCTGCTGCTCTGGTCGAATGTGGCCTATGCCCTTAGGCACTGATTTGCCATGCTGTGCATAGCAGAAACAAATGCAGTGTCCTATCCATTTTGAAATAGTCTGCTTTGAGATAGCCTTTCCTTGTGATCCTGCAGCATATGCCACTAAAAGTAGCTCGGTATTTCTGAAAGCTTTAGTTTTGTCCAAGTTTGGATAAAAAGTAGGCAAATGAATGGCTTGGTTAAGAGCCACACTGGATACTACACCTTTGGCATAAATGTTGGGTTTGTCCTTCGAGAAACCCTGTTCGCATGGAAAATGATAAAAGGTTCCACAGCCATTAATTCCTGTAACTCAGACTCTTCTTGCTGAAGTTATTGCTAGGAGCAGAGCAGTTTTCCATGAGAAGAATTTTATCTCAGCTGTATTGGCTGGCTCAAAAGGAGGCAGTGTGAGCTTTTCCAAGACAAAATTGAGGTCCCATGTAGGTATCGGTGCTCTCCTTGGGGGTCTTGTTTTTGGCCCCTCTGAGGTACAGCCTTAGCAGTGGATGTGAACAAATGGGAGGTTCCGTATTGTAATGAGCTGAAATGGCAGAAGCATGGATCTTAATTGATGACAAGGATAGGCCTTTGTCCAGCATCTCAGTCAGGTATTGTAAAATCTGAGGAATATTTGGAACAAGCGTTTCAATTCCTTGTGCCCGATTCCAAGCACAGAATCTTTTCCATTAATCTGCATAAGATTTTCTGGTGCTGGGCCTCCTGGCTTTCAAAATGATATCCATAACTGCTTTAGAGAGGTGTGTTCAGAGTTATATTATTCGCCATGCAGCCAGATTTAAGGTTCCGAGTTGACTGTGCAGGATTGATTGTTTTGTTGGGTCAGATGATGAGGAATTTGAGGTAAAGTCCAGGCTGGGCCAAGCTCTTTAGGATTGGATACAAGTGCTGGTGTGGCCAGTCTGGGGCAATCATTTTTGGCTTCTCTTGTCTGACCTTTAGGAGTACCTTGGGGAGGAGAGGCAGTGGTGGAAAGGCATAAACTGTCAGGGTTTTCCAGCTGAATGACAGAGCATCCACCTTCCATGCTTGTGTGTGATAAGTCCTTGTGCAGAATCTCTGTAGTTGGCAGTTGTGAGGGGAGGCAAAATAGATGTCTGGGCATCCCCATTTCCTTGTTATGTTGAAGACTTGTGGATCTAGTTTCCACTCGTGAGGATCCATGAGGTTTCTTAGTTCGTCTGCCAGAGTATTTGTCTTTCCTGGCAGGAATTGTGCCTGCAGATGCACTTGATAAGTCAATGCTGTGTTCCACAAAGTCATGGCTTGCCTGCAGAGGGGGTAGTAATGTGTGCCCCCTTGCTTATGTACCACATGACTGTAGTATTGTTCGTCTTTAGCAACAGTTGTCCTAGATCCTTGAAGGCTGTCAGGGCATTCTGTAGAGCTAGCATCTCTTTTTGATTGATGTGAAGATGCATTTGGCTTGCGGGCCACGTGCCCTGAATACATTTTCCCGCCATGTGTGCCCCCCAGGCTGTGGGTAGAGTGAATGCCTGTCCCTTGTGGTGACAGGCCAGTGCCCACCATCGAAACTCTTGTTGCAGGCAGGGAATGAGAGTAATTATTGTTTCCAGGCTGTGGCAATGTTGAGTCCAAACACTTTACAAACCATTGTAGCTTCCTCATATGCAGTCTTGCATATGGAATTATTAGAATGCAGGATGCCATGAAGCCCAAAGCCTGCAGAATTTTTCTTGCAGGTAACTGGGTTTTTGTTGCCATCATTTGAAAGTAACGAGTCAGTTTGCCTTTGTCTGGCGTGAGATAACCATCTGGGCAGTTGTATTTAAGCTTCACCCAGGAATATTATCTCTCGAGAGAGCACTAGTTTTGATTTCTTTTCATTTACTGTGTACCCTAGGCAAATAAGTAATCTTTTTAAAAATGCCAGATGCTTTAGTAGAATGGCCTTGCTCTCTGCTTGAATAAGGCAGTCGTCCAAGTAGGGATATATTTGAATTCCTTTTTGTCTGCAAAATGCAATTACTGGTGCCAGGCATTTTGTGAAGACCCTGGGCGCAGTAGATAAGCCAAAGGGCAGTGCAGAGAATTGGTAGTGCATTGAGCCAGCTATGAATCTGAGGCATCTTCTGCAAGATTGTCTGATTGGGACATGCAGGTACGCCTCTGAGGTCCAAAGTTACGAGCCAAGCCTTCTTGCCTAGCATGGGTAGAAGTTGCTGCAGTGTCAACATTTTGAATTTTGGAACGTCCAGAAAAGTATTTAGAGTAAACAGGTCCAGTACTGGCCTCCAGGCTTTGTCCTTTCTGGGTACCAAGGAAAGTCTTAAGTAAAATCCTTGCCCCTGCTCTTGCTGTGGTAACTCTCTGAATAGCCCTCATGTCCATGAGAGATGAAATTTGCTTTTGTGCCTCTGCCCATTGATTGTGTGGCAGGTCTGGCATACTGTAGCCCTGAGAAACAATATTCAGTACCCATTTGTCCTGGGTGATGTGCCAATTTTGTGAAAAGTGCTAGTTTCCCCCCTAAGAGTGCTGCCAAAAGACAAGTCCTTGGCACTGGTAGTGGGAAGTCATTGGGACCGTTTCCTATATGGTTGTGATTTGTCTTCTCCGCCTTTGAAGGTTGAAGCACCCCATTAAGGCCTGTATGAGCCTTGGGGCTGAGATCTGCCTCTAGGGTGTATGTATCTGCCTCTTTGTGGCCTGACACTGGAAAGGACCAATTTTTAGGCCAGTTCCTGCTAAATCTGGGTGGCTGAACCTGTAAGAAATCCTTTACTGTCTGCATTGATTTCGCTTTATCCTCCATTTTCTTTAACACCTCTTCTGCCTTAACACCAAACAAAGTATCATGCTGTAATGGAGCATCCAACAATTTTGCTTTAACATGATTGATCAGACTCTGTTCCTTTAACCAAGCATGCCTTCGAATGACAGAGCCTTAACTGCGGCCCTGCAAGAAGCCTCTAGTGAATCAAAACCACATTGCAAAGTATGCTTTCCCAATTGTACAGCTGCATGCAATAAATCCTGCATTTCCTGGTTTTCAGGACATTCAGAGTTTGTCAGCATTTTCTGTTTTAGCAGAGACGTTTGGTATTGCTGATATTTAAGCATGTGAAACTGGAAGTTTAAAGCCCTTACAGCTAAAGTAGCAGAGGTGTAAACTTTTTCCCCCATCTGTCCAGAGCTCTAGAATCCCTATCAGAGGGAACAGGGTTTTTTTGCAGTGGAAGCCTTGACCCCTTTGGGACCCTGAGATATAGTTTCTGGGTCAGCAGCAGGGTTTTTATAAAGAAATTTATGTGAATCTGGAACCCTGTAGTACCTATCTGGCTTTACTGGTGCAGGGGGTAAAGAATCAGAAGACAGACTGGACTCAGAAAATACATCTACAATGTCTAGCACAGGAGGAATGGCAAGAGGTCTGTGTTGAGGCAATAAAAGAAAGTCTCAGACTTTTCTTGGATTCTGAGTAATCTTGGCTCTCCCAGTGGAAATGCTCCCTCATGGTGTGCAGGGTTTCCCCAAAAGAGTAGTCTTCAGGAGGAGAGGCTGAAGGGATAGACTCCTCAGCATCAGAGTCCTCATAGGGAGGAAGAGAATATCCCTGTTCTCAAGAGGAATCAAGAAATAGAAACCTGGTCAGAGGAATCCATGTCTTGCCTAGGCCTTTTATCAGGTGGGGGATGGGTAACCCTGATCAAAGTAATTAGGTCCTCGGCCATTTTAAGTATCTGTTTCTTAGGTATGGATGACTGTCCAGGAGAATGCTGTACTTGTTTCTTTGACTTTAAAGGTGTTTTAGACTTTGCCTTGGCTGCTGAAGTGGTCTTGATAGTAAGCTGTGTAGGTCTGAAAACACCCTCAGAAGCAGATGGCTGCTCAGCGGCTCTGGACCCATCTGAGGGAATCGTTTCCATAGGCCCAATACCTTTAGTTTCCAGAGGCCTAGTTGTCTCCATGTGGGAGACTGAGGCGGCCTGTGGCTCTGAGGTAGCGGGTGTCAGGGGCTGCGAAAGCACCTCACAGAGAACCGGTGACTGGCCTAGAAGAGTCTTCGTTGTCGGTTTTGGACCTCAGATGCCGGTCCTTTTCTTTATCCTTGCGCATTTTATGAACTCCGGTCGGTTGTTCCGATGGCATTATACAGTTATATAGTTAAACCTTCGGCCAAAGTAATGCAAAGCAAAATCGAACAGACGCTTTAGTGCGTTGGTTAAATCTAGCACAAAACCGACAACTAGCAACTTCGTGGTCAGGGCCTAGGCAAGGAATACAGTAAGAATGAAAATCCTTATGAAGTATTTGCTTCCCATAAGAAATACAATTGTTAACTTTTACTGACATCGGTCTGGAACAAGTAAAAGTTTCCCCAACGGGGTACTTAGCTTTTTTTGAAGACTTCGGATCTGAAATTCAATTTCGAAAATCTCAGGAGTCGGCCGACCGGCACTTGCGAACTGCTTTTGCTTCGGGCACCGCGCGGCAAGAAAGACTGAAGAAAATGGCGTCGGCTGCATCTTGTATACCCCTGGCGCACTGACGTCAGGGAAGAGGCGACAGCAACAGACGCCGGACCAAGACTTTGGAATTCAGGCTGACTGTGGGTAGCCTGCCAGCAGGATAAACAAAGTGTAATGACTGCAACAGTGAAACACGAACATCTGCAGTGGCAAAGCCTGCCCTGGATTTGAAGAGAAGCAAATGATGCTTTGTGAAGGTATGAACAGAGCTCCAAACAGCAGCTTCTAGAATGTCTTTAGTTGGAACTCCTCTGAGAAAAAGCTGCTGAAGTAGAGGCAGCTCTGGTGGAATGTGATCTGATTCGCCTTGGGCACAGGTTTACCATAGTGCAAGTAGCAGAAACGAATGCAGTGGTTTATCCACTTAGAAATAGTCTGCTTTGATACAGCCTTCCCTTCTGACCCTGCAGCAAATGCTACCAGTAGTTGCTCAGACTTTTAGAGATTTGGTCCTGTTTAAGTAGAATTTTAGTTTTCTGTGTACATCCAATGAATGCAGAATCCGCTCCCCCTTGTTCTGCGGATTTGGGTAAAATTTTGGCAGGTGAATGGTCTGGTTAAGAGCCACACTGGATACCACCTTCGGCATAAAAGGATTGGTCCTGAGGGACACCCTGTCCAGGTAAAATATAATAAAAGGCTCCACTGCCATGAGAGCCTGTAGTTCTGAAACCTTTCTTGCTGAAGTGACTAAAAGGCTGTTTTCCAAGATAGAAATTTTATACCTGCAGTAGCTGTTGGTTCAAAAGGAGGCAGGGTGAGTTTTTCCAGCACAAAATTGAGGTCCCATGCAGGAGTTGGTGATCTTATATCAAAATATTTAGAAGCAAAAATATACAGACGCTTAATAGTGCGTTGGTTAAATCTAGCACAGAACAGACAGCAAGGCACGTTGTGATCTGGGCCTAGGCAAGGAATACAGTACAAATGAAAATCCTTGAGGTATTTGCTTCCCACAAGTAATGCAATTAACTTGACATCGGTAAGGAACAAGAAAAAGTTTCCCCAACGGGATACTTGGCTTTAGTTTGAAAACTTTGGTTCTGAAACTCTAATATGAAAATTTCAGGAGTCGGCTGACCGGCACTTACGAACTGTTTCTGCTTCAGGCACCGCACGGCAAGAAAGATAGAATAAAATGGCGTCTGCTGCATGTTTTATACCCCTGACGACCTGACGTCATGGAAGAAGAAACAGCAACCGAAGCAGGACCCAAGACTTTGTTATTCAGGCCGACTGAGGGCAACCTGCCAGCAGATTACCCAAATGCAAAGACTGCAACAATGAAACCCGAAGATCATTATAACACATTTTCCAACATGCTTTTGGGAGACCTGATGTATTGTTTTGCAAATTTTAGCTGGGCCTGGATGTTTTTCTGTGTAAGAAAAGGCTTCAGTCTTGCAACCCTACCCCAGATTCCAGACATATGGAGAATACGCAAGACTGTTGTAAAATGTAGTACACAACCAATATTTGCCAGAAATTAGTGCAGCTCCTTCAGTGTTGCTGTAGGTCTCAGCCTCCCTGACCAGTTTTTGTCTGGTCTTTTCATCAATTGTGGAGGGATGTCCAGTTTTTTGCAACGTCGCTGTTGCCCCATATTTTCTCCACTTTTTGATGACTGTCATCACAGTGTTCCATGGTACATCCAATGATGTGGAAATGTTCTTGTACCCTTCTCCCGAGATACCTTTCAACAATGAGAGCCCTTTGATGCTTTGTAAGCTCTCTGCAAACCATGGCTTTTGCTGTAGCAGGCAACTGACTATAACATCAGGAAAATCCTACTAGGAGAGCTGAACTTTATTTGGGGTTAATCAGTCTCTAACTGATGGCAGGTGTGTACCCAAGACGACGGAATGCCGTAATTAAATCAAAAGGTGCTTCAACAAAGCACTAGTCTAAGGGTGTGCACACTTGTGCAACCAGCTTATTGTACGTTTATTTTTTATTTTTTTCTCTCCCAACAGATTTGCTTTTCAATTGAATTGTGCAGGTTATAGGTCACATTAAAGACGAGAAAAGTTTTGAAATGATTTACTGTGGTCTCATTTTCTTATACCAAAAACTGGCATTTTAATAGGGGTGTGTAAACTTTTTATAGCCACTAAACTCAGGTGGTTCACACCTTTGGTGCCACAAAAAATACGAAAAACCAAAAAGCAAACAAATACGAAAGAAACCAAATGGTCTGTTACAAAGCTGGTGGTTCTTAACCACTCAAGTGCTTAGATTCATACTTTAATTCTGACACTGAAGTGTGGCATAATGGATGGGGTGCCACAATGTTACCCTTTAGATAGGATGTTAAACCAACACCCCTTCTACCAAAGCTGATGGCAGTTCAACTGCCTGTAAAAGATCCCGCAGCACTAAGAGCAGCACTGTTAAAATGTTCATATTTTCACTGACACTCCATAATGTACAGTTGCAGCTATATTTTCATCTCTACCCGTGCATCTTTGATGCAATCATATATACACACCATTTACTCTGGTTTTTCATATACCATTTCAATTTCTTGCGTTTGGCTCTCTGGACTTAAGACGACAGTCTGATGTGATCAGCTTTCTACTCCAATTTAAAATTAATTTTTAACATAAGAGAATTAGCTCTATAGTGTGTAGGGATAAACGTTGGACATTCAGTGACTTATACGTCGACAAGTGACCCAAGCACTTGGAGACTACAGAAGTTGGCAGAGAGCAGCAGATGCCAGCAAGCCCATTCTGGGAAGGAGACTACAGTCTGGCCTGCTACAATCCTGGCATCTACAAGAGATGCCAAGTGTATATGGCATACAGTGGCTTGGACTAGGATGTGGATTTGGCTATGGCAGTGCCTGCTTGCTAGCCTTCATGGGACACTGCTCACTTTCAAAAGCAAAGCAGGCTGTCATGTCTGAGCAATCAACTGGAGGAGTTAGGCCAAGACAAGGCTGTCTTGCATGACCACCTTCAATGACTGCCTCTTACCACACAAGGGAATGACTGGCCATGAACAAATGTAGGTGAACTAAAAGGGGAACAGGATAATTAAAAACAGTCAAAACACATTACCACATTTTTTAGTTATCCCTCTCATCCACATTTTTTAGTTATCCCTCTCATCCACATTTTTTTAAAAGCAAAAATTCTGCATTTCTTTAGCAAATTACAGTTGTGTACACCTACCATAAATGTAGATGTTAGAGTGTCTTCACTGTTGCAGTCATGACTGTAGGGTTCTCCCCTGCCGGCAGGCAGCCCTCGGTCGGCCAGAATCCCAAAGCCTGGGTCCGGCGTCGGCTGATCAACCATGCTCCCTGACGTCAGAGCGCCAGGAGTACAAAGCTGACAGCCGACGCCATCTTCTCCAGTTTTTCTTGCCCCTGATGTCAGGAGTCCCAAAATGAAAAAGGTCCCATAATATTTGCAAATACACCTCAGACGAATGGTGAAAAAAGGAAATACACAAAAGTAAAAATAAGAGGGGACAGGAGGGAGGGAAACCCAGACTGCAACAGTGAAGACACTCGAACATCTACATTTATGGTAGGTGTACACAACTGTACTATGTTCATCGTGTTTCACTGTTGCAGTCATGACTGTAGGGTAGAATCCCAAAGCTGAAGGAAAGAGGTGGTCATAAAGAGGAAGGGGCAGCTAAAAGGCCCTGCAAGACTGCAGAGGCAAAGCCTGCCCTAGACTTAAGAGTAGAGAGGTAGACTGTAGTGCTTAGAAAAAGTATGCACTGAACTCCAAGTTGCAGCTTCCAAAATGTCCTTGGTAGGAACTCCCCTGAGGAAGGCCGCAGAAGTGGCAGCAGCTCTGGTGGAATGAGTCCGTATACTCCCTGGGATTTGCTTTCCATGGTGAGAATAACAAAATCTGATTCCATGAGCAATCCATTTAGAAATGGTCTGTTTTGAAATGGCTTTACCTTGGGAACTTGAAGCATAAGAAAAACAATTGTTCCGATTTTCTGATGTCCTTGGTTCTGTTCAGGTAAAAACATAGTTGTCTGTGTACATCCAAGGAATGTAAGATCCTTTCCCCTTTATTTTGAGTGGGGAAAAAGGTTGGCAAGTGGATAGTTTGATTTAAAGCCACTTTGGAAACCACCTTAGGCATGAAGGTAGGATTAGTCCTCAAATATACCCTGTCTTGATGAAAAATAATATAAGGTTCCACAGCCATAAGAGCTTGTAACTCTGAAACTCTCCTGGCAGAGGTTAGGGCTAACAGGATAGCTGTCTTCCAAGATAAAAACTTGATATCAGAAGAGGCAGCAGGCTCAAAAGGAGGCAAGGTTAGTTTTTCCAAAACATAGTTGAGATCCCAAGCAGGAATGGGAGGAGATCTAGGAGGTCTTAAGTTCTTAGCGCCTCTGAGAAACTGTCTCATGAGCTGGTGGGAAAAGATGGGAGGGTCTGTATTATAATGAGCAGAAATAGCAGAAGCATGTATCTTAATGGAAGAGAAAGAGAGACCCTTATGTAAGAGATCTGTCAAGTAAAGTAAAATTAAAGTAATGTTAGGAAGAAGAGGATCAGAATCCTGAGCCTGCATCCAGGAACAAAATCTTTTCCATTTTCCTGCATAAGATTTTCTAGTGCTAGGACGTCTGGCTTCTAAAATGACATCCATAACCTGCTTGGGCAGTAAAGAAGAAATCAAAGGCCCTGGATTAACCAGGCCGCCAGCCTGAGAGTTCTGACATGAGTGTAGAACCTGACCCTGATGTTGGGACAGAAGGTTCAGAGACTGAGGTAAAACCCAAGGGGGCTCCAGGCATAGGTTTTTTAGAGTTGGATACCAAAACCGCAGAGGCCAATTTGGAGCCAGCAAGATTATCATCTTGGGCTTGTCCTGTTTTATCTTCAATAAAACCTGTGGAAGAGGAAGAGGCGGAAAGGCATAACCCGAGAGGTTCCTCCAACTGAATGACAGGGTGTCCACTTTCCAAGCTTCTCTGTGGAAAGTCCTGGTGCAAAAATTCTGTAGTTGACTGAGATGGGATGCAAAGAGGTCTATGTGAGGACATCCCCAGACTGCTGTTATCCTGAATATTTTGGTGTCCAGCATCCACTCGTGTGGATCCGAAAGGTTTCTGCTCAGACTGTCTGCCAGGAAGTTTCGTTTCCCTGGTAGTAACTGAGCTTGAAGATCCAGATTGCAAGCTAGAGCTGTGTTCCATAGATCCATGGCTAGTCTGCAAAGGGGGTAGGAATGAGATCCCCCTTGCTTGTTTATGTACCACATAACTGTGGTGTTGTCTGTCCGTATTAGCAGTTGTCCTGGTTGTAAAAGATTCCTGAAGGCCAATAGAGCTTTCTGAACGGCTAACATTTCCTTTAAATTGATATGCAGGTGCTTCTGATCCTTTGTCCTAAAGCCCTGCAAACAACTGCCCTGAAAATGGGCTCCCCAAGCATAATCAGAGGCGTCCGTGGTTAGAATCTGAGTGGCAGGAGGCAGACAGAAGGGTTTACCTTTGTTTAGAGCACATGCCCAGGACCACCAAAGAAATTCCTTTTGAAGGCAAGGAAGGACGGAGATCAGTATGTCTAAACTGTGGCAATGCTGAGACCATACACTTTTTAGGTACCACTGTATTTTCCTCATGTGTAGTCTTGCATATGGTACGAGAAGGATGCAGGAGGACATGAAACCCAAAGCCTGCAGGAATTTCCTTGCAGATAGTTGAGTTAGAGTTGCCAAGGTTCTGAAAGTTGAAGCCAGCTGTAATTGTTTTTCGGATGTCAGAAATGCCATCTGGGTTGTGGTGTTTAGAAGTGCACCCAGAAAAGTTATCTGTTGTGATGGTGTCAAGAAAAACTGAGGAAATGGCGTCGGCTGCCTCCCTTTATACCTGACATTCTGACATGAGTTTTACAGCCGGCGGCAACAGATGACATATACCAAGGAATCTGGTATTCGGGCCGACTGAGGGCTACCAGGAGCCGGATAACTCTACTGGCAGGTTGCCCTCAGTCGACCTGATTAACAAAGTCTTGGGTCCTGCGTCGGTTGCTATCCCTTCTTCCATGATGTCAGGGGTATAAAACATGCAGCAGGCACCATTACATCAGTTTTTCTTACGCCAGATGTCAGGTGCCCCCCGAAATTGGGAGCAAAATACAGAAATATATATATATAGATATATATATATATATATATATATATATAGATAGATATATAGATAGATATATAGATAGATATATAGATAGATATATAGATAGATATATAGATATATATATATATATATATATATATATATATATATAATTTAAAACAAAAAATATACCTCCAAACAGCAAATACACCAAAAAGGCTTTTAAGCATAGTAAAAGAAAGGAGAGGTATAGTAAGAGAAAAACAGGGGGATGGAGGGTGGGTAAAGTACAGTTGTGTACACTTACCATAAATGTAGATGTTAGAGTGTATTCACTGTTGCAGTCATTACATTTGGGTTATCCTGCTGGCAGGTTGCCCTCAGTCTGCCTGAATTCCAAAGTCTTGGTCCGGTGTCGGTTGCTGTCACCTCTTCCCTGACGTCAGGGCGTCCGGGGTATAAAAGATGCAGCCGCCATTTTCTTCAGGTTTTCTTGCCCCAGATGTCAGGTGCCCCCCAAAAGGCTAGGCTAAAAATATGTTAAACATATGCACCAAAGTATATTTTACCTTCATCTAAAAGCAAATACACCACAAAGGTTGTATAGATTAGGGAAGTACAGATAAGTTCCTGCAAAAATAAGGGGGATGGCGGGAGGGTAACCTGGACTGCAACAGTGAACACCAACATCTACATTTGTACACAAAGTACAGTTTTGTACCTGCCATAAATGTAGATGTGCGAACAGGATAGCATCTGCAGTCCTTACAAATGGGTTGTCCTGTCGTCAGGCAGCCCTTCGGTCGGCCGGATTCCAAAGTCTGGGTCTGGCCTCGGCTGGTGTCGCACTTCAGTCATCTCTGCTGGTCTTCGGGTATAAAGGCATCAGCCGACGCCATTTTCCTCAGTTTCTTGCCCCAGATGCCAGTTGCCCTCTTGGATAGCTAAATTTTTGGGTAAATGCCAATGTTTCCAAAAAAGTAGAAGGCAAACACAAAAAATAAGCAGGTATGTACATATATACAAACAAATACACCATAAGAGATCCCCCCAGCTAGCTATTAGGTGGGCAAATACCCTACGAGTACCACAGAGGGGATGGAGGGTGGGTAATCCTGACTGCAGATGCTATCCTGTTCGGACATCTACATTTATGGTAGGTACAAAACTGTACTATGTCCTTCAAGGATGCATCTGCAGTCCTTACAAATGGGTAGAATACCATAGCCAAACTAGGGGAGGAGGAAGAATTATGGTGTAGTTAGGATCCCTTGGCAAACCCTGCTCGGGATCTAGAGTATAGAGGTAAGTTATAATGCTTGGCAAATGTATGCACGGAGGTCCAAGTAGCCGCCTCAATAATGTCCTTGGTAGCCACTCCTCGTAAGAAAGCTGTGGTAGTGGCTGTAGCCCTTGTAGAATGAGGCCTTATGTTCTGTGGAATTTGCTTTCCATGGTAGGAGTAACAGAATCTTATGCAATTTCCTATCCACTTGGAGATTGTCTGTTTGGAAATTGCTTTTCCTTCCCTTCCTGTTGCTTAAGCTACTAGAAGCTGGTCAGTTTTTCTATTGCCCTTGGTTCTGTCCAGGTAGTAGCGCAACTGTCTATGTACATCCAAGGTATGCAGCAGTCTTTCCCCCCTGTTCTGTGGGTTGGGAAAGAAGGTAGGTAGGTGGATAGCCTGGTTTAGACACACTCTGGATACCACCTTAGGCATAAATGTAGGATTAGTTCTCATGGACACTATCTTGATGGAAGATTAGGAAGGGTTGTACTGCCATTAAAGCCTGTAGTTCTGAAACCCTTCTTGCTGAAGTAATTGCCAGTAGGAAAGCAGTTTTCCAGGATAGGTGTTGAAGATCTGCTGTTGCTGCTGGTTCGAATGGAGGGAGTGTCAATTTTTCTAGCACAAAGTTCAAGTCCCATGCTGGTAATGGTGGTTTCCTAGGAGGTTTTATATTCTTAATTCCTCTCAGGAACTGCCTGAGTAGAGGATGTGAGAAGACAGGGGGATCGAAGCTGTATTCTGCAGAAATAGCTGATGCATGTATCTTGATGGAGGAATAGGACAGGCCTGTATGGAGAAGCTCTGCCAAATACTCCAGGATGTTGGCAATATCTACCTTTGACACATCTTTCCCTCTTTCAGTACTCCAAATGACAAACCTTTTCCATTTTCCTGCATAGTTCCTTCTTGTTGAAGGTCTGCGGGCCTCAAGGATAATGTCTTTAACCCTTTGGGATAAATCTGGGTTAGTTGCTCTTATGTAATGTTCCAGGCAGTCAATTGTAGAGTTTTCAGGTTTGGATGCAGGATGTTGTAGTCCCTCTGAGTTAACATCAAAGGAATCAGGGGTAGTGTCCACGGTTCCCCCAGAGACATGCTTCTCAGTAATGGGTACCAATGTGGTCTTGGCCAATTTGGAGCTATCAGAATTATCCTTGGACGTTCCTCTGATTTTCAGTAGTACCTTGTGCATCAAAGGGAGGGGTGGAAATGCATATGCTGTCAGGCCTTTCCAACTGAAGGATAGAGAGTCCACCTTTCAAGCAAGTGGGTGGTATGTCCTTGTGCAGAATTTTGTTGAGCTGGTGATTGAGTGGGGATGCGAATAGGTCTATTTGTGGCATTCCCCATTTCTTTGTGATGGCCTTGAAGATGTCCGGGTGTAGCATCCATTCGTGAGCATCCGAGGTAGTTCTGCTTAATATGTCTGCTAGGATGTTTTCTTTTCCCGGTACAAATATTGCCTGTAACTGAATGTTGTAGCTGAGAGCCATATTACATAGGTCCAGAGCCATTCGGCAAAGGGGGTATGAATGAGTGCCTCCCTGTTTGTTGATGTACCACATGACTGTGGTGTTGTCTGTCCTTATCAATTGGCTGCCTTTGAGGAATGGTCTGAAATTCTGGATTGCTAGTTTTACTGCCAGCATCTCTTTTTGATTTATGTGCAGGTGCAGCTGATCTGGAGTCCATAAGCCTTGAATGCACTTGTCCAGCATGTGGGCCCCCCAACCGAGGTCTGAGGCGTCCGTTGTGATGGTTTGGCTTGTTTGAATGTTGTGGAAGGACAAACCTGGGTTTGACTGGCATGCCTGAGCCCACCATAGGAACTCTTGTTTCAGGCATGGGATTAGTGGTATTTCGGTTTCCAAGCTGTGCCTGTGTTGAGACCATAAATTCTTTAGGTACCACTGTAGCTTTCTCATATGCAGTCTGGCATGGGGGACCAGGATTATGCAGGATGCCATGAAGCCCAAGGCCTGCAGTACTTTTCTTGCTGTTAGTTTGTTCTGTTTTGTTAATGCCAAGAAGTAAAGAGGAAGTTGTTCTTGTTTTTCTGCAGTTAGGAATGCCATCTGTTTTACTGTGTCCAATTCTGCACCCAAGAATGTTCTTGTTTGGGATGGTATCAGTCTTGACTTTTTTAAATTGACTGTGTATCCCAGGGCTTGTAGTAAGCAAATGACTCTTTGTAAGTCTTGTGTCAGCTTGCTTTTGTTGTCCGCTTGAATCAGGCAGTCGTCCAGGTATGGATAAATTTGGATTCCCTGAAGCCTGCAATGAGCGATTACGGATGCCAGGCATTTCGTGAACACTCTGGGCGCAGTAGATAAGCCAAAGGGCAATGCTGAGAATTGATAATGCTCTGATCCTGCAAGAAATCTGAGGTATCTTCTGCAATTTGGTCATATGGGGACGTGCAGGTATGCCTCCTTGAGATCTAGAGTTACCAGCCAAAACTCCTTGCCCAGCATGGAAAGAAGTTGCTGTAGGGTCAGCATTTTGAATTTTGGAACAATGATGAATGTGTTTAAGGCGGACAGGTCGAGAATAGGTCCCCAACTTTTCTCTTTTCTTGGTACTAGGAAGAGTCTGGAGTAAAATCCCTTGCCCTGTTCTGTAGGTGGTACCCTTTCCACAGCTCTCATCTTTGTTAATTGAGCTATTTGTTTTAGAGCTTCTGTCTTTTGATTTGGTGGTAGGTTTGGCATTCCTCTTTTTACTGGTAAGGTGTGGAGGTGAAACCTGTAGCCTTGGTCTATAGTTTGCAAAATCCACTTGTCTCTTGTGATATAGTGCCAGTTTTTTGAAAATAAGGCTAATTTTCCGCCTAAGGGTGCTGCTATTTGTTCCCTGGTAGGCGGTGTGAGGGTCAAGTCACTGATTGTCCTGTTGCAGTGGTAGTGGTTGTATCTGTGCCTCGGTTATTGCCTTGCCACTGGCGTCCCCTGTAGGCACCTCCTCTGGATTGATTTCTCCCTCTGGAACGCCCATTCCTGCCTTTGAGTTTTAGAGGAGTCTGGAAAGGACCAATTTTTGGAAGGCCAGTTCCTGCTAAACCTTGCAGGCTGAACCTGTAGGAAATCTTTAACTGTTTGTACAGATTTTGCCTTCTCTTCCATTTTCTTCATTACTTGTTGGGCAGGAGAACCAAATAGACTGACCTTATCCATAGGAGCATCTAATAGCTTTGCTTTAACATGATCCGGCAAGACCTGTTCTTTCAACCATGCATGCCTTCTTATAACTGTGCCAGTCATGGCTGATCTAAATGAAGCCTCCAGTGCATCATAGCCACATTTTAAAGAATGGTTACTAACCTGCTGAATGTTATTCACCATTTCTAGAACATATTTCTTATCTAAGGAATCATCAGAGGACAGTTTCTTAGTTAACTGATCAAGCATAAACTCTTGGTATTGGATCATATGAAACTGACAGTTTAAAGCTCTAGCTGAGAGAGTAGCAGAGGTGTATACTTTTTTACCCCATCTCACTAAGGACCTGGATTCCCTTTCAGAAGGGAGGGGGTTTCGCTGAGGACGAAGCTACTGCCTTAGGTCCCTGGGAGATATACAAGGCTCCTTTTGCAGATCCTGAGACTAAGTGGTGATGAGTGTCCGGTACCCTGTAGAACCTATCGGGCTTAGCAGGGGCTGGAGGTAAAGTATCAGGAGCAGTGCAAACATCATTAAATGCATCATCCACAACAGGAAGAACTGGAGGTATAGCTAAGGGCCTATGTTGCGGTAAGTGTAAAAAGGTCCTAAGCCTTTTTCTTGAATCTGAGAAATCTTGTCCCTGCCATTGGAATTGCTCTCTCATGGCATGTAAGGTTTCCCCAAAGGAAAATTCCTCTGGAGGAGAGGCAGAAGGAATAGATTCTTCAGCATCGGAATCTTCATAAGCAGAAAAAGGAGCCTCAGGATGGTCTGTATTGTCTGTATCATCAGAAGAGTCATCTGAGGACACTGGCTCGGGGGGCTCTGCTCTAGGTCTCTTTTCTGGAGGTTGAGAGGCCCTGTCTGGGTGAGATTGGGATCCCCTTATTAGAGATGAGATTCTCTGCCAGAGTAAGCATTTGGGAACTGGAACTGGGCCTGTGAGAGGGGGGCTTAACAGGCACAGACTTAGCAGTTTTGGCTGCTTTAGCCCTGGCAAAGGCCTTTATAGACATGGCTGCAGGAGGCCTAGCAGCACCACGTGCTGGGGTAGAGACATCCAAAGGGATGGAGTCTGATAATTCTAGAGAAACCACATTAGTAGGCAAAACTTCAGAGGCCGATTCGACTAGGGTAGAAGGGGCCTCGGTAGTAGTCATGGATTCGGCTGTAGATTGACCCGTTTGCTCGGTTTAGGCCGAAACAGAAACACTCGCGGTTTGCTTAACCGTGGTTTCGGCCGAAACCGCGGACCGCGAGTGTCGGTCCTTTTCTTTGCGTTTAACAATTTGAGTAGACTGAGGATCCGACGGCATAATGTACGCAAAAACTGAGCCGAAAAACTGTTCAGCAAACTCTGACAGACGCCTAAGCGTTCGTCGGTTGAAGGAAGCACAGGCTAAACAAGCTGCTACGTCGTGGTCTGGGCCTAAACAAGGTAAGCAGTAAGAGTGGAAATCTTTATGAGGTATTTGTTTCCCACAAGTTTAACAGTTATTCACTTTTTCTGACATCGGCTGAGGCAAGAAAGAGTCCCCAATGGGGTACTTAGCTTTTTAGAAGTCTTCGAAGTAGTATTCGGTAGTAGTAATCTCTGGATCAGACCGACCGGCACTTGCGAACAGCTTCTGCTTCGGGCGCCACGCAGCAAGAAAGACTGAGGAAAATGGCGTCGGCTGATGCCTTTATACCCGAAGACCAGCAGAGATGACGTCGGGTGAAGTGCGACACCAGCAGAGGCCAGACCCAGACTTTGGAATCCGGCCGACCGAAGGGCTGCCTGACGACAGGACAACCCATTTGTAAGGACTGCAGATGCATCCTTGAAGGACATCTGTACTATGTTCTTTGTGTTTCACTGTGACAGTCATTATGTTTGGGTAGAGTCCCAAAGCTATGGTTGGGAGGCTAGAGCTAAGTAGCATTAGGAGCGGCCATGAGGCCCTGCAGAACTGCAGTGGCAAAGCCTGCCCAGGATTTAGAGTACAGTGGCAGATGATAGTGCTTTGTAAAGGTGTGCACTGAACTCCAGGTAGCAGCCTCTAAAATGTCTCTGGTTGGTACTCCCCTGAGGAAGGCTGCATAAGTGGCTGCTGCTCTGGTTGAATGTGGCCTAATAGGCACTGGCTTGCCATGTTGTGAATAGCAGAAATGAATGCAGTGGCCTATCCACTTTGAAATGGTCTGCTTTGAGATAGCCTTTCCTTGTGATCCTGCAGCATATGCCACTAGTAATTGCTCTTTCTGAAAACTTTGGTTCTGTCCAAGTAGAATCGAAGCTGTCTGTGCATAGGTTCATACTAGGCTATCTGCCCTGGGGCAATTATAAGCCTAGTCCGATTCTGTATGGCTTACGCCACCCCTTGATTTGAGTATACTGTGCCCTTTTTAAGGTTTAGTTTACTGTGCCTCTGTAATAGTGACATGGGAGTAATCCCTGGGACAAACCTACGATCCCCCATCCACCTATCGAGATTCTTCTTGAGATTCAGTGAGGTGCTCTGCCTCACATGAACTGGAATTCTATTCCAGAGCGAAGGGAGCCTCTGGGTTATGAACCTGTCCCTCCAGCAAGTTCTATTTATTTCTGTGCTGAGGTTCAAGCCCCTCGAGCGTGTGGCTCTACGGGATTTAGATTTACTGAGGTGGAGCATGTCCATTAATTCTGGATTTGACATAGCTTTGTATGTCAGGCATAGATCGCCTCGAAGTAGGGGGGGGGGGTTTGAGAAGTTTGCACTGAACCTGTCTGCCAGGATATTGGCGATGTCTGTGGGTTCAGTGTATTTTTTGTCGCTTGGAATCAACTCAGAACAAGTCTGGGAGTTGCATCCCAGGTTCCTAACTGAAAAAAGCCTCATGATTGTCTTTGGTGTCCTGTGCAATTTTTCTCTCGAAGCTGGCCTTGGAGGATTTTATGAGAGATCGTAATTTTTTGCTAGTACTGATCAGAGATGCCTTCCCTATTAGGGATTTTGCTCCTTCATGTAGTAGCTTCCTCCTTCTGTTGTACAGTTTATGGCAGGGGCCCACCAGACTGGACGCCTGCCTTTGGATGATTGGGTCTGGGTTTTGTTCGGGATAGCATGATCCATGCATTCCTGGAGATGTCCATAGAATGTGTTTATAGGATTCTGCAGTTTGGGCCGTAGTTTCCACTGGCCCTGGGGCCCTGAAGGATTCCACTTCGGTTTTGAGAAGTGAGAAGTTCGCTTTTGAGAAGTTTTTCACTGTGGTTTTCTGGGCTGGGGGTGGGGTCGGGATGTGGACATCCAGTGAAATTAATTTATGGTCTGATCTTACCAATGAGGGATATACTTCTGGTGTGGAGCATAGAGTCCCCATGTTGGTAATGATCAGGTCTAGTATGTTGTCCCCTCTTGTGGGAGTGGTGACTTGTTCCATAGCATTTGAGTTTATAATTTCCAGGAACCTTTGGGCTAAGGTGCTGGGGCTTGAGTAGTGCTCCCAGTCAATGTTTGGGTAGTTGAAGTCGCCCAATATAATGGTGTTCGGAGAGATCTTCATGTTCTCCAATGTTTTCAGGAAAGCAGAGTGAGATTCCTGACTGAGAGGGTGGTCTGTAGGATGCTATAAACTGAAAAGCAGTCTTGCCCACTGTTAGTTGCACATGGATGGTCTCAGATACTTCGTGCAATGCCACTAACCTAGAGGTGTGGATATCCTTGATAAATATGGAAACTCCCCCTCCTTTTGTGGTTCGGTCCGGGTTTTGGGGCCGAAAAGCATGATATGAGGTATAGCCTGGTAGTGCTGGGGTGCTCTCTGGAGCCTTGAACCAGGTTTCTGTCACTGCACAGATATCTATGTTCTCCATACTGAGGAGAGCTTCGAGTGCGTGCATCTTGAGGTTAAGACTTCTGTCTATGGGGGTGGGTTTGACTTTTGAGCCTTGCCTAAAAAAGGCACTATGGGGGTGGCAAGAGCCTTTGCCAATATCCAAAAGCCCAGTGCTGACAGGTGCAAGCAGTCCCTAGCAAAGCAACGTGGCTTGTCGAGCATGTCATCCCAGGCTGACAGACACTGGATCCCCTTTGAATGGCAACAAAATTTTAGCCAATTGTTAAAATCGATCATTTTGTCTTTGTACTGTGGCATCATTCTAGGTGAGGGTAAGATGCTGCTCAAGGTCATACCAGCCTGGGCTACATGATCAGGGAGCTCCTCTATGTCTCTTTTCATAGTCCAGGGAGGTACGTCTCAGGTCATTCACACCAGCATGTACAATGACCGATTTGCTTTGGAGTGACCCGATTTCTTGCGTTATGTGGCAGATCCTAGCACCGGACAGGCAGCTCACTGTGATCTTCTCTTTATTCAGCCTGGTGAGCGGGACGTCAGTGTGTCTGACAATAGAGTCACCTATTACAAGAGTATCAGGTGTGTTATTCAGCCTTAAGGGCTGTGGCTGCTTGGCACACTGACTTTGTGGGCTATGTGTTGTGCGTGTTTTGTTTAGAGGTAGTGTTTGCTTGGATGTCTGCTTTGGAGGTCTCTGTTGCTTAGGTAGGTTTGTCCAAAGAATGCAGAATTCTCTCCCCCTTGTTCTGTGGATTTGGATAAAAAGTTGGCAGGTGAATAGTTTGGTTAAGGGCCACACTGGACACCACCTTAGGCATAAATGTCGCGTTTGTCCTCAGAGAAACCCTGTCTGGATAAAATATGATAAAAGGTTCCACAGCCATGAGTGCCTGTAGCTCAAACTCATCTTGCAGAAGTTATTGCTAGGAATAGAGCTGTTTTTCAAGATAAAAACTTTACATCAGCAGTAGTGGCTGGTTCAAAAGGAGGGTGAGTTTTTCCAAGACATAGCTGAGGTCCCATGCAGGTATTGGTGATCTCCTTGGAGGCCTTAAGTTCTTGGCTCCTCTGAGGTACTGCCTTAAGGGATGAGAAAAGGTTGGTGGCTCTGTACTGTAATGAGCCAAAATGGCAGATGCATGAATTTTAATCGATGAAATGGATAGGCCCTTGTCCAGCATCAGTCAAGTATGGCAAAATCTGAGGAATATTTAGTACAGATGTCTCATTCCCTTGTGCCTGGTTCCAAGCACAGAATCTTCCATTTTCCAGCATAAGATTTTCTAGTACTCTGCCTTCTGGCCTCCAAAATGACATCCATCACAGCTTTAGTGAGAGGTGTGTTTTGTATGACTACATTATCCGCCATGCTGCCAGATTTAAGGTCCTGAGTTGGCTGTGCACGATCTGATTGTTCTGCTGGGACAGTAGAGGAGGTATTTGAGGTAAGGTCCAAGCAAGGCATTGAGACCAGCTCCTTAGGATTGGATACGAGTACTGGCAGGGCCTGTCTGGGGCAATCAGTATCATCTTTGGCTTCTCTTGTCTGACCTTTAGGAGTACCCTTGGGGAGGAGAGGCAGTGGAGGCATATACTGCTATGTTTTTCCAGCTGAATGATAGGATGTCCACTTTCCATGCTCGTCTGTGATAAGTCCTTGTGCAGAATTTTTCTAGTTGGTAGTTGTGATTAGAGGCAAATAGATCTATATCTGGGCATCCCCATTTCCTTGTTATCATGCTGAAACCTTGTGGATCCAATTGCCACTCGTGGGGATCCATGAGGTTTCTGCTTAGTTCGTCTGCCAGAGTATTTATCTTTCCTGGCAGGAATTGCTCCTGCAGATGTACTTGGTAAGTCAATGCTGTGTCCCACAAAGTCATGGCTAGTCTGCAGAGGGGGAAAGAATGAGTGCCTCCCTGCTTGTCTATATACCACATGACCGTGGTGTTGTCTGTCTATCAGTAGTTATCTCGGATGAAGTAGGTCCTTGAAGGCTGTCAGTGCATTTTGAACAGCTAGCATCTCTTTTTGATTGATATGTAGATGCATTTGGTTTGAGGACCATGTGCCTTGAATACATCTTCCTGCCATGTGGGCCCCCCAGGCATAATCTGATGCATCCGTTGTTGATGTCTGCCTGGCTGGGGGTAAAGTGAATGGCTGTCCCTTGTTCTGGTGACAAGCCTTCGCCCATCGAAATTCCTGTTGCAGGCAGGGAATGACAGTAATCCTGGTTTCCAGGCTGTGGCAATGTTGAGTCACAACACTTTTTAGGTACCACTGAGGTTTCCTCATATGCAGTCTTGCATATGGAATTAGTAGGATGCAGGATGCCATGAAGCCCAAAGCCTGCAGAATTTTTCTTGCAGATAACTGGGCCTGTATTGCCAACATTTTGAAATAGTCAGTTGCCTTTGTCTGGCATGAGAAGCCATCTGGGCAGTTGTATTTAAGCTTGTACCCAGGAATATTATCTCTTGAGAGGGTACTAGTTTTGATTTCTTTTCGTTGACTGTGTACCCTAGGCATGTTAAGTCTCTTTACAAACGTCAGATGCTGTAGTAGAATGTCCTTGTTCTCTGCTTGAATGAGGCAGTCGTCCAAGTAAGGATATATTTGTATTCCTCTGTCTGCAGAATGCAATTACTGGTGCCAGGCACTTTGTAAAGACCCTGGGCGCAGTAGATAAGCCAAAGGGCAGTGCAGAGAATTGGTAATGCATTGAGTCAGCTTTGAATCGGAGGTATCTTCTGCATGTTTGTCTGACTGGAACATGCAGGTATGCCTCTTTTAGGTCTAAAGTCACAAGCCAAGCCTTCTTGCCCAGCATGGGCAGAAGCTGCTGTAAAGTCAACATTTTGAATGTTGGTATATCCAGGTTTGTGTTTAGAATAGATAGGTCCAGTATTGGTCTCCAGGTCTTGTCCTTTCTTGGAACCAAGAACAGTCTTGAGTAAAATCCTTGTCCCTGCTCTTGCGCTGGTACTTGTTGAATGGCCCCCATGTCCATGAGGGATGGGACTTGTTTTTGTGCCTCTGCCCATTGATTTTTTTGGCAGGTCTGGCCAACCATTTGCCCTTGGCAGGGTATGGAAGTGAAACTTGTAGCCTTGTGACACTGTCTAGGACCCATTTGTCCTGGGTTATAATGTGCCAATTTTGAGAAAAAAGTGCTAGTTTTCCCCCTAAAGGTGCTGCAGAAGAAAAGTCCTTGGCGCAGGCAGGGGGAAGTCATTGGTACCGTTTCCTGTATGGCTGTGATTTGTCCTCTCAGCTTTTGGAGGTAGAAGCACCCCATTGTTTACACCTGTACGAACCTTGGGGCTGGGATTTGCCTCTAGGGCATCTGGATCTGCCCCTTTGTGGCCTGTGACACTGGAAAGGTCCAATTCTTTGTAAGCCAGTGTCTGCTAAATCTTGGAGGCTGCACCTGTAAGAAATCCTTGACAGTTTGCATAGATTTTGCTTTATCCTCCATTTTCTTTAACACCTTCTGCCTTAACACCAAACAAGGTTTCATGCTGTAATGGAGCATCTAATAATTTTGCTTTGACAGGATCAGGCAGACTTTGTTCATTTAACCAAGAATGCCTTCTAATGACAGAACCCGTAACAGCGCCCCTGCAGGAGGCCTCCAGAGAATCAAAACCACATTGCAACGTATGCTTTCCAATTTGTTCAGCTGCATGCAATAAATCCTGCATTTCTTTGTTTTCTGCACATTCAGAATTTAACATTTTCTGTTTAAGCAGGGACATATTGCTGATATTTGAGCATATGAAACTGGCAATTTAAGGCCCTTATAGCCAAGGTAGCAAAAGCGTAAATCTCATTTCCCCATCTGTCCAGAGCCCTAGAATCTCTGTCAGAGGGGGTAGGGTTCTTTGCAGTGGAAGCCTTGACCCCTTTGGGACCCGGAGATATAGCTTCTGGGTCTGCAGCAGGGTTTTTGAAAGGGAATTTATGAGAATCAGGAACCCTGTAGTATCTGTCCGGCTTAACAGGAGCTGGAGGTAAGGAGTCAGGAGTCAGACTAGACCTCTGAAAACACATCTACAATGTCTAACAGGTGGAATAGCTAGGGGCCTGTGTTGTGGTAGTAAAAGGAAGTCTCTGAGCCTTTCCTTAAGATTCTGAAAAATCTTGGCTCTCCCAGTGGAAATGTTCCCAAATGGTATGCAAGGTTTCCCCAAAGGAGTGGCCCTTGGGAGGAGAGGCTGAAGGGATCGATTCCTCAGCATCAGAATCCTCATAGGGAGGAAAGTACAGTTGTGTACCTACCATAAATGTAGATGTTAGAGTGTATTCACTGTTGCAGTCATTACAACTGGGTTATCCTGCTGGCAGGCTACCCGCAGTCGGCCTGAATTCCAAAGTCTAGGTCCGGTGTCGGCTGCTATCGCCTCCTCCCTGACGTCAGTTCGCCAAGGGTATAAAAGATGCAGCCCACGCCATTATCAGTTTTTCTTGCCCCAGATGTCAGGTTCCCCCAAAAGGGTAGGCTAAAAATGTCAATAAAGCATGCATGCACCAAAGTAAATGATTCCTTCATCTACAAGCAAATACACCACATAGGTTGTATAGAATAGAGAAGTACAGATAAGTTCCAGCAAAGATAAGGGGGATGGTGGGAGGGTAACCTGGACTGCAACAGTGAATACACTAACATCTAAATTCATGGTAGGTACACAACTGTACTATGTTCGTGTTTCACTGTTGCAGTCATTACAATTGGGTTGAATCCCAAAGCTAAGGTTGGGAGGCTGGAGCTAAATAGGATTAGGAGCAGCTATGAGGCCCTGCAGAACTGCAGTGGCAAAGCCTGCCCTGGACTTAGAGTGGAGCGGTAAGTGATAGTGCTTTGTAAAAGTGTGCACTGAACTCCAGGTTGCAGCCTCTAAATTGTCTTTGGTTGGTACGCCTCTGAGGCAGGCTGCTGAAGTGACTGCTCTGGTTGAATGCAGCCTAATGCCCTTAGGCACTGATTTGCCATGTTGTGAATAGCAGAAAAGAATGCAGTGGCCTATCCACTTTTGAAATAGTCTGCTTGTGATCCTGCAGCATATGCCACTAGTACTTGCTCAGTCTGAAAGATTTGGATCTGTCCAAGTAGAAGCGCAGCTGTCTGTGTATGTCCAAAGAATGCAGAAGTCTCTCACCCTTATTCTGTGGGTTTGGATACAATGTAGGCAAGTGAACAGTTTGGTTAAGGGCCACACTGGGCACTACCTTAAGCATAAATGTTGGGTTTGTCCTTGGAGAAATCCTGTCTGGATGGAAAATGATAAAACGTTCCACAGCCATGAGTGCCTGTAGCTCAGATTCATCTTGCAGAGGTTATTGCTAGGAGCAGAGCTGTTTTCCAAGATAAAAATTTTATATCAGCTGTAGCGGCTGGCTCAAAAGGAGGCAGGGTGAGTTTTTTCAAGACATAATTGAGGTCCCATGTAGGTATTGGTGACCTCCTTGGAGGCCTTAAGTTTTTGGCTCCTCTGAGGTACTGCCTTAGTAACGGATGAGAAAAAATAGGTGGCTCTGTATTGTAATGAGCTGAAATGGTAGAGGCACGAATCTTAATTGATGAAAAGGATAGGCCTTTGTCCAGCATCTCAGTTAAGTATTGCAAAATCTGAGGAATAATTGGTACAATCGTGTCAATTCCTTGTGCCTGGTTCCAAGCACAGAATCTCTTCCATTTTTCAGCATATGATTTTCTGGTACTAGGCCTCCTGACTTCCAAAATAACATCCATCACCGCTTTAGAAAGAGGGGTGTTTTGAATGACTACATTATCCGCCATGCTGTGCAGGATCTGATTGTTTTGTTGGGACAGTAAGTGAGGAATGTGAGGTAATGTCCAGGCTGGGCATTGAGACAGATTCCTTAGGATTGGGTTACCAGTGCTGACGGGGCCAGTCTGGGGCAATCAATTTTTGGCTTCTCGTCTGACCTTTAGGGGTACCTTGGGGAGGAGAGGCATATACTGTTAAGTTTTTCCAGCTGAAAGACAGAGCATCCACTTTCCATGCTTGCTTGTGATAAGTCCTTGTGCAGAATCTCTGTAGCTGGCAGTTGTGAGGGGAGGCAAATAGATCTTTGTCCGGGCATCCCCATTTCCTTATGCTGAAGACTTGTGGATCCAACTTCCACTCATGGGGATCCATGAGGTTTCTGCTTAGTCTGCCAGAGTATTTTTCTTTCCTGGCAGGAATTGTGCCTGCAGACGTACTTGGTAAGTCAATGCTGTCCCACAAAGTCATGGCTAGTCTGCAAAGGGGGCAGGAATGAGTGCCTCCCTGCTTATGTACCACATGACTGTAGTATTGTCCGTCTATCAGTGGTTGTCCCGGATGAAGTTGATCCTTGAAGGCTGTCAGGGCATTTGAACAGCTAGCATCTCTTTTTGATTGATATGTAGATGCATTTGGCTTGCGGACCATGTGCCCTGAATACATCTTCCTGCCATGTGGGTCCCCCAGGCATAATCTGATGCATCTATTAAGGTCGCCTTGCTGTGGGTAAAGTGAAAGGCTGCCCCTTGTTGTGGTGACAGACCTTTGCCCACCATCGAAACTTCTGTTGCAGGCAGGGAATGAGGGTAATTATTATTTCCAGGCTGTGGCAAAGTTGAGTCCAAACACTTTGTATATGAGGAAACTTCAGTGGTATCTAGTCGTGCATATGGAATTAGCAGAATGCAGGATGCCATGAAGCCAAAGCCTGCAGAATTTTTCTTGCAGATAACTGGGCCTTTGTTGCCAACAGTTTGAAATAAGTAGTCGGTTGTCTGTTTGTATAGCGTGAGATAAGCCATCTGGGCAGTTGCATTTAAGCTTGCACCCAGGAATATTTTCTCTTGAGAGGGTACTAGTTTTGATTTCTTTTTGTTTACCGTGTACCCTAGGCATGTTAGTAATCTTTTTACAAACGCTAGAATGTCCTTGTTCTCTGCTTGAATGAGGCAGTCCAAGTAAGGATATATTAGTATTCCTCTGTCTGCAGAAGCCTAGTCTGTCCTGGACCTCAGTTGCCTGTCCTTTTCTTCGCGTTTCTTGTGAACTCCGGTAGTCTGATAGCTATCAGACACTGTACAATTAAATCTTCGGCCAAAATAACAAAAAGCAAAATTGTACAGACGCTTAGTGCGTTGGTTAAATCTAGCACAAAACCGACAACTAGCAACGGCGTGGTCAGGGCCTAGGCAAGGAATAAAGTAAGAGTGAAAGTCCTTATGAGGTATTTGCTTCCCACAAGAAATATAATTATTAACTTTTTCTGACATCGGTCTGGAGCAAGAAAAGAGTTTCCCCAACGGGGTACTTGGCTTTTAATGAAGACTTCGGATCTGAAATTCGAACATGAAAATCTCAGGAGTCGGCCGACCGGCACTTGCGAACTGCTTCTGGCACCGCACGGCAAGAAAGACCGAAGAAAATGGCTTCAGCTGCATCTTTTATACCCTGGACGCTCTGACATCAGGGAAGAGGCGACAGCAACAGACGTCGGACCAAGACTTTGGAATTCAGGCCGAGAGAGGGCAACCTGCCAGCAGGATAACCCAAATGTAATGACTGCAACAGTGAAACACTAAGAACATACAGGACTGCAACAGTGATTACACGCAAACATCTACATTTATGGTAAGTGTACACAACTGTACTAGGTTCGTGTTTCACTGTTGCAGTCATTACATTTGGGTAGAATCCCAAAGCTATGGTTGGGAGGATGGATTTATACAGCATTAGGAGCAGCTATAAGGCCCTGCAGGACAGCAGTGGCAAAGCCAGCTCTGGATTTAGAGAAGAGGGGTAAATGGTAATGTTTGGTGAACGTATGAACTGAGCTCCAGGTAGCAGCTTCAAGAATGTCTCTGGTAGGAACCCCTCTGAGAAAGGCTGCTGAAGTAGATGCAGCCCTGGTGGAATGAGATCTGATCCCCTTGGGGATAGCTTTACCATGGTGCATATAGCAGAAACAAATACAATGGCTTATCCATTTGGAAATAGTCTACTTTGAAATAGCCTTTCCCTCTGCCCCTGCAGCAAATGCCACCAACAGTTCAGATTTTCTTAGAGATTTTGTCCTGTTTAAGTAGAATCAGAGTTGTCTGGGTACATCCAATGAATACAGAATCCACTCACCCTTGTTCTGTGGATTGGGAAAGAAAGTTGGCAGATGAATGGTCTGATTAAGAGCCACACTGGATACCACCTTAGGCATAAAAGATGGATTGGTCTCGAGAGCCACTCTGTCCGGATGAAAAATAATGAAAGGCTCCACTGCCATAAGAGCCTGTAATTCTGAGATCTTTCTAGATGAAGTGACTGCTAAAAGGAAAGCGGTTTTCCAAGAGAGAAAATTTAGTTCCGCAGTATCGGCTGGCTCAAAAGGAGGGAGAGTGAGTTTTTCCAAAAAAAAATTGAGGTCCCATACAGGAGTTGGTGCTCTCCTGGGAGGTCTTACATTTTTGGCCCCTCTGAGATACTGCTTTAGCAGAGGATGAGAGAACAGGGGAAGTTCTGTTGTAATGAGCTGACATGGCAGAAGCATGGATTTTTATGGAAGAAAAAAGATAGGCCCTTGTGAAGCATCTCAGTTAAGTATTGCAGAACCTGAGGAATATTGGGCATTGCTGTGCTTTATTCCTTGATTGGTTCCAGGCACAGAATTTTTTCCATTTGTCAGCATAAGATTTTCTAGTACTAGGCCTTCTAGCCTCCAAAATGACATCCATCACAGGTTTGCTGAGAGATGTCAAAGGTGAAATTAGTTGATTAGCCACGCTGCAAGATTCAAAGTTTGGAGCAGAGTGTGCAGAATTTGGTAGTTCTGCTGAGACGGTAGGTAAGGTGTCTGAGGCAAGGTGCCACGGAGGAAGGTGTGGCACATTGCGCAGGAGTGGGTACCAGTGTTGGAGAGGCCATTCTGGAGCAATCAGAATCCTTTTTAGTTTGTCCTGTTTAACTTTTAGTAGGACTTTGGAGAGCAGAAGCAGAGGGGGAAAAGCATAGACCGTTAGAGCATCAACTTGCCAAGCTATTTTGTGATGAACTCTTGTGCAGAATTTGTCCAACTGATAGTTCTGGGGTGAGGCAAAAAGATCTATGTCTGGGCTCCCCCATTTGCGTGTCAACATGTTGAAAACGTGTGGTTCCAGTTTCCATGTGTGAGTCCATAAGATTTCTGCTTAGTTCGTCTGCCAAAGTATTTAGCTTTCCTGGCAGGAATTGAGCTTGTAGATGTATCTGATAAGTCAAGGCCATGTTCCACAATGCCATGGCTAGTCTGCAAAGGGGGTAGGAATGTGTACCCCTCCTGCGTACCACATTGACTGTGGTTTTGTCTGTCTTATCATTAGTTGTCCTGGATGAAAGTAATCCTTGAAGGCTGTCAGAGCATTCTGTACAGCTAGCATCTCTTTCTGATTGACATGTAGGTGCACTTGATTTGGGCTCTATTTGCCCTGAAAGCATTTCCCTGACAGTTGTGCCCCCCCAAGCATAGTCTAATGCACCTGTAGTTAGGGTTTGGCTGGCAGGGAGTGGAGTGAATGACGGTCCCTTGTTTTGGTGGCAGGCGTCTGCCCACCATAGGAACTCTAGTTGGAGGCAAGGTACAACAGGAATCATTGTTTCCAGGCTGCGACAATATTGACTCCATAAACTTTTTAAGTATCACTGAAGTTTCCTCATATGCAGTCTTGCATATGGAATTAGAAGAATGCAGGAGGCCATGAACCCCAAGGCCTGCAGAATTTGCCTTGCAGATATAGCAGGGTTTTTGTGGCCACCTGTTTACAGTAAGTCGCCAATTGAATTTGCTTTTCTGGCGCAAGTTAAGTCATCTGGGCAGTTGTATTCAAGCTTGCACCCAGGAATGTAATTTTTGAGAGGGTACCAGTTTTTTTTTCGTTTATGGTGTACCCTAGACAAGTCAGAACCCTTTTTACAAATGCCAGATGCTTTAGAAGACTGTCATTTTCTGCCTGCATTAGACAATCATCCAGGTATGGATATATGTGAATATTTATTTGCCTGCAAAAGGCAATTACTGGAGCAAGGCACTTTGTGAAGACCCTGGGCATAGTAGATAAGCCAAAGGGCAGTGCAGGGAAGTGGTAATGCAAGCAACCTGCTTTGAAGCGGTGGCATCTTCTGCAAGATTCCTTGACTGGGATATGCAGGTAAGCCTCTTAAGTCTAGAGTTGCCAACCAGGCATCTTTGCCTAGAATAGGTAGTAAAGTACAGTTGTGTACCTACCATAAATGTAGATGAGTGTATTCACTGTTGCAGTCATTACTCTTGGGGTTATCCTGCTGGCAGGCTACCCTGCAGTCGGCCAGAATTCCAAAGTCTAGGTCCGGCGTCTGTTGCTGTTGCCTCTTCCCTGACGCCAGTGCGCCAGGGGGTATAAAATATGCAGTCACCATTTTCTTCAGTTTTTCTTGCCCCAGATGTCAGGTGCCCCCAAAATGGTAGGCTAAAAATATTATGCCAATAATTATGCATGCAGTAAAATAAACATTTCCTTCATCTACAAGCAAATACACCACATAGGTTGTGTATAAGATAAAGTACAGGTAAGTCTAAGCAAAGAAAAGGGGGATGGTGGGTGGGTAACCTAGACTGCAACAGGGAATATACTCTAACATCTACATTTATGGTGGGTACACAACTGTACTATGTTAGTGTTTCACTGTTGCAGTCATTACTCTTGGGTTGAATCCCAAAGCTGAGGTTGGGTGGCTGGGCCTAAATAGGATTTAGGAGAGGCTAAAAGGCCTTGCAGAACTGCAGTGGTGAAGCCTGCTCTGGATTTAGAGTAGAGCGGTAAATGGTAGTGCTTTGTAGAAGTGTGCACTGAACTCCCAAGTTGCAACCTCTAAAATGTCTTTGGTTGGTACTCTGAGAAAGGCTACTGAAGTGGCTGCTGCCCTGGTAGAATGAGACCCAATGCCCTTAGGCACTGATTTGCCATGTTGTGAGTAGCAGAAACTAATGCAGTGGCCTATCCATTTTGAAATAGTCTGTTTTGAGATGGGCTTTCCTTGAAGATCCTTGCAGCACATGCCACTAAAAGTTGCTCAGTTTTTCTGAAAGCTTTAGTTTTGTCCAAGTAGAAGAGTAGTTGTATGTGTATGTCCAAGGAATGCAGAAGTCTCTCATTTTGTGGGTTTGGATAAAAGGTAGGCAAATTAATGGTTTGGTTAAGGGCTACACTGGACACTACCTTAGGCATAAATGTTGGGTTCGTCCTTAGAGAAACCCTGTCTGGATGGAAAATGATGAAAGGTTCCACAGCCATGAGTGCCTGTAACTCAAACTCATCTAACTCTGAAACTCGTCTTGCAGAGGTTATTGCTAGGAGCAGAGCTGTTTTCCAAGATAAAAACTTTATATCAGCTGTATTGGCTGGCTCAAAAGGTGGCAGTGCGAGTTTTTCCAAGACATAATCAAGTCCCATGCAGGTATTGGGGCTCTCCTTGGAGGTCTTATGTTTTTGGCCCCTCTGAGGTACTGCCTTAGCAATGGATGGGAAAAAATAGAAGGCTCCGTATTGTAATAAGCTGAAATGGCAGAGGCATGAATTTTAATTGATGAAAAGGATAGGCCTTTGTCCAGCATCAGTTAGGTATTGCAAAATCTGAGGAATATTTGGTACAGATGTGTCAATTCCTTGTGCCTGGTTCCAAGCACAGACTTCCATTTTTCTGCTTAAGATTTTCTGGTACTTGGCCTCCTGGCCTCCAAAATAACATCCATCACTGCTTTAGAGAGAGGCGTGCGTTGAATGGTTACATTATCCGCCATGCTGCCAGATTTAGGGTCATGAGTTGACTGTGCAGAATCCAATTGTTTCGCTGTGCCAGTAAGTGAGGAATTAGAGGCAATGTCCAGGCTGGGCCTTGAGAAGCTTTTTAGGATTGGATACCAGTGCTGGTGTGGCCAGTCTGGGGCAATCATTCTTGGCTTTTCATCTGCCCTTTAGGAGTACCTTGGGGAGGAGAGGTGGAGGAAGAAAGACATATACTGTTAGACTTTTACAGCTGAATGACAGAGCATCCACTTTCCATGCTTTCTTGTGATAAGTCCTTGTGCAGAATTTCTGTAGTTGGCAGTTGTGAGGGGAAGCAAATATATCTGTGCATCCCCATTCCTTTATTATGCTGAAGACTTGTGGATCCAGTTTCCACTCGTGGGGATCCGTAAGGTTTCTGCTTAGTTTGTCTGCCAGAGTATTGTTCTTTCCTGGCACGAATTGTGCTTGCAGGTGTACTTGATAAGTCAATGCTGTGTCCCACAAAGTCATGGCTTGTCTGCAGAGGGGGTAGGAATGTGTGCCTCCCTGCTTATGTACCACATGACTGTAGTATTGTCCGCCCTTATCAGTAGTTGTCCTGGATGGAAAAGATCCTTGAAAGCTGTCAGGGCATTCTGAACAGCGAGAATCTCTTTTTGATTGATATGTAGATGCATTTGGCTGGTGGACCATGTGCCCTGAATACATTTTCCTGCCATGTATGCTTCCCAGGCATAATCTGATGCATCTGTTATTGACTGCCTGGCTGTGGGTAGAGTGAATGGCTGTCCCTTGTTGAGGCGACAGGCATGCGCCCACCATCAAAACTCCTGTTGCAGGCAAAGGAATGAGGGTAATTCATGCTTCCAGGCTTTGACAATGTTGAGTCCAGACACTTTTTAGGTACCATTGAAGTTTCCTCATATGCAGTCTGGCATATGGAATTAGCAGAATGCAGGATGCCATGAAGCCCAAAGCCTGCAGATTTTTTCTTGCAGATAACTGGGTCTTTGTTGCCAACATTTCGAAGCAAGAAGTTAGTTGCCTTTGTCTGTCTGGCGTGAGATAAGCCATCTGGGCAGTTGTATTTAAGCTTGCACCCAGGAATATTATCTCGAGATGGTACTAGTTTTGATTTCTTTGTACCCTAGGCAAATTAATCTTTTTACGAATGCCAGATGCATTAGCAGAGTGTCTTTGTTCTCTGCTTGTATAAGGCAGTCGTCCAAGTAAGGATAAATTTGAATTCCTCTGTCTGCAAAATGCAATTAATGCTGCCAGGCATTTTGTGAAGACCCTGGGCACAGTACATAAGCCAAAGGGCAGTGCAGAGAATTGGTAGTGCATTGAGCCAGCTATGAATCTGAGGTATCTTCTGCAAGATTGTCTGATTGGTATATGCAGGTATGCCTCTTAGGTCCAAAGTTACAAGCCAAGCCTTCTTGCCCAGCATGGGCAGAAGCTGCTGCAGAGTTAACATTTTGAATTTTGGAACATCCAGAAATGTGTTTAGAAAAAAAAAAAGAGGTCCAGTACTGGTCTCCAGGCTTTGTCCTTTCTGGGAACCAAGAAAAGTCTAGAGTAAAATCCTTGTCCCTGCTCTTGCTGTGGTACTTGCTGAATGGTCCTCATTTGCATAAGGGAAGCAACTTGTTTTTGTGCCTCTGCCCATTGACTGTGTGGCAGGTTTGGCATACCTTTTGCCATTGGCAGGGTGCGAAAGTGAAACCTGCAGCCCTGGGACACTACATTCAATACCCATTTGTCCTGGGTGATCATGTGCCAATTTTGAGAGAAAAGTGCTAGTTTTCCCCCTAAGGGGGCTGCAAGAAGACAAGTGCTTGGTGCTGGCAGAGGCAAGTCATTGGGACCGTTTCCTGTATGGCTGTGCTTTGTCTTCTCCACTTTTGGAGGTAGAAGAGCCCCACTGTGTAGGCCTGTATGAGCCCTGGGGCTAGGATCTGCCTCTGGGACGTCTATATCTGCCTCTGTGGCCTGTCCGACACTGGAAAGGACCAATTCTTTGTAGGACAGTTCCTGCTAAATTTTGGTAGCTGAACCTGTAAGAAATCCTTTACTGTTTGCATAGATTTCGCATTGTCCTCCATTTTCTTCAAAACCTCCTCTGCTTTAACACCAAATAAAGTATCATGCTGTAATGGAGCATCTAATAATTTTGTTTTAACATGATCAGGCAGATTTTGTTCCTTTAACCAAGCATGCCTCCTAATGACAGAACCCATAACTGCGGCCCTGCAGGAGGCCTCCAGAGAATCAAAGCCACATTGCAATGTATGCTTTTCCCACTTCAGTTGCATGCAGTAAATCCTGTATTTCCTTATTTTCTGTACAATCAGAATTAGTCAACATTTTCTGTTTAACAGTGACATTAAGTATTGCTGATATTTAATCATATGAAACTGACAATTTAAAGCCCTCACAGCCAAAGTAGCAGAAGTGTAAACCCTTTTCCCCCCATCTGTCTAGTGCTCTTGAATCCCTGTCAGAAGGGGCAGGGTTTTTTGCAGTAGTGGCCTTAACCCCCTTGGGACCCTGAGAAATAGTTTCTGGGTCAGCAGCAGGATTTTTATAAAGAAATTTATGTGAATCTGGAACTCTGTAGTATCTGTCTGATAACAGGAGCTGGAGGCAAGGAGTCTGGAGAAAGGCCAGACTGAAAATACATCTACTATGTCTAGCACAGGGGGAATAGCAAGAGGCCTGTGCTGAGGAAGTAAAAGAAAATTTCTAAGCCTTTTCTTTGATTGAGTAATCTTGGCTCTCCCAGTGGAAATGCTCCCTCATGGTATGCAGGGTTTCCCCAAAAGAATAATCCTCAGGAGAGGCTGAAGGAATGGATTCTTCAGCATCAGAATCCTCACAGGGAGGAAGAGAGTATTCCTTTACAGAAGAGGAGCCAAAGGAAATGGAAACTCACAGGGAGGAAGAGAGTATTCCTTTACAGAAGAGGAGCCAAAGGAAATGGAAACCTGATATGAAGAGTCATAGTCTGTCTCTTGCCTAGGCCTCTTGTCAGGAGGGGGATGGGAACCCCTGAATAAAGGTAACAAGGTCTTTGGCCATTTTCAGCATCTGTTTCTTAGGCATGGAAGTCTGTCCTGGAGAATGCTGTACTTGTTTGTCTTTAAAGCTGCTGTAGTCTTTGCTTTTGAAGCAGAAGTAGGCCTTACATAGAGCTGTGTAGGTCTGAAAACACCCTCAGAAGCAGATGCCTGCTCAGCGGCTCCGGACCCATCTGAGGGAATGATTTCAGTGTCCAATACATTGAGTATCCAGAGGCCTAGCTGGCACTGCGTGGGAGTCGTTGGTGGCCTGTGGCTCTAAGGTAGCGGGTGTCAGGGGCTGAGAAAGCACCTCACTGAGAACCGGCGACTGGCTTAGCACAAGCCTCGTCTGTTTTGGATCTCAGATGCCTGTCGTCCTCTTTTTCCTTGCATTTTTTAGAAAGTCCAGTCGACTGTTCCAACAGCATAATGTAATTGAATTTTCGGCCAAAGTAATGATAAACAAAATCAAACTGACGCTTAATAGTGCGTTTGTTGAATCGAGCACAAAACCGACAGCTAGCAATGTTATGATCAGGGCCTAGGCAAGGAATACAGTAAGAATGATGATCCTTATGAGGTATTTGCTTCCCACAAGAAATACAATTGTTATCTTTTTCTGACATCGGTCTGGAGCAAGAAGTTTCCCCAACGGGGTACTTAGCTTTAAAGACGACTTCGGATCTGAAATTAGTCTGAAAATCTCAGGAGTCGGCCAACCGGCACTTGCCAACTGCTTTTGCTTCGGGCACCGCGCGGCAAGAATGATTGAAGAAAATGGTGTCTGCTGCATCTTTTATACCCCTGGCACACTGATGTCAGGGAAGAGGCGACAGCAACAGACGCCGGACCTAGACTTTGGAATTCTGGCCAACTGCGGGTAGCCTGCCAGCAGGATAACCACAAGAGCAATGACTGCAACAATGAAACAAGATGAACATCTGCTGAAGAGTCAGCATCTTGAATTTTGGAATGTCCAGAGATGTATTTAAGAGTGGATAAGTCCAGAACTGGACACCATGATTTGTCATTTCTGGGTACCAGGAAAAGTCTTTAATAGAAACCTGGTCCTTTTTCTCTTCTGGTACTGGTTGAATTGCCCCCATATTCTTGGACAGAACTTGTTTTTGCCCTGGTCGAATGTGGTCTAATGTTATTTGGGACTGATTTTCCATGCTGTATGTAGCAGTACCAAATACAGTGTCCTATCCATTTGGATATAGTCTGCTTTGAGATAGCCTTGCCCTGCGATCCTGCAGCATATGCCACAAACAGTTGCTCAGTTTTCCTGAAAGCTTTTGTTTTGTCCAAGAAGAAGCATAGCTGCCTGTGTATGTCCACAGAATGCAGAAGTTTATCCCCTTTATTCTGGGGGTTTGGATAAAAGGTTGGCAAAATGGATGGTTTGGTTAAGAGCCACACTAGATACCACCTTTGGCATAAAGGTAGGGTTTGTCCTTACCCTGTCCTGATGAATATATGATGAATATAAAAGCTTCCACTGCCATTAATGCCTGTAGCTCAGACTCTTCGTGCTGAAGTTTCTGCCAGGAGCAGAGCTGTTTTCCATGATAAAAATGTTAGATCGGCTGTATTGGCTGGCTCAAAAGGTGGTAGGGTCAGTTTTTCCAAAATGAAATTGAGGTCCCAAGTTGGTGTTCTCCGGGGCGTTCTTATATTTTTTAGCCCCTCTGAGGTACTGCTTTAGCAAGGGATGAGAGAATAAAGGAGGATCCGTTTTGTAATGTGCTGAAATGGCAGAGGCGTGGATCTTAATTGATAAAGGATAGGCCTCTGTCCAGCATCTCAGTTAAGTATTGCAAAATCTGAGGAATGTGCATTTGAGAGCAAACTTCTCAGCACCTGCAATGTACCGGGAATTGTCCTCTTCAGCAGTTCATGGATACATGTACTGGTAATATATTTCTAAGTACGGCTGTAAATTCTTTTGTACTAGTCCTGTTACTCATACTGTTATTGGAACTGTCTGGGTCTCTTTTTCAAGATTGAGTAATCTTGACTTTCCCAATGGAAATGCACCCTTATGGTATGTAAAGTTTCCCCAAAAGAATAATCCTCAGAAGGAGAGGCTGAAGGGATAGATTCCATCAGAGTCCTCATAGCGGGGTAGAGAGTATCCCTGGTCTGAAGAGGAATCAGAGGAAATGGAAACCTGATCAGAGGAGTCAGTCTGTATCCTGCCTAGGCCTTTTCTCAGGAGGGGGATGGGAACCCCTGATTAGAGTAATGAGGTCTTCGGCCATTTTAAGCATCTGTTTTAGGCATGGACTGTCCAGAAGAATGCTGCACTTGTTTCTTTGTCTTTAATGGTACCTTTGTCTTGGCTGTTTTAATGGTAAGTTGTGAAGGTCTGAAAACACCCTCAGAAGCCGATGCCTGCTCAGTGGCTCCGGACCCATCTGAGGGATTAGTTTCCGTAGGCCCAATACCTTGAGTTTCTAGAAGCCTAGCTGTCTCCACATGGGAGTCGGAAGCGGCCTGTGGCTCTGAGGTAGCAGGTGTCAAGGGCTGCGAAAGCACCTCACCGAGAACTGGCGACTGGCCTAGAAGAGGTTTAATTGGTTTTGGACCTCTGATGCCTGTCTTTATCCTTGTCTTTGCGTTTTTTCGGTATTGAGGTAGTCGGCTGATCCGACGGCATAATATAATTGAACCTTCGTCCAAAGTAGTGTAAAGCAAAATCAAAACGTCTTTTTATAGTGCGTTTGTTAAATCTAGCACAAAACTGACTAGTGACGTCGTGATCAGGGCCTAGGCATGGAATACAGTAAGAGTGGAAGTCCTTATGAGGTATTTGCTTCCCACAAGAAATATAATTAACTTTTTCTGACATCTGTCTGAGGCAAGAAAAAAAAGTTTCCCTAACAGGGTACTTAGCTTTTATTGAAGACTTCGGATCTGAAATTAGACTTCAAAAATCTCAGGAGTTGGCCGATCGGCACTTGCGAACTGCTTCTGCTTCAGGCACTGAGCGGCAAGAAAGACTGGAGAAAATGGCGTTGGATGCATCTTATATACCCCCTGGCGCACTGACAGGGAAGAAGCGACAGCAACAGACACCGGACCAAGACTTTGGCCGACTGCGGGACTGCCTGATGGCAGGATAACCCAAGTGTGATGACTACAGCAGTGTAACACGAACATCTGGGTTTTTGTTGCCATTTGTTTGAAGTATGTTGTCAGTTGCCTTTGTCTGGTGTGAGGAAAGCCATCTGGGCAGTTGTAGTCATGCTTGCACCCAGGAATGTAATTAGGGAGGATACCAGTTGTGATTTCTTTCGTTTATGGTGTACCCTAGGCATGGCAGAAGCCTTTTTACAAATGCCAGATGTTGGAGTGTCCTTGTCCTCTGCTTGAATGAGGCAGTCGTCCAGGTAAGGATAAATCTGAATGTTTCTTTGTCTGCAGAATGCAATTACTGGTGTCGGGCACTTTGGCTCATCTACTGCGCCCAGGGTCTTTACAAAGGGAAGTGCAGAGAATTGGTAATGCAAAAAACGTGCTTTGAAGCTACCTTCTGCACAATTCCCTTATTGGGATATGCAGGTATGCCTCTTAAGTCTAGAGTTACTAACCAAGCATTCCTGCCTAACATAGGCAATAGTTGTTGTAAAGTCAGCATTTTGAATTTTGGAATGTTCAGGAACGTGTTCAAAAATCGATAAGCCCAGTATTGGACGCCATGAATAGTCTTTTCTGGGTACCAGGAAAAGTCTTGAATAAAAACCTTGTCTTTTTCCTTCTCTGGTACTGGTTGAATAGCCCTCATTATCCATGAGGGACATGACTTGATTCTGGGCCTCTGCCCCCTGGTTTTGTGGCATATCCGGCCATCCGTTTGGAATTGGCAAAGTATGGAAATGAAATGTGTACCCCCAGGATACTGTTTAATACCCACTTGTCCTGGGTAATTAACTGTCAATTTTGAGCAAGAAGTGCTAGTCCCCCCCCCCCCAGGGGGCTGCCAAAAGATAAGTGCTTGGTGATGGTAGAAGAAAGTCATTGAGATTGCTTACTGTAGAGCTGTGCTTTGTTTCCTCCAGATCTGGAGGTGGAGGCACCCCATTGCTTTGACCTGTAATAACCCGGTGATTGGTATCTGGAGCCTTTTGAGCACCCAGATTTGCCCTGAGTGGCTCTGTTGGACACAGGAAAGGACTAATTTTTAGTAGGCCAGTGCCTACTGAATCTGGGTGGCTGCACTTGCAAGAAATCTTTTACAGTTTGCATAGATTTAGCTTTGTCTTCCATTTTCTTTAAAACCTCTTCTGCCTTATTACCAGAGTATCATGCTGCAAAGGGGCACCCAACAATTTAGCTTTAACATGACCAGGCAGATTTTGCTCCTTGAGCCAGGCATGCCTTCTAATCGCAGATCCAGTAACTGCGGCCCTGCAAGAGGCCTCCAAGGAATCAAAACCACATTGAAAAGCATGCTTTCCAACCTGTTCTGCTGAATGCAATAATTCCTGTAACTATTTTGCACACTATCTGAAATCAACATAATTTTCTGTTTCAGTAAGCCCATAACATGCTGTTGATATTTAAGCATATGAAACTGACAGTTTAAGGCCCTGACTGCCAAGGCTGCAGATGTATAAACCTTCTTTCCCCCATCTATCCAGCGCCCTGGAATCCCTATCAGAGGGGGTAGGATTTTTGGCTGTAGGGGCCTTTACACCCTTGAGAAAGTCTCAGGATCAGCAGCAGGATTTCTGAATAGAAATTTGTGGGAGTCGGGAACCCTGTAATATCTGTCTGACTTACTAGGAGCCGGAGGCAGGGAATCAGGAGCCATACTTGATTCCGAAAACACATCAACAATGTCTAATACAGGAGGTACTGCCAAAGGCCTATGCAGAGGAAGAAGGAAATCCCAAAGTCTCTTTTTTGATTCAGAGAAGTCCTGACTCTCCCAGTGAAAATGTTCCCTTAAAGTACACAAAGTCTCTCCAAAAAAGAGTAATCCTCAGGAGGAGATGTAGATGGGATGGATTCCTCTGCATCAGAATCCTCATAGGGTGGAAAAGAAAATTCCTGATCAGAAGAGCAATCAGAAGAAATGGAAACCTGATCTGAAGATTCATAATCAAGTGCCTTGCCTAGGCCTCTTAGCAGGGGGGGTTGGGAACCCCTGATCAAGGTAATTAAATCCTCAGCCATTTTGATATCTGTTTTTAGGCATTGGGGTCTGAGCATGTGGCTCATGCATCTTTTTTTAGACAGAGGTTTTTGACCTTGTTTTTGTTGCTGGCGTCTGTTTAACATAAAAATGTTGAGGCCTGAAAACACCCCCAGAAGCCGGTGCCTGCTCAGCGGCTCCGGACCCATACAAGGGAGAGACATCCGTGGGTTCAATACTCTGAGAATCTCGCAGCATACCGGACTCCGAATGGGTCTCGGCAGAGGCCTGCGACTCAAAAGTAGCAGGTATCAAGGGCTGCGAAAGTGCCTCACTGAGTACTAGCAACTGGCTTAGGAGAAGCTTAGTCGTCGGTTTTGGACCTCGGTCTCTCTTTTTCGTTGTTTTTTGTGAACCCTGGTAGTCTGATTTCTAACAGACGACATTTCAGGATAATTAAATTTTGAACCAAAATATTTAGAAGCAAAACTATACCGATGCTTAATAGTGCGTTGGTTGAATCTAGCACAAAACCGACAGCAAGACACATTGTGATCTGGGCCTAGGCAAGGAATACAGTACAAATGAAAATCCTTATGAGGTTATTTGCTTCCCACAAGTAATGCAATTATTAACTTTTACTGACATCGGTAAGGAGCAAGAAAAAGTTTCCCCAACGGGGTACTTGGCTTTAGTTTGAAGACTCAGGTTCTGAAACTCGAACACGAAAATTTCAGGAGTCGGCCGACCGGCACTTGAACTGCTTCTGCTTTGGGCACCACGCGGCAAGAAAGACCTCGCTGAAAACTGGAGAACCGGTAGTCGGCCTAAGCGTGGTCTCAGTACTCGGTGCGGACCTCGGATGACAGTCCTTATCTTTGCGTCTTTTGCTTAAAACTGGTGTCGGTGTATCTGAAGACATGATATAATTAAATTTTTTGCCAAAATAATGAAGGGCGAACTCCGCCCGGCGCTTAATAGTGCGCTTGTTGAACCTAGCACAAAAACGGCAGGCCGAGACGACGTGGTCTGGGCCTAAGCAAGGTATACAGAAAGAGTGGAAATCCTTATGCGGTATTTGCTTCCCACAAGAAATGCAATTAACTTTGTCTGACATCGGTCTGAGGCAAGAAAAGTTTCCCCAACGAGCTACTTAGCTTTAAAGACGACTTCGGCTGAAATACTTTCGTAAATCTCAGGAGCTGGCTGACCGGCACTTGCTAACTGCTTCTGCTTCGGGCACCATGCGGCAAGAAAGACTGGGGAAAATGGCGTTGGCTGCCTCTTTTATACCCCTGCCGCACTGACTTCAGGGAAGAAGTGACAACCGACGCCGGACCTAGACTTTTGAATTCGGCCGACCGAGGACCTGTCTGACGGCAGGATAACCCATCTGTAATGACTGCAGCTGTATGCACGATGAACATCTGCTTCTGCTTTGGGCACCGCGCGGCAAGAAAGACGGAATAAAATGGCATCGGCTGCATGTTTTATACCCCCGACGACCCAACGTCATGGAAGTGGAGACAGCAAACCGATGCAGGACCCACAAAACTTTATTCAGGCCGACTGAGGGCAACCTGCCAGCAGACTACCCAAATGTAATGACTGCAACAGTGAAACACGAAGATCATCAGACAGTGCATGTTACCTGCTCTGAAGCGTAGGTATCTTCTGCAAGATTCCCTTATTGGGATGTGCAGGTAGGCTTCCTTTAAATCCAGTGTTGCCAACCAGGCATCTTTGCCTAGCAAGGGAAGCAGCTGATGCGTTAGCATCTTGAATTTTGGGATTTCCAAAAAAAAAGTGTTTAGGATAGACAGGTCCACGATAGGACGCCAGGAATTGTCTTTTCTGGGTACCAAAAAAGTCCCTAGTAGAAACCTTGCCCCCATTCTTTTTCTGGGACAGGTTCAATAGCCCTGATGCTTACCAGAGAGTGAACTTGCTTTTGAGCCACTGCCCACTGATTTGGGGGGTAGGTCTGGCCAACCGTTTGGGGTTGGTAAGGAGTGGAAGTGGAATCTGTATCCTTGGGGGAAACTATATTTAGAACCTATTTGTCCTGGGTAATGAGTTCCCAATTGTTTGCATGCAGGGCAATCTTTCCCCTAAAGGAACAGTCAGTTGAGCAGGGCTTGGAAGGTTTAAAGTTAAGTCACTGAGATAGTTTACCATAGGGGGGGGGGGGAGTCTTACTACTCTGCTTTGGAAGTGGGAGCCCCCCACTGCTTAGGCTTGAGTACCTTGGGACTGAAGCCTGGGTTTGGACTGAGAAGGACTGTAAGAGGCAGGAAAGAACCAATTCTTAGAGGACCAATGCCTACTAAATCTGGGAGGCTGTACTTGCAGGAAATCTTTAACAGTTTGCATAGATTTAGCTTTTTCCTCCAGCTTTTTAAGTACTTCTGTTCTGTTGCCAAACAGGCAATCTTGGTTTAAGGGAGCATCCAGCAATTTAGCTTTAACATGATCTGGCAAAGATTGCTCCTTATGCCAAGCATGCCTTCCAAGTACAGACCCAGTGACAGCAGCCCTGCAAGACGCCTCTAATGAATCAAAACCACACTGCAAAGTATGTTTTCCAACTTGTTCAGCAGAATGCATTAAATCATGTAATTCTTTATTTTCAACAGTCAGGAATCAACATTTTCTGTTTAAGCAATCCAATAATATGCGGCTGATACACATATGAAACTGTCAATTCAAGGCCCTAATGGGCAAAGTTGCAGAAGTGTATACCTTCTTACCCCATCTATCCAGCGCCCTGGAATCTCCATCAGAGGGGGTAGGATTTTTGGCAGTAGTAGCCTTAATGTCCTTGGGACCCTGTGAAATGGTCTCAGGATCCGCAGTAGGATTTTTAAAAAGGAACTTGAGAGAGTCCGGTACCCTGTAATACCTATCAGGTTTTCTGGGAGCAAGAGGTAAAGAGTCAGGGACCAGGCTAGATTCCAAGAAGGCATCTACAATGTCCAGTACAGGAGGGATAGCTAAAGGCCTGTGTTGAGGCAGCAGTAAATTCCCTAAGCCTCTGAGTCAGAGTAATCCTGGCTTTCCCAGCGGAAATGCTCCTTAAAAGTACGCAAGGTTTTGCCAAAAGAGAAATCCTCTGGAGGAGAAGCAAAGGGAATGGAGTCCTCTGCATCAGAATCCTCATAGGTGATGAGGGCAAACCCTGGTCAGAGAAAACAAATTTCAGAATCCTGATCAGAAGAATCAGAAGGAAAATCAGTCCTAGGTCTCCCCTGATTAGAGTAATAAAGGTCTTCAGCCACTTTTTTTTTTAAATTTAATTTATTTTTAAGGCATAGGGGCCTGACCATGCGGTCTGGGCATCTGTTTTCTAGGTATGGATCGAGTTTTAGGCCTTGAAGAATAAGATGGCGTCTGTTTAATATGCAAGTCAGTAGGCCTGAATACTCAGAAGCCGGTGCCTGCACAGCGGCTCCGGACCCATCCAAGGTAGAAACATCCGCAGGTTCCACAGTCTAAGAAGCATCTTGCGGCATACCGGACCCCAAATGGGTCTCAGTAGAGGCCTGCGAATCTGTAGTAGTGGGTATCAGGGGTTGCGAAAGCGCCTCACTGAGTACCAGCGAACTGGCGACTAGCTTAGAAGCGTCATCGGCAGCTTTGGACCTATGCGGTCTCTGTCTAAATCTGCGTTTATTCGGAATGTCTGCAGTCGGGTGGCTTACCGAAGCCATTTCTGGATAATTGAACTGAGTACCAAAATATTTAGATGCGTAAATAAACTAATAGTATGAGGTTTGAATAAGGCACAAAACAGACAGCAAGGTACGTTGTGGTCTGGGCCTAAGCACGGAATGCAGTACATATGAAAATCTTTATGAGGTATTTGCTTTTCACAAGAAATACAATTAACTTTTACTGACATCGGATTAGAGCAAGAAAAAGGATCCCCAACATGGTACTTAGCTTAGTTGAAGACTTCTGATCTGAAACTCGAAAACGTAAATTTCAGGAGTCGGCCGACCGGCACTTGCGAACTTCTTTTGCTTCGGGCACGGCAAGAAAGACTGATGTAATGGAGTCAGCTGCATGCTTTATACCCCTGACATCATGGAAGAAGAGACATCAACCGACGCAGGACCCAAGACTTTTAATCAGGCTGATTGAGGGTTACTGCAAGCAGATAACCCAAATGTGATGACTGCAACAGTGAAACACGAAGAACATCAAGAGAATCCTAGAAGCCATGAAGCCCAAAACCTGAAAAATTCCCTAGTAGAAGCCCGAGACAAGTTCATGAAGATTACTTCACTGTTGTACTTTATCCTGTGGGAGAAAGGCTCTTCCTAGGGACAAATCTAGAAGTCATCCTAGAAAAACTAGTGACTGGGCAGCAATGAGAGGATTTCTGCAAGTTCAGCTGAGATCCTTGAATGACAAGGAGTTTCCTGACCCAGGTCAGGGACTCCTGACAAAGTACAGTTTTGTACCTACCATAAATGTAGATGTTCGAGTGTATATACTGCTGCAATCACCACACTTGGGTTATCCTGCCATCAGGCGGTCCCGCAGTCGGCTGAATCCCAAAGTCTTGGTCCGGCGTCGGTTGCCGTCGCTTCTTCCCTGACGTCAGTGCGAAAGAGGAATAAAAAGAGGCAGCCAACGCCATTTTCTTCAGGTTTTCTTGCCCCAGATGCCAGGTGCCCCCAACTAGGAAGGCAATCCAAATAACTATGCAAAATACCTTAGTAGATCAACAATAGTACTAGCTGTTAGCAAATACACCATATAGACATGCATCCAATTGACGTACATGGAGTTATAACTAACACCCTGGTATGTAGAGGGGATGGTGGGAGGGTAACCTGAACAGCAGTATATACACTCTAACATCTACATTTATGGTAGGTACAAAACTGTACTATGTTCGTGTTATACTGCTGCAGTCATCACACTTGGGTTGAATCCCAAAGCTATGGATGGGTGGCTGGTACTAAACTGGGTTAGGCGAAGCTAGGATGCCCTGCAGAACTGCAGTGGCAAAACCAGCTCTGGTTTTTGAGTATAATGGAAGGTGGTAGTGCTTGGTAAAGGTGTGCACTGAACTCCAAGTAGCTGCCTCCAGAATGTCCTTGGTTGGAACCCCCCTGAGAAAGGCTGCTGAGGTTGCTGTAGCCCTGGCAGAATAGGACCTAATATTAACAGGCACTGCTTTCCCATTGTGCGAGTAGCAAAAGCGGATACAATGTGCTATCCCATTTGGAGATGGTCTGTTTTGAAATCGCCTTTCCTTGTGAACCTGCAGCATAGGATACAAAGAGTTGGTCACTTTTTCTGAAGGCCTTTGCCTTATCCAAATAGTAACGTAGCAGTCTGTGAATGTCCAAAGAGTAAAGGAGTTTTTCTCCTTTATTCTGGGGGTTTGGATAGAAGGTGGGTAAATGAATGGTCTGATTCAAAGCCACACTGGATACTACCTTTGGCATAAAGGTAGGGTTAGTTCGTAAAGAGACTCTGTCCTGATGGAAAATGATGAAAGGTTCCACTGCCATGAGTGCCTGTAGTTCCGAGACCCTGCGTGCTGAGGTGATAGCCAGCAACAGAGCTGTTTTCCATGACAAGTATTGTAGTTCTGCTGAGAAGGCTGGTTCGAAAGGAGGCAGTGTTAATTTTTCTAAAACGAAGTTGAGGTCCCAAGCTGGCGTTGGGGGTTTTCTGGGGAGTTGTATTCTTAGCACCTCTGAGAAACTGCCTTAGTAAAGGGTGTGAGAATATGGGAGGATCCGTATTATATTGAGCTGAAATGGCCGAAGCATAGATCTTAATGGATGAGAAAGAAAGGCCTTTGTGTAGCATCTCAGTTAAGTATTGCAGTATTTGAGGAATGTTTGGTATCACAGGATTTTGGCCTTTAGCCTGGTGCCATGCACAATGCCATGCACAAAATCTTTTCCATTTGTCTGAGTAAGTTTTTCTGGTGCTGGGCCTCCTGGCCTCCAAAATGACATTCAGGACGTCCTTTGAGAGAAGTGTTGATTGATAATTCAAGGTGTTCTCCATGCAGCTAAATTTAAAGTCCTGAGCTGACTGTGAAGGATCTGAGAGTTTTGCCAAGTCAACAGAAGTGGGAATTGAGGTAAGATCCATGGAGGGCTGCGAGTCAAGTTCCTTAGTAATGGGTACCAGTGCTGACGTGGCCAGTCCGGAGCAATGAGGATCATTTGTGGTGTCTCTGATCTGACTTTCAGTAATACCTTGGTCAACAGAGGTAGTGGTGGGAAGGCGCAGACTGTCAATGCTGTCCAACTGAATGATAGGGCGTCCACTTTCCAGGCTAGGGAATGATGAGTCCTTGTGCAAAATTTCTGTAGCTGGCAATTGTTGGGTGAGGCAAATAGATCTAGGTCTGGGCGTCCCCACCTTTGAGTTATCATTGAAAATACTTGTGGGTGTAGTCTCCACTCGTGTGGATCTGCCATATTTCTGCTTAATTCGTCTGCCAATATGTTTTCCTTTCCTGGCAGGAATTGTGCTTGCAGTTGTACTTGGTAAGTCAATGCTGTGTTCCACAAGGTCATTGCCTGTCTGCATAAAGGGTAGGAGTGTGTTCCTCCCTGTTTATGTACCACATAACTGTGGTGTTGTCTGTCCTTATTAGTAGTTGTCCTGGATGCAAGAGGTCCTTGAAGACTGTCAGTGCATTTTGCACAACTAGCATCTCCTTTTGGTTGATGTGTAGATGCATTTGTTTTGCAGACCATTTGCCCTGTATGCACTGTCCTGCCATGTGTTCTCCCCAGGCGTAGTCTGAAGAATCTGCTGTCATAGTTTGGTTTGCTGGAGGCAAGACAAAAGTAAGACCCTGGTTTATTTGACATGCTTGAGCCCACCATAGGAACTCTTTTTGAAGGCAAGGAATGAGAGGTATACTTGTTTCGAGGCTGTGCCTGTGTTGAGTCCATACACTTTTCAGGTACCATTGTAATTTCCTCATATGCAGCTTTGCATATGGAACTAGTTGAATGCAGGATGCCATGAACCCCAATGCCTGCAGGATTTTCCTTGCAGCGAGCTGGGTAAAAGTTGCCATCTTTTTGAAGTATTGAGTCAGTTTTTGTTCGTCTGGCATGAGGTAAGCCATCTGGGCCGTTGTATTTAAGCTGGCACCCAGGAATATGATCTCTTGTGAGGGTATTAGCTTTGACTTTTTGTTTACTGTGTACCCAAGGCAACTTAGCAGCTTTGTTACAAATGCCAGCTGCTGTAATAGAAAGTCCTTGCTGTCCGCTTGGATCAGGCAGTCGTCCAGATATGGATAAATTTGTATTCCTCGTTGTCTGCAGTATGCAATTACTGATGCCAGGCATTTCGTAAATACTCTGGGCGCAGTAGATAAGCCAAACGGCAATGCAGAGAATTGATAATGCGTTGTACCTGCCAAAAATCTGAGGTATCTTCTGCAATCTTGTCTGCTAGGGACATGCAGGTATGCCTCTGAGGTCCAACGTTACCAGCCAAGACTCCTTGCCCAGCATGGGAAGCTGCTGTAGTGTGAGCATTTTGAATTTGGGTACCTCCAGGTATGCGTTTAGAATTGAGAGGTCTAAAATGGGTCTCCAGGCTTTGTCCTTTCTTGGTACTAGAAATAGTCTGGAGTAAAAACCTTGACCTTGCTCCTTTGTAGATACCTTTTGAATTGCTTTCATATCCATGAGAGCTGAAATTTGTGTTTGTGCCTCTGTCCATTGGTTTGGAGGCAGATTTGGCATTCCTCTCATCCGTGGTAAAGTGTGAAAATGAAATCTGTAGCCTCGGGTAATAATATCCAGAACCCATTTGTCCTTATGATGTGCCAAATTTGTGGAAATAGAGCCAGTCTTCCCTCCCAAAGGTGCTGCCAGGGCAATTTTGCTTGGCAGGTGAAGAGGGAAGTCATTGTGTTTATTTCCTGAAGGGTTGAGATCTTTCATCTCCACCTCTGAGTTGTTGTATGCCATTGTCTAGGCCTGAAAGAACCTTGTGGCTGGCCTCTGCCCCTTGGGCGTCTGTACCTACCCCTTTGGGGTCTGTCTGATGCAGGAAAGGACCAGTTTTTTGATGGCCAGTTTCTGCTGAAACGAGGAGGTTGTAACTGTAAAAAATCTTTGACAGTCTGCATAGATTTTGCCTTTTCTTCCATTTTCTTTAAGACTTCCTCTGCTTTGACACCAAATAACATATCTTTCTGCAATGGAGCATCCAATAACTTTGCTTTGACATGTTCTGGTAAGGCTTGCTCTTTTAGCCAAGCATGTCTACGAATTACAGATCCTGTGACAGCTGCTCTACATGAGGCTTCCAATGAATCAAAACCACACTAAGGTATGCTTTCCCACCTGTTCGGCTGCATGCAGCAAATCCTGCAGCTCTTTGAAATCAGGTTGATCTGTCTGAGGGATCATTTTCTGCTTTAACTGTGTAATCAAGTACTGCTGGTATTTTAGCATGTGGAATTGGCAGTTTAAGGCCCTCATGGCCAAAGTGGCAGACGTATACACTTTCTTCCCCCATCTTTCTAATGCTCTGGAATCTTTCAGAAGGTAGTGGATTCTTAGCAGTAGAGGCCTTAACCCCTTTGGGACCCTGGGAAATGGTTTTGGGGTCTGCAACAGGGCTTTTATCAGGAACTCGGTAGTATCTGTCTGGTTTAGCTGGTGCAGGAGGTAAGGAGTCTGGGTTTAGACTAGATTCGGTGTAGACATCATCCAAAATGTCTAAAACTGGAGGAATTGCAAGGGGTCTATGATGTGGAAGAAGAAACTCACGGAGTCTTTTCTTAGAGTCAGAGTAATCTTGGCCTTCCCAGTGGAAGTGTTCCCTCATGGTGTGTAAAGTTTCCCCAAAAGAGTAGTCTTCAGGGGGGGGGGGGAGAAGAGACAGAGGGAATGGACTCTTCAGCATCTGAGTCTTCATAAGGAGGGAAGGAATAATCCTGGTCCTCAGAGTTAGCTGAGGAAATGGATGCTTGGTCAGAGGAAGGATAATCTTCCTCCAGTCTAGGCCTTTTGTCAGGAGGAGGTTGGGAACCCCTGATAAGGGTATTAAATCCTCAGCCATCTTGAGCATCTGTTTTTTAGGCATAGGGGCCTGTGGGGGGGTCTGTGGACCCTGTTTCCTAACTTTTAAGGGGGCTTTAAGTTTAGCATAAGACTTGATAGAAATAGCTGTCGGTTTGAAGACACCTTCAGAAACCGAAGGCCTGTCCAAAATCTCCGGATCACTGTCAGGGTTGGCGTCCGTGAGGTGAGATGGAACCGGCTCCTGAGGCCCAGCTGATTCGGTCTGGGAGGCTGTCAGAATTTCTAAATCAGCGGTAGTCAGGGGCTGTGTAGGCGCCTCACTGAAAACCGGAGAACCGGCGGCAGGCCTTGCTGAGGCCTCGGTATCTGGTCTTGGCTGCCTGTCCCTATCTTTGCGTTTAGTCATTGCTGATGTCGGTTGCTCCGACGACATGCTATAGATAAATTTTCTGCCAAAATAATGTCGGGCGAAATCTGCTCGACGCTTGATTGTACGTTTGTTGAACCTAGCACAAAACCGACAACCAGAGACGTCATGGACTGGGCAAGGAATACAATAAGAATGAAAATCCTTATGAGGTATTTGCTTCCCACAAGAAATGCAATTATTAACTTTGTCTGACATCGGTCCGAGGCAAGAAAAGTTTCCCCAACGGGGTACTTAGCTTTAGAGAAGACTTCGGGCTGAAATTAGATTCGAAAATCTCAGGAGCTAGCCGACCGGCACTTGCAAACTGCTTCTGCTTCAGGTACCGCGCGGCAAGAAAGACTGGAGAAAATGGCGTCGGCTGCCTCTTTTATACCGTCGCACTGACGTCAGGGAAGAAGCGACGACAACTGACGCCGGACCAAGACTTTGGGATTCGGCAGACTGCGGGACCGCCTGACGGCAGGTTAACCCAAGTGTGATGACTGCAGCAGTACAACACAAACATCTGGGAAAAAGGGCCTGCAAGCAAGAATCATCCACACATTGAAATGTTAGTGTCTTGAAGCCTGCGGGGAGCAATCACTGAAGTCAGGCATTTTGTAAATACCCTAAAAGCACAAAAATGGCATGACAGACCTGGATATGAGCCAGACAGAAAAAAGTGAATGTCTTGCAAATTAGGACCAGAGAAACATTTTTAGGGCCAGTGTTGGATGTGCAAGTCTCCTGGTCCTTACTGGGTTCCACAGAAGCTACACCAGGGAGACCAGGATCAAAAGATGAATGGCTTGAGGAAACTGTTAGGCACAGTCGAGTCACACCACAGCAGTCGGTGATGGAGCCCTTGAGGTGTCCAGATGGATTTATGTGGAACCCCACCAGCAATAGCATAAACAAATTGGTCCACGTTCAAGTCAGGAAGGAGACCTCACAAACATGTAGCAGTGGTCAAGTGAACACCTCTGACACTGTTCAAAAGAAACCTGGATGAATGGATGGGACACCGTAAATTCTTAGAGGGGATAGCACCCACAACCCTCCTGGACATGGGCAGTCATTACCAAATACAATCCTGGGTACTAACTACAATACCCATGGTATTTACATTGGGATGAAACAGCTAGACTTGAAATGACTTCTGGGTCAATAGCCTAGTAAATTCTCAAGATCTTATGATTCTATGCAAACCTTCAGATAGGAAAAATGTTCCTATGGCAGTCCTCAAAAGCTCCAAACCATGCCCCTTAAACACTTACTCTACAATAAAATGCAGAAAAATGAACAGATCTTTTACAGTGTCACAAAATCGCAAGTAAAAAATTTAAACCAACATGACGGCCCAAAAACAAAACATTTCTTAGCATAAAAGCTTTCACAGAAAAGTTTTCAGAAAAATTATGTAATCTTCCCAGCCTTGAAAGATCAATTAGTTCCATGAAGCCCGCAGAGGAACAGCACTGATAAGACTAAGCTTACGGCATACTCCTGTAAGGCCCTGCTTGAGCCAATGACAGTTTGGGGGTGTGGAAAGTGTCCTAAAGCTTTGAAAGCTGACCAGTACTCCTATTTTAGGGAAGGATATGAACCATATAGCTTAGGCTAGTGCAACATGATCTACATGTTCGACAGGTCTACTCACTTGCCCTAACGTGCTGACACCTTTGACACTGCATTACCTCAGGAACACAGGCAGTGCCCTTGTGTGGTGATGTGGCAAACACTTAAAAGCCTTCAACTTTAGCATCAACTGCAAAATTTTTACAGGCATGCTAAGCAATGCAAAATTCAAACTGTGCAAAAGGCAGAAAAGAATGCATAAGGGTCCATGTATACCTTATTAGCCAACACACTTAACAGTACATCCAAAGGGTTGTCCTTAACCTTGCATACAGAAGCTAGGAGTTTCAGAACTGTGTCTACATCAAAATGGAAAATCCCTGCAATTATTCGTATCTACTAGCCCTTGTCAAACTGCAGCTTTAAACTACCATGAAGTGTAAAACCGTTCTTACCAGCACATCCTCTGCATACTGCAATACAATGCTCAGCATGTCCTGGATTCGAGAAGCTGCTGATCCCACCTGCTGTAGGTCAGAGGAGACACCAACCACCCTTGATTGATTGAAACAGGTTTTCATGATTAGATCCACTAAAGATTTGAAAACAAAGAAAGAAAGAGAGGAGTTACCTTTTAGAACAAAGAACTTTGAACAAACCTATACACTGTTCAAAACAGCTGTGGACATCACACTTTTTTCTTAGTGATCACTGATGCTATCCTCAGCAAGCATCTAAAAATTATACGGAAGTACTCATCTTATTAAATGATCTTGGGAAGGGACCTCTAACTGACTAGTGATCTGCAGCCAAGTTACTTCATCAACCTACTGTGCTCAACTCGCAGCCCCTTTCCCGAACACCAAGAGATCCAGGCATAGCAAAAGCAAAGCAACCTGAACACGAGACAGTAATACTTGCGGCAAAGAAAACAAGATTAAAATATACAACACTAAGCTGAAGCCAAGATAACCAAAGTCTCATGGGAACGAAAGGTAGGGTATGAAGTGCCTAATGCAGCAAATATCAAATACCTTGCATCTTTAAAGATCATATGCAATCATTTTTTGCACATACCTGTAGTCCATTTCTTCTGGATTACAGGATGGCTGCTCGCTTTGCAAATTCAATTTACTGGATATTCTGTTTCACTTCCAAGCATCCAAGCTTGCAAACTTGCTCTCCCACATATTTAAGGCAGCACTCCCTGTCTCTGCATTAACCAACTTGTCACTATGACAAGTTGCATCTTCCTGCACTTCTTGTACTAGCAGTCTGTCTCTTTCTGTAAAAAGAAATGTTAAAGCTGCACTCAAAATGCAGTATCTCAGCTTACTAATAGAACAACTTTTAAGTTGGCATGCATTCTTCAGTCCAAAATGAACTACAAACTATGAAACTAATGTCTAGCATAAATGTCAGACTGTAATCCTTTTACTTAGTTTTATGAGGAGTGGATAGGTTGCAAGTGTTCCATACAAATCATGGACAGATTTAGTGACATTAAGCAAAATCAGAGGTGTGACTGTGCAGTACGCAAGGTGTATAATGGTGAAACAAAAGCAGACTTCAAACGTTTCACATAAAAGAACACAATGCATGGGATTAAAGATCAGATTAAACGTGTGACAAACTGAAAGACCAAAAACAGGTAAAACTTGACCCAGTCTGAAAATCTTCTGTACATCTTTCTCCCACTTTCTAACTAGGTATTGAACTCTAACCCAAACATGTCAGCAAGGAAGCAGAACTTCCTGCAGAGTAAATCAATGATGATGGAACATGTTAAGGCAATGGAGGGCCTTTTTTGGGAGGGATCTTACTTAGGAAAAACGTGAGAATGCAAGCAAATGACAGACAACCAACGCAAACTACTGAGTACATGTATTTTGAGGACAGACAGGTTCAGTGTGGAACACGAAAATTGTTCTGTATTTCTTCTTTTCTGGTTGCTTGAGTTCTGGTTAACAAAGTTGACTGGATTAAGATCCTAGCTAGAAGTGAAGTAAAAGTCTGCAAAAGGTGTCCCTAACAGGGGGCATTCACTTGTACAGTGACCTATATCAAAATAGACCCTTTTCAGAATTAAGTTTAGGATGCCAAGATCAGTAAAGTACAGTTGTGTACACTTCCCATAAATGTAGATGTCTGAGTGTATTTGCTGTTGCAGTCATCACATTTGGGTTATCCATGCCACGGTAGCCCTCGGCTGGCCCAAATATCAGAGGCTTAAGTACTACTGCGTTGGTTGCAGTCGCTTCAGGATTGACGTCAGGTCGTCAATAGTATAAAGTAAGGCAGCCGACGCCATTAGATCAGTTTTTCTTGCCCTAACCAGTCAGGAGCCCCCAAGTGGGAGCCAGGTTCTGGTGGAAGAACCCCACTAGTAGAAAGTAAATACCAATATGTCCCTTGTAAGGAAAGAGAAGTGAAGAGGGGATGGAGAGAAACTTAGGACTGCAACAGTGAATACACTACATTTGTTAAGCATCTGTTTTTTGGGCATGGAGGCCTGTCCATGAGGCTGTTGTACTTGTTTCTTTGTCTTTAAAGGTGCTTTAGTCTTTGCCTTTGAAGCTGTAGTCGTTTTAACATATAATTGAATAGGTCTGTAAACACCCTCAGAAGCCAATGCCTGCTCAGCGGCTCCAGACCCATCTGAGGGAATAGTCTCCGAAGGTCCAATACCTTGAGTTTCCAGTGGCCTGGTCAACTCCACGTGGGAGGAGTCGGTAGCGGACTGTGGGTCTGAAGTAGCGGTAGTCGGGGGCTACGAAGGTGCCTCATTGAGAACCAGCAAGTGGCTTAGAAGCCTCGTCGTTCGTTTTGGACCTCGGATGCCTGTCCTTTTCTTTGCGTTTCTTGTGAATTCCGGTAGTCGGCTGGTCCGACGACATTGTATTATTAAATCTTGTGCCAAAATAGTGAAATGCAAAATCGACGCTTAGTGCGTTGGTTAAATCTAGCACAAAACCGACAACTAGCAAAGTCGTGGTCAGGGCCTAGGCAATGAATACAGTAAGAATGAGTCTCCTTAGGAGGCATTTGCTTCCCACAAGAAATACAATTAACTTTTTCTGACATCGGTCTGGAGCAAGAAAAAAAGTTTCCCCAACGGGGTACTTAGCTTTTAATGAAGACTTTGGATCCGAAATTCGAACACGAAAATCTCAGGAGTCAGTCGACCGGCACTTGCGAACTGCTTCTGCTTCAGGCACCGCGTGGCAAGACAGACTGAAAAAAATGGCGCACTGACGTCAGGGAAGAGGCGACAGACAGACGCCAGGCCTAGACTTTGGAATTTAGGCCGAATGAGGGTAGCCTGCAAGCAGGATAACCCAATTGTAATGACTACAACAGTGAAACACGAAGAACATCTAGGACTGCAACAGTGAATACACACATTTATGGTAAATGTACACAACTGTACTATGTTCATGTTTCACTGTCATCACATTTGGGTTGATTCCCAAAGCTGAGGAAATGGGTGGAGGCAGTCAAGAAAAAGTACAGTTTTGTACCTACCATAAATGTAGATGTCCGATAGGAATGCATCTGCAGTCCTTACAAATGGGTTGTCCTGTCGTCAGGCAGCCCTTCGGTCGGCCGGATTCCAAAGTCTGGGTCTGGCTTCAGCTGGTGTCGCACTTCACCCGACATCATCGCTGCAGTTTTTCGGGTATAAAGGCATCAGCCGACGCCATTTTCCTCTGTTTCTTGCCCCAGATGCCAGGTGCCCTCTTGGATGGCTAAATTTGGATAAATGCCAATGTTTCCAAATAGTAGAGAGCAAACACATAAAATAAGCATGTATGTACATATATACAAACAAATACACCATAATAGATCCCCCCCCAAGCTAGCTGAAGGATGGCAAATACCCTAGGAGTACCACAGAGGGGAAGGTGGGTGGGTAATCCTGACTGCAGATGCATTCCTATCGGACATCTACATTTATGGTAGGTACAAAACTGTACTATGTCCTTCAAGGATGCATCTGCAGTCCTTACAAATGGGTAGAATACCATAGCTAAACTAGGGGAGGAGGAAAAAGTAGAGATTATGGTGTAGTTAGGATCCCTTGCAAAACAGCAGTGGCAAAACCTGCTCGGGATCTAGAGTATAAAGGTAAATTGTAATGCTTGGCAAATGTATGCACGGAGGTCCAAGTAGCAGCCTCTATAATGTCCTTGGTAGCCACTCCTCGTAAGAAAGCTGTGGTAGTGGCTGTAGCCCTTGTGGAGTGAGGCCTGATGTTCTCTGGAGTTCTTTCCATGGTAGGAGTAACAAAATCTAATGCAATTTCCTATCCATTTGGAGATTGTCTGTTTTGAAATTGGTTTTCCTTCCTTTCCTGTTGCATATGCTACCAGAAGCTGGTCAGTTTTTCTATCGGACTTGGTCCTGTCCAGGTAGTAGCGTAATTGTCTATGTACATCCAAGGTATGCAAGAGCCTTTCTCCCCTGTTCTGTGGGTTGGGGAAGAAGGTAGGTAGGTGGATAGCCTGGTTTAAAGACACTCTGGATACCACCTTAGGCATAAATGTAGGATTTGTTCTCATGGACACTATCTTGATGGAAGATCAGGAAGGGTTGCACTGCCATTAATGCCTGTAGTTCAGAGACCCTTCTTGCTGAAGTTATTGCCAGCAGGAAAGCAGTTTTCCAGGATAAGTATTGTAATTCTGCTGTTGCTGCTGGTTCGAAAGGAGGAAGTGTCAATTTTTCTAGCACAAAGTTCAAGTCCCGTGCTGGCAATGGTGGTTTCCTGGGAGGTTTTACATTTTTAATTCCTCTCAGAAACTGTCTAAGCAGAGGATGAGAGAAGACAGGAGGATCCAAGCTGTATTCTGCTGAAATAGCTGATGCATGTATCTTGATGGAAGAATAGGACAGGCCTGTATGGAAGAGCTCTGTCAAGTACTCCAGGATGTTGGCTATGTTTACCAGTGTCACATCTTTTCCCTTTGCAGTACTCCAAATGAGATATCTTTTCCATTTTGCTGCATAATTCTTTCTTGTTGAAGGTCTACGAGCCTCCAGGATTATGTCTTTAACCCTTTGGGATAAATTTGGGTTAATTGCTCTTATGTAATGTTCCAGGCAGTTAGCTGCAGAGTTTCCAGGTTTGGATGCAGGATGTTGTAGTTCTGTGTTAACAGTAATGGGATCAGGGGTAGTGTCCATATTTGTTCCCGAGACATGCTCCTCAGCAATGGGTACCAATGTTGTCTTGGCCAGTCTGGAGCTATCAGAATGATCCTTGGACGTTCCTCTTTGATCTTCAAAAGCACCTTGTGCATCAAAGGAAGTGGTGGGAATGCGTATGCTGTCAGGTTTTCCAACTGAAAGATAGGGAGTCCACCTTCCAAGCAAGTGGGTGTGCGTCCTTGTGCAGAATTTCTTTAGCTGGTGATTGAGTGGGGATGCAAATAAGTCTATTTGTGGTAATCCCCATTCTCTTGTGATGGCTTTGAAGATGTCCGGATGCAGCATCCATTCGTGGGCATCTGTGGTAGTTCTGCTTAATATGTCTGCTAGAATGTTTTCTTTTCCCGGTACATAAATTGCTTGTAACTGAATGTTGTAGCTCAGAGCCACATCCCATAGGTCCAGTGCCAGCCGGCATAGAGGATATGAATGTGTGCCTCCCTGTTTGTTGATGTACCACATAACTGTGGTGTTGTCTGTCCTTATCAACTGACCTTCTTGGAGAAATGGTCTGAATGACTGGATTGCCAATTTTACTGCCAGCATTTCCTTTAGATTTATGTGCAGGCGCCGCTGGTCTTGAGTCCATAAGCCTTGTATGCACTTGCCCAGCATGTGTGCCCCCCAACCGAGGTCTGAGGCATCTGTCGTGATGGTTTGGCTTGGTTGACTGTTGCAGAAGGGCAATCCTGTGTTTGACAGGCCTGAGCCCACCATAGGAACTCTTGCTTCAGGCATGGGATTATTGGAATTTTGGTTTCTAGGCTGTGCTTGTGTTGGGACCACAAATTCTTTAGGTACCACTGTAGCTTTCTCATATGCAGTCTGGCATGAGGGACCAGAATTATGCAGGATGCCATGAAGCCTAGGGCTTGTAGTACTTTTCTTGCAGTTAGATGGTTCTGCTTTGTTAATGCCAAGAAGTAGAGATAGTTGCTCTTTCTTTTCTGCAGTTAGGAATGCCATTTGTTTTGATGTGTCCAGCTCTGCACCCAGAAAGGTTATTCTTTGGGATGGAATCAGCCTTGACTTTTTAATATTGACTGTATATCCCAGGGCTTGCAGCAGGTAAATGACTCTTTGTAAGTCTTCTGTTAGCTTGCTTTTGTTGTCCGCTTGTATCAGGCAGTCGTCCAGGTAGGGATAAATTTGGATCCACTGAAGTCTGCAATGAGCAATTACTGATGCCAGGCATTTCGTGAACACTCTGGGCGCAGTAGATAAGCCAAAGGGCAATGCTGAGAATTGATAATGCTCTGATCCTGCAAGAAATCTGAGGTATCTTCTGCAAATTGGTTGTATGGGGACGTGCAGGTATGCCTCCTTGAGATCTAGAGTTACCAGCCAAGACTCCTTGCCCAGCATGGGAAGAAGCTGCTGTAGGGTCAGCATTTTGAATTTTGGAACAATGAGGAATGTGTTTAAAGCGGACAGGTCTAGAATAGGCCTCCATTTGTTCTCTTTTCTTGGTACCAGGAAGAGTCTGGAGTAAAATCCCTTTCCTTGCTCCATAGATGGTACCTTTTCCACAGCTCTCATTCTTAATAGTAGAGATATTTGCTTTAGAGCTTCTGCCATTTGAGTAGGTGGTAGGTTTGGCATTCCTCTCTTTCCTGGTAGAGTATGGAAATGGAACCTGTAACCTTGGTCTATAGTTTGCAAAATCCATTTTTCCCTTGTGATGCAATGCCAGTTCTTTGAAAATAGGGTTAGCTTTCCGCCTAAGGGTGCTTCTAGTTGTTCCCTGGTAGGCGGTGCCACAGTCAAGTCACTGTGATTGTGTTGTTGTAGTGGTGGTGGCTGCGTCCGTGCCTCGCTGGTTGTTACCTTGCCACTGGCGTCCCCTGCAGGCACCCCTGGATTGATTTCTGCCTCTAGAACGCCTATTCCTGCCTCTCTGTGTCTTAGAGGAGTCCAGAAAGGACCAATTCTTGGAGGGCCAGTTCCTGCTAAACCTTGGCGGTTGAACCTGTAAGAAATCTTTCACTGTTTGTACAGATTTCGCCTTCTCTTCCATCTTTTTTAGTACCTGCTGTGCAGGGGAACCAAATAAATTGACCTTGTCCATGGGTGCATCCAAAAGCTTTGATTTGACATGGTCTGGTAATGCCTGTTCCTTCAACCATGCACGTCTCCTGATAACTGTGCCAGTCATGGCTGATCTAAAGGAAGCCTCCAGTGCATCATAGCCACATTTTAAAGAATGGTTACTAACCTGCTGTATGTTATGTACCATATCCTGAACATATTTTTTATCTAAAGATTCTTCAGAGGACAGCTTTTTAGTTAACTGGTCAAGCATAAACTCTTGATATTGAATCATATGAAACTGGCAGTTCAAAGCCCTAGCTGACAAAGTAGCAGAGGTGTAAACTTTTTTACCCCATCTCTCTAAGGATCTGGATTCCCTTTCAGAGGGGAGGGGGTTTTTAGTAGAAGTAGCTGCTACAGCTTTAGGGCCCTGGGAGATAGTCTCTGGATCTGCAAAAGGAGCCTTGTATAAATGGTGAGTGTCCGGGACCCTGTAGAACCTATCGGGCTTAGCAGGAGCCGGAGGTAATGAATCAGGAGCAGTGCAAGCGTCATTAAATGCATCATCTACAACAGAAAGAACTGGAGGTATAGCTAAAGGCCTATGTTGTGGCAAATGTAGAAAGGTTCTAAGCCTTTTTCTGGAGTCTGAGAAATCTTGACCATGCCACTGAAATTGTTCCCTCATAGCATGCAAGGTTTCCCCAAAGGAAAATTCCTCAGGTGGAGAGGCTGAAGGAATGGACTCTTCAGCATCAGAGTCTTCGTAAGAGGAATAAGGAGCCTCAGGAGGGTCTGTATGTTCTGAGTCATCAGAGGAATCATCTGTGGATACTGGCTCAGGGGGCTCTGCTCTAGGCCTCTTTTCTGGAGGTGGGTGAGAGGTCCTGTCTGGATGAGGGTGGGATCCACGAATTAAAGAAATGAGATCCTCAGCCAAAGAAAGCATATGGGAGCTGGTGCTGGGCCTGTGAGGGGGTTTGGCAGGCACCGTTTTGAAGCTTTGGCTGCTTTAGCCCTGGCAAAGGCCTTAATAGACATGGCTGCAGGAGGCCTAGCAGCTCCACGTGCAGGGGAAGAAATATCCAGGGGAATAGTGTCTGATAATTCCTGAGAAACCGCAACAGAAGGTTGGATTTCAGAAGCAGATTCTACCAGGTTAGAGGAGGCCTCGGTAGAAGGCATGGTTTCGGCTGAAGAAAGAACCGCTTGCTCGGTTTCGGCCGAAACAGAGACATTCGCGGTTTGCTTAATCGCAGTTTCGGCCGAAACCGCGGACCGCAAGTGTCGGTCCTTTTCTTTGCGTTTTTTGGTAATTTGCGTAGTCGGAGGATCCGACGGCATAATATAGGCAAAATCAGAGCCGAAAATCTGTTCAGCAAACTCCGACCGACGTCTAAGCGTCAGTCGGTTAAAAGAAGCACAGGCTAGACAAGCTGCTACGTCGTGGTCTGGGCCTAAACAATGTATGCAGTAGGAGTGGAAATCTTTGAGGTATTTGTTTCCCACAAGATAAACAGTTATTCACTTTCTCTGACATCGGCTGAGGCAAGAAAGAGTCCCCAACGGGGTACTTAGCTTTTTAGAAGTCTTCGAAGTAGTATTCGGTAGTAGTAATCTCTGGATCTGACCGACCGGCACTTGCGAACAGCTTCTGCTTCGGGCGCCACGCGGCAAGAAAGACTGAGGAAAATGGCGTCGGCTGATGCCTTTATACCCGAAAAACTGCAGCGATGATGTCGGGTGAAGTGCGACACCAGCCGAAGCCAGACCCAGACTTTGGAATCCGGCCGACCGAAGGGCTGCCTGACGACAGGACAACCCATTTGTAAGTACTACAGATGCATCCTTGAAGGACATCTAGGGGCTTGCTAGGATGGCAAACCCTGCCCTGGATTTGGAGAAGATAGGTAGGTGGTAATGTTTGGTAAAGGTGTGAACAGATGTCCAGGTGGCAGCCTCCAGGATGTCCCTGGTGGGGACTCCTCTGAGGAAAGCTGCAGAGTTGGAGGCTGCCCTAAGTGGAGCGAGTCCTGACCCCCTTGGGGGAAGGCTTTCAGTGTTGCTTGCAACAGAAATGGATGCAGTGTGCTATCCATTTGGAAATGGGTTTTTGGAGACTGCTTTCCCTTCTGCCCCTGCAGTAAAGCTAACAAACAATTGATCAGACTTTGAAGGATTTAGTCCTGTCTAGATAGAATCTAAGCTGTCTGTGCACATCTAGAGAGAGTGCAGGATCTAGATCCTTTCCCCCTTGTTCTGTGGGTTAGGGAAAAAGGTGGGCAAATGAATGGATTGGTTGAGAGCCACACTGGACACCACCTTGGGCATGGACAGGTTAGTCCTGAGGGATACCCTGTCAGCATGAAGATGAAAGGTTCCACAGCCGTAAGTGCTTGCAGCTCAGAGACCCTTCTGGCTGAAGTGATAGCCAGAAGGAAAGGTGTCTTCCAGGTGACACGTTTTAGCTCTGCTGAAAAGGCTGGTTTCGAAGGGGAGCAGGGTGAGCTTTTCCAACACAAAGTTAAGGTCCCAAGCTGGGGCTGGTCCTCTTCTGGGTGGCCTCAAGTTGCTAGCCTCTCTAAACAGATGTTTGATCAGAGGGTTGAGAAAAAGGGCTGCTCAGTGGGGAAATGAGCAAAGATAGCAGAGGCATGAATTTTAAGAGAAAAAAAGACCACTGTGTAGCAGATCAGCTAAGTAATCCAGGATGGGAGGGAGGGTTGTGCCGTATTGGCTCCCTTAACCTGAATTCAGGTGCTGAATCTTTTCCATTTGCCAGCATAAGACTTTCTAGTGCTAGGGCGTCTGGCCTCACATATGACATCTAGAACCTGCTGACTGAGGTTGGCAGACTGATCGGGGATTTAGAGAATAAGCCAAACTGAGGGTTTGCAATTGGGGATGCATAAATTCGCCTTTCCTCTGGGTCAGGAGGGTTGGAATCTGCGTGAGATGCCATGGTGGCAGTGGGGACAGGCTGTGCAGAAGTGGGTATCAGTGCTGGCAAGGCCAGTCTGGAGCAATAAGAATTGTCCTTGGCTTTTCCTCCTTTACTTTGAGCAGTATCCTGGGGATGAAAGGTAGTGGAGGAAGGGCATAGAGTAACCCAGGGGAAGGACAGGGCATCCACTTTCCAAGCCATGCAGTGATGCTCCCTCATGCAGATCTTGCTGAGCTGATGGTTGTGTGGGAGGCAAAGAGGTCAACCTTCGGGGTGTCCCATTTCTGAGTTATCAGGGTGAAGGTTCTTTTGTCGAGCTGCCACTTGTGTGGGTCCAGAAGATTTCTGCTTAACTGATCTGCCAGAGTTTTGAGAACCTGGTAGGAAATGTGCTAACAGGTGGAGTTGCATGGCAGAGGCTAAGTGCCAAAGGGTCATGGCCAGCCTGCATAGGGGGGTAGGAGCGAGTCCCTCCCTGCTTGTTGATACACCACAGTGGTGGTGTGTTTTGATCAGGAGAGCCCCTGGGGAGAGAAGGGGCTTGGAAAGCTGTCAAGGCATGCTGGACAGCTATCATCTCTTTTTGGTTGATGTGCAGATGAATTTGCTGTGGGCTCCATTGGCCCTGTATGCAACTGCCATTCACGTGTGCCCCCCCAGGCATAGCCTGATGCATCTGTCGTGAGGGTCTGGGTGGCGGCGGGGGGTGGTGGTGGTGAGAAAGGTAGTCCCCTGTTGTGGGAGCATGCTGTTTCCCACCAAAGAAAATCTTTTCTGAGGCAAGGTATCATGGGTATAAGAGAGTTGGGAGTGTTGACACCAAATGCTTTTTAGGTACCACTGAAGCTTCCTCATATGCAGTCTGGCATATGGAATGAGTAGAATGCAAGATGCTATGAACCCCACAGCTTGCAGGATTTTGCTTGCAGATAACCAAGGTCTGGTGGCTAGTTGAGAGAAGTAGGCTGTCAGGAAAGTTTGCTTTTCTGGTGTAAAGGAATGCCATCTGGCATACTGTGTTAAGGCTTGCTCCCAAGAATATAATCCTTTGGGTGGGTACTTGTTTGTATTTCTTTTAGTTGATTGTGGTACCCTAGGGAGGTTAGTAGGGACTTGACAAAGGCCAGGTGCTTGAGCAGCTTTTCCTGGCTTCTGCCTGAATTAGGCAGTCGTCCAAGTATGGGTAAATCTGGATATTCCTTTGTCTGCAAAAGGCAATGGCAGGAGCTAGACATTTTGTGAAAACTCTGGGAGCAGTAGAGGTAGGCCTCTTAGATCTAGGGTGGCTAGCCAAGCATTCTTGGAGAGCATGGGTAGCAGCTGCTGGAGGGAGAGCATTTTGAATTTTGGTATCACCAGGAAGGTGTTTAGAATGGATAGATAAAGGATGGGGCACCAGGTGCCCTCTTTTCTGGGTACCAGAAAAAGTCTGGAGTAGAAACCTTGGCCTTTCTGTTCTGCAGGAACGTGCTCTATTGCCCTCTGACAGCAGGGAAAGGACTTGCTTTTGCGCCTCTGCCTACTGGTTTGGAGATGTACCTGAGAACTCTTTTGGAGCTGTAAGGGTGTGGAAAGAAAAATTGTATCCCTGGGGCACTGTTGAGAATCCAGCGGTAAGTGTAGGTGGCAGAGGGAGGGGATGAGTGAGGAAAGTGAGTTCTTACCATAAAGGGGTGGTTTGGAGCTCCCTGTTTTTGAAGTGGAGGAAGTCCACTGTTTTGATCTATGCATTCCCTGCGACCGCTGTCTGGGGGGTCTGCTTCAACAGGGTCTGGGCTGTACTGGTCTGGTGAAAGCAGAAAAGGACCAGTGCTTGGAGAGGCAATGCCTGCTGAACCTGGGTGGCTGGACCTGTAAGAAGTCCTTAACTGTCTGCATAGATTTTGCTTTTTCTGCCATCTTTAAGACCTCTTCTGCCTTGGTGCCAAACAAGTTATTTGTGCAAGGGGGTATATAACAATTTAGATTTAACATGGTCTGGCAAGGGCTGTTCCTTAGGCCATGCATGTCTTATAAAGACTGCTGCCCTGCAAGAAGCTTCTAGGGCCTCAAAACCACAGTGCAAGGTGTTTTGGTTACTTGACTTGCAGAATGCATCAACTCTTGTAACTCTTCAGATTCTGCACAAACAGGAAAGGAAGACTTTTGTTTGAGGAGTTCCAGGGTATGTCGCTGAAATTTAAGCATATGGAACTGGCAATTTAGAGCTCTGATAGCAAGAACAGCAGAGGTGTATACATTTTTACCCCATCTGTCTAGTGCTTGGGAATCCCTATCTGAGGGGCTGGGATTCTTGGCAGAGGTAGCTTTAATTCCTTTAGGCCCTTGAGAAATTACCTCAGGGTCAGCAGTAGGATTTGTTAAAAGAAATTTGAGAGCCAGGGACTCAGTACCGGTCTGGTTTTCTGGGTGCAGGAGGGTGGTCAGGAGTCAAACTGGATTCCAGGAAAACATCCTCCACAACATCCAGGACTGGGGGAATAGCCAGGGGTCTGTGTTGTGGAAGATCTAAGAATTCCCCGAGTCTCTCTAGACTGAGGGTAGTCCTGACTTTCCCACTGGCAATGCTCCCTTAAGGTATGAAGGGTTTCCCAAAAGACAAATCCTCTGGGGGAAGAGGCTGAAGGAATGGAATCCCTGCATTGGAATCCTCAGAGAGGGGTTGCATGTCTTCATATTCAGATGCAGAGTCATCAGACTTCTGTTCAGACAAAACTAGAGGACAAATCTCTCTCTTGGAAGGGGTAGCTTGGCTTCCCCTGATCAGCATGATCAGGTCTTCTGCCATTTTAAGCATTTGAGACGGAGACAAAGAAGCAGGTGCCGGAGTTTGGGTCAGTTTCTTGGGTGTGGTTCATAACCTGGGCCCAAGAAACTCTGTAGTTGCGAAAGAACAGTAGACGCAAAAGAAGTCCGTTTGTGGTAAGAATCGGTAGTGTGAAGGACTTCCTCGGAAGCTGGTGCCTGCTCAGCGGCTCTGGACCCATCCAAGGGAGAGACAACCGCAGGATCCTTAGTCGAAGAGTTTTGCGGCATACCAGACTCCGAAAGGGTTTCTGTAGCGGCCTGCAAATCCAGAGAAGTGGGCATCAGGGAATGCCTCACTGAACTGGAGAACTGACTACTAGCTTAACGGAAGCGTCATCGGTAGGTTTGGACCTGTGCGGTCAGTCTTTATCTAGGTTTTTTAGGAAGATATGCTGTCGAATGGCTTATCGAAGCCATATCGGAATTAGAGGACTGTAGGCAAAAATATCTAGCTACAATAAGGGCCCAACGTATAGTTCTGGCGTTGAACTAAGCAGAGAAACAACAGCGGGGGACGTCGTGGTGTGGGCCTAAGCAAGTTACGCAGTAAGAATGAAAGTCTCGGTGTGGTACTTGCTTTCCACTGGCGAGACAGTTAACTTTCTGACATGGGTTAGTGCAAGAAAAAAGGATCCCCAGCAGGGTACTTAGCTTTAGAAAACTTCAGCTTCAATTCAGAAGACGCAACTCTGGTAGCGGCCAACCGGCACTCGTGCGAAAGTACAGTTGTGTACACCTACCATAAATGCAGATGTGTGTCTTCACTGTTGGTCATAACTGTAGGGTACTCCTGCCGGCAGGCAGCCCGAGGTCGGCCAGAATCCCAAAGTCTGGGTCCGGCGTCGGCTGTATAAGCTAGTATCCTGACGTCAGTACGCCTTGGTACATAGCCCTCAGCCGACGCCATCTTCTCCAGCCTTTCTTGCCCTAGATGTCAGAATACCCCAATAAATCAAAAATGAATCCAACAAGGAAACACAAATACACCACAAAAAAGGAAAAGAGGGGATAGGAGGGAGAACCCGACTGCAACAGTGAAGACTCGAACATCTACATTTATGGTAGGTGTACACAACTGTACTATGTTCTTCGTGTTTCACTGTTGCAGTCATAACTGTAGGGTGGAATCCCAAAGCAGTGTAGAAAGGGAGGAGGCTTTAGATAGAAGAAGGGGAGGCAAGAATACCCTGCAAGACAGCAGAGGCAAAGCCTGCCCTAGACTTAGAAAACAAAGGGAGATTGTAGTGCTTGGAAAAAGTATGCACTGAACTCCAAGTGGCAGCTTCCAAGATATCCTTGGTAGGTACTCCTCGGAGAAAAGCTGTAGAAGTAGCAGCTGCTCTAGTAGAATGACTTCTAATGGTTCCCGGAAACTGTTTACCATGATGAGTGTAACAAAATCTGATCCCATAAGCAATCCATTTGGAAATGGTTTGTTTAGAAATAGGTTTTCCAAGTGAACTGGAGGCAAAGGAAACAAACAATTGGTTAGACTTTCTGAAATCTTTAGTCTTGTCCAAGTAAAATCTTAACTGCCTGTGCACATCCAATGAATGCAAAATCATTTCCCCTTTATTTTGAGGATTTGGAAAGAAAGTAGGAAGGTGAATTGTCTGATTCAAGGCCACTTTCGAAATCACCTTACTCATGAAAGTAGGATTGGTCCTCAAGGAAACTCTGTCCTGATGGAAAATAAGGTAAGGTTCCACAGCCATAAGAGCTTGCAACTCTGAGACCCTTCTGGCAGAAGTCAAAGCTAAAAAAAGAACAGTCTTCCAAGATAGAAACTTAATATCAGAAGATGCAGCAGGCTCAAAAAGAGGCAAAGTAAGTTTTTCTAAAACATAATTAAGATCCCAGGCAGGGACCGGAGGGGTCCTAGGAGGCCGCAAATTCTTAGCCCCCCTCAAAAACTGCTTCACCAAAGGATGTGGAAAAATAGGAGGATCAGAACTGAAATGCGCAGAGATAGCAGAAGCATGAATCTTAATGGAAGAAAATGAAAGTCCCTTAGATAAAAGCTCCGAAAGGTAAAGCAAAATAGAGGAGAGATCAGGAACCTGAGGATCAGAACCTCGGTCCTGCATCCAAATAGAAAACCTCTTCCATTTAGAGGCATAAGATTTCCTAGTGCTAGGCCGTCTAGCTTCCAAAAGAACATCCAAAACTTGTTTGGGAAGACTAGAGGCAATCAAATTCCTTTGAAGAGCCAAGCTGCCAAGCAAAGGGTCTTGAGGTTGGAATGTAGTAACTGACCCTGATGCTGGGACAGAAGCGAAGGGTTCAGTGGAAGAATCCAAGGAGGCCCCGAGAACAGGAGTTTTAGAGTGATACCAAAACTGTCGAGGCCAATTTGGAGCAATCAAGATGAGGAACTTGGGCTTGTCCTGCTTTATCTTCAGTAGTACCAGAGGCAGTAGAGGAAGAGGAGGGAAGGCATATGCAGACAGACTTCTCCAACTGAAAGACAGGGCATCCACTCTCCATGCTGTTTTGTGGAAGGACCTGGTGCAAAAGCGAGGCAGCTGATGATTCAGATGGGATGCGAACAGATCTATCTGGGGACATCCCCAAACTGCAGTAATCCTTTTGAACAAGTTGGTGTCTAGCATCCATTCGTGAGGATCTGAAATGTTTCTGCTCAGGCTGTCTGCTAAAAGGTTTTGTTTTCCTGGAATGAATTGAGCCTGGAGATGCAGATTCAAATTTAGGAGCTGTGTCCCATAAACTCATAGCCAGTCTGCAAAGGGGGTAAGAATGAGATCCCCCCCCGCTTGTTGATGTACCACATGACCGTGGTGTTGTCTGTGCGAATTAGCAGAGGCCCTGGTTGTAAAAGGTGCTTGAAGGCCAAAAGGGCATTTTGAACTGCCAACATCTCCTTCAGATTGATGTGCCAGTGAAGATGGTCCTTTGTCCAGGTTCCTTGCTGGCAATTGTCTAGAAAATGTGCTCCCCATGCATAATCCGAAGCGTCCGTGGTTAGGATTTGAGTAGGTTGAGGGAGACGAAAAGGTTTTCCTTAGTTTAAAATGCATGCCCTGGACCACCAGAGGAACTCCTTCTGGAGGCAGGGGATCAGAGGAATCAGAATATCCAGATCGTGATAACGCTGTGACCATACACATTTCAGATACCATTGAAGCTTTCTCATGTGAAGCCTTGCGTTTGGAATCAACAGAATGCAGGAAGCCATGTAGCCCAGAGCCTGCAGGAATTTCCTTGCAGTGAGCTGAGATAGAGTTGCCAAGGTGTCGAAAGTAGAAGCCAGCTGAGTTTGTTTTTCTGGAGTGAGGTAGGCCCTTTGTAAGGTTGTGTTTAAGAGGGCTCCCAAGAATACCATTTGTTGAGAAGGGATCAAATGTGACTTTTTTATGTTCACTGAGAATCCCAGTAAGAGGAGAAGGCGTTGAACGAAGTCTAGGTGTTGAAGCAGAAGATCTTTGCTGTCTGCCTGAATAAGGCAGTCGTCCAAATAGGGGTAAATCTGAATCCCCTGAAGTCTGCAGTAAGCCACTACTGGTGCCAGGCACTTGGTGAAGACTCTGGGCAGTAGATAAACCAAAGGGCAGAACAGAGAATTGAAAGTGCCTCGAACCTGCCTTGAACCTGAGGAATTTCCTGCGTTCTTGTCTGATAGGGATATGCAAATAGGCTTCCTTTAAGTCCAATGTCACCATCCAGGCGTCCTGAGAGAGCATTGGAAGTAACTGTTGCAGAGTGAGCATCTTGAACTTTGGAATTTCCAAAAAGGTGTTTAACACAGAAAGGTCCAGAATAGGTCTCCAAGAGTTTTGTTTTCTGGGAACCAGAAACAGCCTTGAATAAAATCCTTTTCCTATTTCCAAGAGTGGAACAGGCTCTATGGCTCTCATGGCCAGAAGAGCATCCACTTGAGTTAAGGCCTCTGACCATTGAAGTTTTGGCAGATCTGGCCAACCGTGAGTCCTTGGCAAAGTGTGAAAGTGGAACTTGTAACAGTTTAGAATCACATCCAATACCCATTTGTCCTGGGTAATACGAGTCCAATTCCTGTAAAAAAGAGACAGTTTTCCTCCGAGAGGGGCGTCCAGGTAAAGAGGTCCTGAAGCCCAACCGAGAGTCATTGAGTTTGTTTTCTTTGAGATTGGGATCTGTCTTCTCCCCTTCTAGGTGAAGAAGCAGCCCATTGTCTAGATCTGTACGAGGTCTGGCCTTGACCACGGCCTCTGGAGCGTCTATATCTTCCCCTTTGAGGCCTGTCAGATGTGGGAAAGGACCAATTTTTAGTGGGCCAATTCCTGGAAAATCTAGGAGGCTGAACCTGCAAGAAATCTTTTACAGTCTGCATGGACTTTGCCTTTTCTTCCATCTTTTTAATAACTTCCTCAGCCTTAGAACCAAAAAGAACATCATGTTGAACAGGGGCATCTAATAACTTAGCCTTAACCTGTTCAGGCAAACTTTGTTCACGAAGCCAGGCATGTCTCCTAATCACAGTACCAGAGGCAGCAGCCCTGCAGGAAGCATCCAAGGCATCAAAACCACAATGTAAACTATGCTTGTTAACCTGTTCAGTAGCATGCAAAACATCCTGAAGTTCCTTATCCTCTGCACAAGCAGTGGAAGCAAGCTTTTGCTTTAAAACAGACAAAAGAAATTGCTGGTATTTAAACATATGAAACTGGCAATTTAATGCCCTTACAGAAAGGGTAGCAGAAGTATATACCTTTTTGCCCCACCTGTCTAAAGCACGAGAATCCTTCTCAGAGGGAATAGGATTTTTAGAAGTAGCAACCTTAGCAGCCTTAGAACCCTGAGAAATAGTTTCAGGGTCTGCAGAAGGATTTTTAAAAAGAAATGAGAGTCAGGAACCCTATAAAATCTATCAGGCTTAGAAGGAGCAGGAGGCATGGAATCAGGATTCAAATTAGCCTCAGAAAAAGCATCATCCACAATGTCCAAAACAGGAGGGATAGCTAAAGGCCTATGCTGAGGAAGAAGAAATTCTCTAAGCCTCTTTTTGGAAGCAGAATATTCCTGTCCTTCCCAATGAAAATGTTCCCTCATCTCATGCAAGGTTTCCCCAAAAGAAAAATCCTCAGGCGGAGAGGCCGAGGGCAAAGATTCCTCAGCATCCGAATCCTCATAAGGGGGGAAGGAATAGTCCTGATCAGAGAAAGAAACAGAAGAGACAGAAGCCTGGTCAGAAGAATCAAGAGTAACATCCTGTCGAGGCCTTTTCTCAGGAGGGGGGTGAGAACCCCTAATCATTGTAAGCAAGTCTTCAGCCATCCTCAATAAGAAGTTATGTACCTACCATAACGTTCCATGTTAGTTGTCTTCTCTCGCCTTCTTTCTTGCTTGATGGGTTCGGAGCCGATCCTCGGCTCCGACTGCACTGCTAAGCTCGAGAGTCACTTTTACCAGCTCGAGGCAGCCCCATATCCCATGATGCAAGGCGGTAAGTACCCAGATCTCGTTTGATGACAAAGGGCAGTAGCACCAAGCATAAAACACTTCCCAAAGGAAGAAAGAAAGAAAGAAAGAAAGCTTACAGGATGTAAAAAAGACCAGGACTGAATGGTCTTCAGCATAATAACTCCTTAGAGAAACAAGGTCTGTCCAGGCACGGGGGAAGGAGGGAGGTGCAAGAAAGAAGGCGAGAGAAGACAACTAACATGGAGCGTTATGGTAGGTACATAACTTAATGTTAAGTTGTCAATCTACTTCATTCTTGCTTGATGGGACAGCGTCCTAGCACCTCTATCCTGGGTGGCTCAATGGAACAGACTCTTGAGGACTGTAGAGCCAAAACTGGCTCTATCCCTGGAGGCCAAGTCCAATTTGTAATGGGAAACAAAAGTATGAGGAGTGGCCAAAGTGGCCGCTGCACAAATAGTGTCTAAAGGAAGTCTAGCTTGAAAGGCTGTAGAAGTAGCTAAGCTCCTAGTTGAATGTGCTTTAGGTTTTGAGCACAGCTGTTTTCCCCTGAGCAGATAAATTTCAGAGATGACCGAAGAAAGCCATCTAGACAAGGTCACTTTAGAGACAGGAAGGCCTTTCTTGTTATCCGCATAGGAAACAAAAAGTTGATCAGATTTCCTAAATTTTAGTTCTGTCCAAATAATATCTGAGTTGGCGGTGGACATCAAGATAATGTAGTTTTGTTCGGCTCTGTCTGAATAGTTTGGGAAAAATACAGGAGATCAATGGATTGATTCAAATTGGTCTTTGAGGCGACCTTAGGCAAAAGGTCGGATTAGTTCTCAATGATACTCTGTCTTTGTGAAAAACCAAATAGGGGGGTCGAACCGATAGAGCATGAAGTTCAGACACCCTCCTGGCCGATGTGATAGCTACTAGGAATAAAGTTTTCCAAGAAAGAAATTTAAGGGAGCAAGAAACAGCTGGCTCGAAGGGGAAGAATCAAGGATGTCAGCACTAAATTTAGATCCCATTGAGGAGGAGGATTCCTGATTGGAGGCTTTAGCAGGAAAATTCCTTTCAAGAAGGCCCTACAAAGCCTATGGGACATAATATTGTGATCTGCAATCCCGACATGAAAGTTCGAGATAGCAGCCAATTGAACTCTGACTGTGGAAGAAGAGGAGCCTGCATGAAAAATCTCTGCTAAGAAGTCCAGGACTGCCTGAACAGGGGCAGTGAAAGGATCAATATTCTTGGCATTAGCCCAATAAGAGAAACGTTTCCATTTGCTTGCATAAATCCTCCTGGTAGAGGATTTTAAAGAAGCTACTATGATGTCTCTAACAGGGTTAGAGATCAAAGGAAGCCTGGCTAAGGAAGGAAGTGGAGCAACCATGCTGTGAGGTTGAGAGAAGGGATAGACCGGTGCAGCTGACCGGATTGGTGAATCAGAAGATCTGGCACTGGGTCCAGATGCCACGGCTGCACCAAAAGGTGACGATGGAGGAACGGGAACCAAACTTGTCGAGGCCAGTAAGGAGCAATGAGAATCAATTTGGCTCTCAAAACGGTTGCTTTGTGGATAACCTGAGGGATCAGAGGAAATGGAGGAAAGGCATAAAGAAGTCCCTGGGGCCAATCCTGGGTCAGAGCGTCTCTGGGGGGATGGCCTGGAAGAGGGAAGAGAGAGAAGAAGTCTGGGCATTTGCTGTTTTGGGGAGTAGCAAAAAGATCGCAACATGGACGACCCCATTCCAGAAATATCTCTTCCGCTATAGATTGCTTGAGAGACCACTCGTGAGGCATGAGAATAGCTCTGCTCAATCTGTCCGCTACAATGCTGGTTTTCCCAGGGATATGCGTTGCTACCAGAAACCGATGAGAGGAGATTGCCCATTGCCATAGTCTGAGCGCTTCTCGACACAAGGGGTAGGACTTGGTTCCGCCCTGTTTGTTGATATACCAAACTACAGACATGTTGTCTGTGTGGACTGCAATTGTCCCTACGGGAAGAAAGTCGTTGAGGGCTTGCAACGTTAAAAGCACTGCTCTCATCTCCAGGACATTTATGTGCAGGTGGTACTCGAACGGCTGCCACGTCCCATGAACCATCCTGCCCTGATAATGACCCCCCCACCCGATCAGGGAGGCATCCGTGGTGACAGTGGCTACCGGGGATGGGGGTACAAAGTATCTGCCTTGGTGAACCTGGGGAGATGTGATCCACCAAGCAAGACGATCTTTGCAAGTCTGTGTCACCAGAATCTGGTGACGCACTGGAAGTTGTTGGTACGACCACTGTGTGAACAGCATCCACTGAAGAAGGCATGTAGAAGCGAGCCAGGGAAGAAGAGTAATGGCGCAGGCATGAGGCCTAATACCTTTAGAACCATTCTGGCCTGTACTTTCTTGTTGGCTAGAATGATCCTGACATGACTTTGAATGTCTGAAACTCTTTGATCTGTAAGGGTAGCTGACATCCGAACAGTGTTTAAGTTTGTGCCTATGAAAGTAATAGACTGGCAGGGCGATAAGGATGACTTTTCTAAGTTGATCGAGATGCCCAAAAGAGTACAAAGCTTTATTGTGTAATCCCTGGCTTGAATAAGCTGATGCCTGGTGGTGGCTGAAAGGAGCCAGTCGTCGAGATACGGAAACACCTGGAATCCTTGACGTCTCAGGTGAGCCGTGACCACTGCCATGCATTTGGTGAACACTCTGGGGGCTGTAGTGAGACCAAAGGGCAGGGCTCTGAACTGGAAATGACTGGACCCCAGCCGAAAGCGGAGAAATCTCCTGGAGCGTCTGTGAATTTTGATAGTACGCATCCTGAAGATCTATTGAGCACATCCAGTTGTCCTTCTGTAAGAAGGGCAGAATTGACTGAAGAGTGACCATTCGGAATCTTGTCTTCCTCACAGACTTGTTGAGTCTGCTGAGATCCAATATTGGTCTCCAGTCTTCCGTCTTTTTGGGGACCAAAAAGAACCTTGAGTAGATTCCGGGCTCTGAATGGTCTGTTGTAACTGGCTGAATGGCTCTTTTTTGCAGTAGTTTTGAGACTTCTAACACTGCAATTTCCCTTAGACCGGGTGGTACATCTGGAAGGGAATTTGAGGGGTAGAAAGGACTTTCCTCGAAAGGAATTATGTAACCCTTGGATATGATCGACTGTACCCATCTGTCTTGAGTGAGGGAGTGCCAGGCTTCTGGGTACAGTGATAATCTTCCCCCGACTGCCTCCAAGGAGGGACAGCCGGGCAACATCTCAGGGATGCTGAAAGGGCTTGTCAGAGAGAGGCTCTGTTTCCCTGGTTTTTTGGACCCCCTCTGCCTCTAGAGCGGCGTCTGTTGTTGTTACCCCCTCTGCCTCTAGGGGTAAACTGACCACGTGAATCCGGCGTGACTCCTTGGGATTTGCGGAACCACATTTTGCCACCTTTCTGTCCTTTGGGGTAAGGTCTAGAAGGGGTGGAAAAACGGACTCCTATGGCAGAAAGAGTCTTGCCGTCCTGCTCACACCTGGTCAAAGTTTCCTTCACTTGAGGGCCAAACAAAGCTGACCCATCAAAGGGAGAATTTGTGAAGGACGCCTTAAAGGGATCTGCAAAGTCACATAGCCGCATCCAGGCTTGGCGTCTAAGAGCCACACCTGTACCTGCGGCCCTACTCGCTCCATCAGCAGCATATGATATTAGCCGCATGGAGGAGTTTGCAATGGAATTAAGGGTTCCTAGCTGCGAAGCAATTTTTCCTGAGCCCCTGCAGCTGTAGGATCCTGTACAACATCACCTAGCTCCTTAAGGATATCTCTTTGGAGTCTGGTGAAGTGACATAGGTAATTCAGCGAACGCATAGCAAAGGTCGCTGAGGAAAACATCCGCTTACCGTACCTATCCATGGTCCTAGAGTCCTTATTAGGAGGATGGACAGTGCGGAAGGATCTGCAAGTTCCTTCTTGGTGGCAGCAGCCACCACCATGGCATCAGCGGGGACACCCTTAGTGAGGAATTGCTTATCACACGGGGCAGTAATAAATTTTGAAGGCCTCCTAGGGACTGGCTCAACCGAGTCAGGAGCAGCCCGCCTTCGGGCAATAACCTGCATAAGGGGTCGAAGGCGGAGACACCCAGGAGGTGGAGGGCCGAGATCCAACGCCTCTAGGTATACTGACTCATCCTCAAAGGGATTATTAGTGGGCCAGTTTCCCTCTGTCTAAGGAGTTCTAGGATGTCTGAGAAGGAGACATCCTCAGAGGGGATCTTGGAGATCCCTCTGACTCATCTAAGTCAGTATCTGAAGTGATAGACTCGGGGGAGTCTACATGTTTCCTCTTACAGGTCCTCTTCCTAGGAGGATCACCCGAAACATCAGGAGAATCCTCGGAAGAGGGGGATATTCCCAATGGGGAAACCTGAGGCGGAGGATCTCTGGGTCCTGTAGCAAGAGAAGTGGCAGAGATGTCAACAGGCACTATAGAGGGAGGAGCTAAGGGAACAGACTGCTGGCTGATGCCCGTGGCCAGCACACTCCATCACCTCGAATGCTCCCCTCCCAGGAAGGTCCGAGAGAACCCGTTCCGAAGAGCTAGGAACTCCAGGGACCACCGAAAGGGAAGTCTCCGAGGCAGATGTCGGAGCAGAGCTCACCAAGGCAGAGGCTCCAAGGGGAAGAGCGAGTTCGGACAAGGGTCCGATGCCACTCACCCCCTCGGAGACCATGGAAGCCCGGCCACCGAATCCCTCTAAGGAAGGTCTCGAAGAGGCGATAAGAGTAGAGGCTGAAGGAACAGAAGGGGGTATCTGTCCCTCAGCCATAGCAGTAACCATTCCCGAAGACTCCAACTCCAAGCTCTGGGGTAGAGTTGAAGGAGGAACTGCAATGGGGTGTGGACCAATAGCCGTCTGTTGAGACGGGCTATGTAACATTTGGGCCAGTGCCTGTGACTTAAGTAATCTACTGACCACTCTCTCTAAATCATGGTCAGAAAGCCTGGATGACCTTGAAGATCGGCTCCAAGGAAGGAGATCTAGACCTCTTCCTCGAAAGAGCCATCGGAACCGATGAAACTATTGAACCTGTCGGAGCCGACAACTTATCGGAGCCGACAGGTAGCTTCGATGCATCGGCTCCAGCCGGAGCCGATACAGCCACAAAAGTAACGGTGTCAGAGCCGATCGGAGCCGACACCGATGCCTGAGCCACATGGTGGTCGGAACCGATCGGAGCAGACACCGAAGTGGTCGAACCAGAATCGGCACCGATAGCCATCGGTGCCGAAGGTTAACCCAGAATCGGCTCCAGCCGGAGCCGATCTAGACTCTGAATGAGTCTGAGCCGAGGCTGCAGGCTTGGACACAGAAGCCTGGGCCTTGGAAGACTTAGAAGTCTTGGATGGAGCCGACTTAGCCGGAGAGCCCTCCGGCTTAAGAAGGCCCCTCAAAATCAGCTTATTTCTTCTTTCCTGCAGGACTCTCTGGCTGAAAGAATGACATATAGCACAGGAGTCCTGCAGGTGAAGAGGCCCCAGACAGTACAGGCAAGAAGTGTGACCGTCTGTCAGACATTTTCTGACAGCACGAGTCACACTTCTTAAAGCCCGAGACCCTTTCTTTAGACATGGTGTAAAAAAAACAGACACACACCAGTCAAAGAAATTAAATTAAATATACCAAAAGGTATAACTAGTAAACACACACACACCCTAACGGGGGGGGGGGATGGGTTGGGTGAAAGTCTGACTAAAAAAGTAAGAAGAGACAGAGAATTTTCTGTCAGAAAAGGTTTAAAACTGATATAAAACTAACAATTAAGGGTTTTTTTTGTTAAAAGAGGCTAAAATAGCAAAGTAGCAAATCACTTACCAGGAGCTGGTAAAAGGAGGACCTCATCAGCGAAGCGGCAAACGAGATCTGGGTACTTACCGCCTTGCATCATGGGATATGGGGCTGCCTCGAGCTGGTAAAAGTGACTCTCGAGCTTAGCAAGTGCCGAGTCGGAGCCGAGGATCGGCTCCGAACCCATCAAGCAAGAATGAAGGCGAGATTGACAACTTAACATTAATTGTTTTTGTGTCTTGGGAGTGGATTCAGAAGCAGCTTGAGCTGAAACTTTAGACTTAGGAGTCTTTGAAATAGTAATGTGAGTAGGCCTGAAAACCCCCTCAGAAGCCGGTACCTGCACAGCGGTTCCGGACCCATCTGAAGGAGCGACGTCCGAAGGTCCTGCAGCAGTTAAAATAGTGGGCCTTGATGGCTCCCCATGGGAGTCCGTATCGGCCATCGGTTCAGAAGCGGCAGACAGGGGCTGCAAAAGCGCCTCACTGACGACAGCCGAACCGGAAGCTGGCTCCAGCTGCAACGAGTCCTGTTTGGACCTCGGAGGATTGTCTTTATCTTTGCGCTTCTTTTGAACTCCGGTAGTATCCGACGACATTCTGTAATTGAAGCGTCTGCCAAAATAATTTAAAGCCCAGTCGTACCTGCATTTGATAGTACGAGAGTTGAACCTGGCACAGAACCGACAAGAAACGTCGTGGTCAGGGCCTAAGCAAGAAGAGTGGAAATCTTTATGAGGTATTTGTTTCCCACACGCTATACAATTAACTTTTTCTGACATCGGAGGAACAAGAAAAAGATTCCCCAACGGGGTACTTAGCTTTGAGAAGAGAAGTAACAACTTTGGACCGACAACAACCAAGAATGCTGTTCGAAAATCGCCAACCAACGTTTGCGAGCTGCTTTCCACCGCACGGCAAGAAAGACTGGAGAAGATGGCATCGGCTGAGGGCTATGTACCAAGGCGTACTGACGTCAGGATACTAGCTTATACAGCAGACGCCGGACCCAGACTTTGGGATTCTGGCCGACCTCGGGCTGCCTGCCAGCAGGAGAACCCTACAGTTATGACTGCAACAGTGAAACACGAAGAACATCTGCTTCTGGCTCCGCGGCAAGAAAGACTGATGTAATGGTGTCGCCTGCCTTACTTTATACTACTGACGATCTGAAGTCAGTCCTGAAGAGACAGCAACAGACGCAGAAATACTAAGCCTCTGGTATTTGGGCCGGCCGTGGGATACCCTGGCAGAGAACCCAAATGTGAGGACTTCAACAGTGAAACACGAACATCTGGGTTGAGGGTTTTTTGGTACTAAACATAAAAAGTATGGAAATGTTCCCTAACCTAGTCTGGTGGGAGCTCTTGGATGCCTCATGCTAGGATGGAAACCTCTGCCGCTCTGAACTGGTGGGATGGGACATTTGGAGTTGGCTGTAGCTGATGGGAACAGCCTCTTGATATCCCTTCTCAGCCCATCACCCTGAATGAAGGCCATTCACTCAGCCAAGCAATCTAAGACAGTGTCCACAGATGGACAGTGCAGAAAGCCTTCAGGGATGTTGGGTCTGTTTGCCAAAGGGAACCAATTTTGTGCACCCGTGAAGGGGACAAAGCCACCCGTGTAAGAGGACAATATTGAGAGGTGTGATGCTGGGGTTTCCTGAAGCAAAGCAGTTGAGAGCCCTTATGAGTCAGAGCGGTGTGGATTCTTGCACTGATCTGCACCAGTCTTTCCCTCACTAATTCCTGGTCACTGCTCCCCTACAGGTCTAAACAACCCAAACATGCTGTTGGGCACCTTAAAGGCAAAGTCAGCTGTGATGTGGGTCTCTGCCAATCCGATAACTAAACCAGCTGCATTATGGAGCAGACGCATGGGGATTTAGTAGATTCATCGTACCCGTAGTCTCCAGTTATTTCCATGACTCCTGCATGGATGGCTTGTACAAAGTATCCATGGCTTGTTCTGTAAGATCAACCTGGAAGGGATTCATGTCAAATAACTAGACTCCCTCAGACCACAGAGACGTGTGCCAGAGACGTAAACATGTTTCTCCATCCAATTACTTTACAGGCAGCAATCTCATTTTGAGAGAAAGAAAAGTTGTGTAAAATCTTACCATAACCATAGAAGTCCTTCTCTTCCATGCTGCAGTATTCTGCATATGGGTGAGTGCCACAGCTCAATGAAATAGGGGTGGTGGGTCTAAAGGCAGGCACTCCAGGAATCCATGAAGAATAGCCCTGGCAAACTCTGCCCTGGATCTAAAGATGTGATCAAGTTTGCACTGTTTGGTGAATGTGTGGACCGAAGAGAAAGTAGCAGGCTCTAGGATAGTAAATTTATCCAGGCCCGTGAAGAAAGAACCTGAAGCCATGGCTTTTGTGGAATGAGCTTTAACTGTACCCTGCAGAGACTTAGCATGGAATTAGTAGCAGAAAGGTGATCACCTTGGAGATCCAAGTAGAAGTAGCAAATACAACTTAACCCCCCCCCCCCCAAATCAAATAAAATAATAGACCACCAAGACGTAAGCAAATTTAATGCAACACTTGGCTCCTTGGCTTGCACAGTCTTCCAAGAGTAAAAAAACTACAAAACACTGTTTGCTTAAATACAGCGTATTGCACAAATCAATTAAGCATACAATTCAAATCTCATACTTCCAATTACATTCTTTGTCGAGTCCCTGAGGCTCCAAAGTACCATACTTTAAAATCAGCAGGGTAAGAGTGTTTTTTAAAGACACATTCACCTATGCCAACTTGCAAGTTTTCCAAGACACAACCCCTAAGGGAATAAAGGTTAAAGTTGTGTGCTGTCAAAAAAAAAAAATGACTCTCAAGGGAGTGCTCTAATTTTTTGTTTATGTCCCTAATATATTCCTGCAACCGGACCCTAAAACTCCTATAAGTTTCCCCTAAGTAAAACTTTTTACATCCACATCTTAGCACATACACTACCCCCTCTGTGTTACTATATTCATGCCTAGCTGGAAACAATTCCATTAATGTAGGGAAAAGTACTTACTACATATTGACAGATAGAGCCACCATCAACAGTACCTTTATTTATGCTTAAGCTCCAACATTAACATCTGGTAAGCAAAACTGGTTAAGTATCAGAATATCAGACACATTCCTAGCTCTTTTATATGCAACACTCACAAAATCAAGTAGTATTAACTTCAAAACTGTATACCTTAGGAGCACTGGCCACAAGCTACGTGCTTTGACTATTTCCTCAGTTATAATAGTCTGTCACTAAGAAAACTTTCTTCTGCTCTCCATTACAGCTGTATAGGTGGATTTATTTCCACCAATAGAAACATTTTCTATTAGCATGGGCATAATGAGAATCTCCCTGAGGGAGAACAGAATACCACATGTGCAATTTTTTTTGTTCAGCTTCCCTGACCAGCTGGACATCAATCTCAAACATTTCTTCTGTTTCTTCTGTTTCAGCTATCTCCAAGTTAAAGCTCATATGAAGATTACATAGCCTATGAATTCATAAGAATTCATTATAGGGCAGTACCTTGACCAAATGTTTGGAGTGACAACAGTTTCCATATAAAAATACATTTTATGTTCAAATTTCCTATGGAGACAAGTTGAACATCCATCTAAGATTATATCCAAAAAATTCACTTGTGGGCCATGCTATGTACCATCAAGGCTTAGGCTCATAGTATTGGATTGTAGGTCATTAACAAACCCAAGGGCATCTGTATGGCTTCCTTGACCTAAAAAAATAAGATCAATAACTAAAATATAAAATAACTATCTAAAACACTCATGTCTAAAGTCATCTTCAAGTTTAGCCATAACTAAACTGGCATACATTGGGGCGAAAGCCACCCCCCATGGCAGTCCCCTGTAATTGCTGGAAATGTCTCTATTAAACAAAAAAAAAACACTATAGGTCAGCCACTAAGGTTAGTTAAACCTTTGTGTGGTTTGGGTAGACAGTAAACAACTGCCATGGAGCAGTTTTCCACTCCAAACTTCTTTTCCACATCCTTACAGGTAAAATACCCCAACCTTAGGCCTTTGTCAAACAAACACCTTAACAGCTTCAAAGTAATCAATCACATTTTCTATAAATTTCCACATTGTTCAAATGCTTGTAACATCTCTAAACATTGTGTAAAATTCAGGATTACTATCTGGTTCCAAAAGGGCTAACCATTGCTGCTTAGTTAAGTTAAAGCATATGTTAGACTTATTCTCCATACAGGACCAATACATTCTTTCAACTTCAAAATTGAGTAACAAAAAAATCCTTGCAGGGTGCCATTTAGAAAAGGTGGAATAAGAGAGCTTTTAACAGAGATAGCATCAGTATTCAGTTGGCAATAGGCATTAAAATCATTCTCAAACAAATCTTCCTGAGATGACAGGCATGAATAAAAAGAATCCTCACAATTTTCATAAGTCATTAAACACAACCGCTCCCTCTTGTTTAAAGTAGCACATTAAACGCAGTTTTCTACTAAAAGAAAAGATTTCACTTTTAGGTACATTTAATCTTGGTAAAGCAGTTGGCATAAATTTAAGACCAAGACATAATACAGACATAACCACATCAGAAATTTCCTGTTTGGACAGATTTAACACATGTAAATTATCACAAAAGTACAGTAGTGTACACAACATAAATGTAGATGTTAGTGCATTCACTGTTGCAGTCATCACATTTGGCTTATCTGCCTGCAGGTAGCCCTCAGTCAGCCTAAATACCAGAGTCTTGGGATTTCTGCCTCGGATGCCGTCGCTTCTTCCAGGACGCCAGGTTGTCAGGGGTATAAAACATGCAGCAGATGCCATTACATCAGTTTTTCTTGCCCCAGATGTCAGGAGTCCCCACAATAGGAAGCAATTACATAGTGTGGAACACCCCCAGTAGAAAGTAAATACCAATGTTATAAGATATGGCCAAACAAAATATAGAAAAGTCAGGGGGCTGGAGGGAGGGTAACTAGGACTGAAACAGTGAATACACTCGAACATTACATTTATGGTTAAGTGTACACAACTGTACTATGTTCTTCGTGTTTCACTGTTGCAGTCATCACATTTGGGTTGAATCCCAAAGCTGAAGATGGGTGGAGGCAGTCAAAAAGCATTAGGGCTGTCAAGCAGGTCCTGTAACAGTGCTGTGGCAAATCCAGCTCTGTATTTAGACAAGACAGGCAAGTGGTAATGCTTGGTGAAGGTGTGTACAGAGCTCCAGGTTGCAGCTTCCAGGATGTCCCTGGTAAGGAGTCCCCTGAGAAATGCTGTAGAGATTGATGTAGCCCTAGTGGAATGTGTTCTGATCCCCAGTGGGGTAGGTTTCCCATGGTGTATGTAGCAAAATGGATGCAGTGTGCTATCCATTTTGAAATGGTTTGGTTTGAAATGGCCTTGCCCTCTGCCCCTGTAGCGAAGCAAACTAGCAGCTGGTCAGATTTTATGAAAGGTTTAGTCCTGTCCAGATAGAACTAAGCTGCCTGTGCACGTCCAGGGAGTGCAGGATCCTTTCCCCTTTATTCTGAAGATCAGAGAAAAAGGTTGGCAAATGGATTGGTTTAAAGCCACACTAGACACCACCTTGGGCATAAATGATGGGTTAGTCCTGATGTAAACCCTGTCCACATGTAAGATAATGAAGGGTTTCACGGCCATAAGGGCCTGCAATTCAGACACTAGTGATGGCTAGAAGCAAAGCTGTTTTCCAGGAGAGGAATTTTAACTCTGCTGAGGCAGCAGGTTCAAAGGGTGGAAGCGTGGGGTTTTCCAATACAAAGTTAAAGTCCCATACTGGAGTGGGAGCTCTCCGGGGGGGGGTCTTAATTTTCGGCTCCTCTCAGCAACTGTTTGACCAGAGGATGAGAAAAAAGGGGTGGCCCAGTATTATAATGAGCAGAGATGGCAGAGGCATGAGTCTTAATTGAAGAGAAGGATAGGCCTTTGTGGAGCATTTCTGTTAAATAATCTAGTATACGAGGTAAGCTGGGCACAGTTCTGTCCATTCCTTGAAATTGGCTCCAAGAACAGTATCTTTTCCACTTTTCTGAATAGGATTTTCTAGTACTAGGCCTCCTTGCCTCAAGGATGACATCCAGCACCTGTTTACGGAGGCTTGCTGGTGATGAGTTCAGGGTTTGTAGCTGAGGATGCAAAATCTGGCCCTCCTGCTGGGACATGCTGGCAGTACTGTCAGACTTCGCAAAAGTGGGTACCAGTGCTGGTGTGGCCAAGTCTGGTGCAATCAGGATTGTCCTTGCTTTGTCCTGTTTGATCTTTAGTAGAACCTTCGAGAGGAGGGGCAGAGGGGGAAGGCACAGAGGTTTTCCCATGTAAAGGACAGGACATCCAGTTTCCATGCTTGGGCTGTGGGGAGTTCTGGTGCAATATTTGCTTAATTGATAGTTATAAGGGGGAAGCAAAGAGGTCCACCTCTGGTGCCCCCACCTGTGGATCAGAAGCTTGAATGATTTGGGTTCCAGTTTTCACTCGTGTGGGTCAATTAGATTTCTGCTTAAGTCGCCTGCCAGTGAATTTAGTTTGCCTGGCAGGAATTGAGCTTGCAGGTGCACTTGATTGCTCAAGGATGTGTTCCACTGACCCATGGCTAACCCACAGAGTGGGTAGGAATGGGTTCCCCCCCTGCTTATGTACCACATAACTGTTGTGTTAGCCATCAATAGTTGCCCTGGAAGAATAAGGCATTTGAAGGTCGACAGAGCATTCTATACCGCTAACATTTCTTTTTGATTGATATGCAGGTGCATTTGCTTTGGGCTCCATTTGCCTTGAATGCACTGTCCTGCCATGTGAGCCCCCTCATGCATAGTCTGATGCGTCTGTTAGGGTTTGGGTGGCATGGGGTTGAGTGAAAGGAGTCCTTTGTTGTCGTAGCAAACCTCTGCCCACCAAAGGAACTCTGCCCTTAGGCAAGGAATGATGGGAATCAGTGTTTCCAGGTCCTGAGAATGTTGACAGCAGAGACTTTTTAAGTACCATTGAAGTTTCCTCATATGCAGTCTTGCATACGGAAGTAGTAGCATGCAAGAGGGCATGAACCTTAGGGCTTGCAGTATTTTTCTTGCAGATAGCTGGGTTTTGGTGGCCAGTAGACTGAAGTAGTTTGTCAAATAAATTTGTTTTTCTGGACTGAGGAATGCCATCTGGGAAGTTGTGTTCAAGCTTGCTCCCAGGAATACAATCTGTTGGCTGGGTACCAGATGCAATTTATTTTCGTTGATTGTGTACCACAGTGAAGTCAGAATTCTCTTTACAAATGTCAGGTGGAGTAGCAATTCCTGACTGTCCGCCTGAATCAGGCAATCGTCCCAAGTATGGGTAAATTTGATTTTTTTCTCTGCCTGCAATATGCAATGGCTGGAGCTAGGCACTTTGTGAATACCCAGGGCGCAGCAGACAAGCCAAACGAAGTGCAGAGAACTGACTGAGCCTGCCCTGAAACAGACATTTCCTGCAAGATTCCCTTATGGGATGTGCAGATAAGCTCTTGGCTAGCATAGGAAGCAGCTGCTGGAGAGTAAGCTTTTTGAACCTTGGAACCAACAGGAAGGTGTTGAGAAAGTACAGTTTTGTACCTACCATAAATGTAGATGTCCGAACAGGATAGCATCTGCAGTCATAACAAATGGGTTGTCCTGTCGTCAGGCAGCCCTTCGGTCGGCCGGATTCCAAAGTCTGGGTCCGGCTTCGGCTGATGTCGCACTTCACCCGACGTCATCTCTGCTGGTCTTCGGGTATAAAGGCATCAGCCGACGCCATTTTCCTCAGTGTTTCTTGCCTCAGATGCCAGTTGCCCTCTAGGAAAGCTAAATTTTGGATAAATGCCAATGTTTCCAAAATAGTAGAAGGCAAACAAAAAATAAGCATGTATGTACATATATACAAACAAATACACCATGAGACCCCCCCCCCCCAGCTAGCTATTAGGAGGGTAAATACCCTAGGAGTACCACAGAGGGGAAGGAGGGTGGGTAATCCTGACTGCAGATGCTATCCTGTTCGGACATCTACATTTATGGTAGGTACAAAACTGTACTATGTCCTTCAAGGATGCATCTGCAGTCATAACAAATGGGTAGAATACCATAGCCAAACTAGGGGAGGAGGAAGAAGAATTATGGTGTAGTTAGGATCCCTTGCAATACAGCAGTGGCAAACCCTGCTCGGGATCTAGAGTATAGAGGCAAATTATAATGCTTGGCAAATGTATGCACGGAGGTCCAAGTAGCCGCCTCAATGTCCTTGGTTGCCACTCCTCGTAAGAAAGCTGTGGTAGTGGCTGTAGCCCTTGTAGAATGAGGTCTTATGTTCTGTGGAACTGGTTTTCCATGGTAGGAGTAACAGAATCTTATGCAATTTCCTATCCATTTGGAGATTGTCTGTTAGGAAATTGCTTTTCCTTCCCTTCCTGTTGCATAGGCTACTAAAAGCTGGTCTGTTTTTCTGTTACTTTTGGTTCTGTCCAGGTAGTAGCGTAACTGTATGTACATCCAAGGTATGCAGCAGCCTTTCCCCCCTGTTCTGTGGATTGGGAAAGAAGGTAGGTAGGTGGATTGCCTGGTTTAAAGACACTCTGGATACCACCTTAGGCATAAATGTAGGATTAGTTCTCATGGACACTATCTTGATGGAAGATTAGGAAGGGTTGTACTGCCATTAAGGCCTGTAGTTCCGAAACCCTCCTTGCTGAAGTAATTACCAGTAGGAAAGCAGTTTTCCATGATAGGTGTTGAAGATCTGCTGTTGCTGCTGGTTCAAATGGAGGGAGTGTCAATTTTTCTAGCACAAAGTTCAAGTCCCATGCTGGTAATGGTGGTTTCCTAGGAGGTTTTACATTCTTGATCCCTCTGAGGAATTGCCTGAGTAGAGGATGCGAAAAGACAGGTGGATCAAGCTGTATTCTGCGGAAATAGCTGATGCATGTATCTTGATGGAGGAATAGGACAGGCCCGTATGTAGAAGCTCTGCCAAGTACTCCAGGATGTTAGCAATATCTATGTTAGAGACATCTTTTCCTCTTTCAGTACTCCAAATGACAAACCTTTTCCATTTTCCTGCATAGTTCCTTCTTGTTGAAGGTCTGCGGGCTTCAAGGATAATGTCTTTAACCCTTTGGGATAAGTCTGGGTTAGTTGCTGTTATGTGATGTTCCAGGCAGTCAGTTGCAAGGTTTTTAGGTTTGGATGCATGATGTTGTAGTTGTTCTGAGTTAACATCAAAGGCATCAGGGGTATTGGCCACATTCTCCCCTGAGACATGCTCCTCAGCAAAGGATACCAGTGTTGTCTTGGCCAATTCGGAGCTATCAGAATTATCCTTGGACGTTCCCTCTTTGATTTTCAGTAGTACCTTGTGCATCAAAGGAAGAGGTGGAAATGCATATGCTGTCAGGCCTTTCCAACTGAAGGATAGAGTCCACCTTCCATGCTAGTGGGTGGCATGTCCTTGTGCAGAATTTTTTGAGCTGGTGATTGAGTGGGGATGCGAATAGGTCTATTTGTGGCATTCCCCATTTCTTTGTGATGGCCTTGAAGATGTCCGGGTGTAGCATCCATTCGTGAGCATCCGAGGTGGTTCTGCTTAATATGTCTGCTAGGGTGTTTTCTTTTCCCGGCACAAATATTGCCTGTAACTGGATGTTGTAGCTCAGAGCCATATTCCAAAGGTCCAGAGTCATTCTGCATAGGGGGTATGAATGAGTGCCTCCCTGTTTGTTGATGTACCACATGACTGTGGTGTTGTCTGTCCTTATTAAATGGCCTTCTTTGAGGAATGGTTTGAATTTCTGGATTGCTAGTTTTACTGCCAGCATTTCGTTTTGGTTTATGTGCAGGTGCAGCTGGTCTGGAGTCCACAATCCTTGTATGCACTTGTCCAACATGTGCGCCCCCCAGCCTAGGTCTGAGGCGTCCATTGTGATGGTTTGGTTTGCTTGAAAGTTGTGGAAGGGCAAGCCTGGGTTTGACTGGCATGCTTGAGCCCACCATAGGAACTCTTGTTTCAGGCATGGGATTAGTGGGATTTCGGTTTCTAAGCTGTGCCTGTGTTGAGACCATAAATTCTTTAGGTACCACTGTAGTTTTCTCATATGCAGTCTGGCATGGGGACCAGGATTATGCATGATGCCATGAAGCCCAAGGCCTGCAGTACTTTTCTTGCTGTTAGTTTGTGCTGCTTTGTTAATGCCAAGAAGTAAAGAGGGAGTTGTGCTTGTTTTTCTGCAGTTAGGAATGCCATTTGTTTTACTGTGTCCAATTCGCACCCAAGAATGTTCTTGTCTGGGATGGTATCAGTCTTGACTTTTTAAATTGACTGTGTATCCCAGGGCTTGTAGTAAGCAAATGACTCTTTGTAAATCTGTTGTCAGCTTGCTTTTGTTGTCCGCTTGTAACAGGCAGTCGTCCAGGTATGGATAAATTTGGATTCCCTGTAGCCTGCAATGAGCGATTACTGATGCCAGGCATTTTGTGAATACTCTGGGCGCAGTAGATAAGCCAAAGGGCAATGCTGAGAATTGATAATGCTCTGATCCTGCAAGAAATCTGAGGTATCTTCTGCAATTTGGTCGTATGGGGACGTGCAGGTATGCCTCCTTGAGATCTAGAGTTACCAGCCAACATTCCTTGCCCAGCATGGGAAGAAGTTGCTGTAGGGTCAGCATTTTGAATTTTGGTACAATGATGTATGTGTTTAAGACGGACAGGTCGAGAATAGGTCTCCAACTTTTCTCTTTTCTTGGTACTAGGAAGAGTCTGGAGTAGAATCCTTTGCCCTGTTGTGTTATTGGTACTCTTTCCATAGCTCTCATCTTTGTTAATTGAGCCATCTGCTTTAGAGCTTCTGTTTTTTGATTTGGAGGTAGGTTTGGCATTCCTCTCTTTACTGGTAAGGCGTGGAAGTGGAACCTGTAGCCTTGGTCTATGGTTTGCAAAATCCACTTGTCTTTTGTGATATAGTGCCAATTTTTTGAAAATAAGGCTAACTTTCCGCCTAAAGGTGCTGCTATTTGCTCCCTGGTAGGCGGTGTCAGAGTCAAGTCACTGTGATTGTCCTGTTGCAGTGGCAGTGGTTGTGTCTGTGCCTCTCTGGTTATTGCCTTGCCACTGGCGTCCTCTATAGGCACCTCCTCTGGATTGATTTCTGCCTCTAGAGCATCTATTCCTGCCTCAGATTTTGAGGAGTCTGGAAAGGACCAATTTTTGGCAGGCCAGTTCCTGCTAAACCTTGGGGGCTGAACCTGTAAGAAATCCTTAACTGTTTGTACAGATTTTGCCTTCTCTTCCATTTTCTTCATTACCTGCTGAGCAGGTGTACCAAATAGACTGGCCTTATCCATAGGAGCATCTAACAGCTTTGCTTTAACATGATCCGGCAAAACCTGTTCTTTCAACCATGCATGCCTTCTTATCACTGTGCCAGTCATGGCTGATCTAAATGAAGCCTCCAGTGCATCATAGCCACATTTTAAAGAATGGTTACTAACCTGCTGAATGTTATTCACCATTTCTAAAACATATTTCTTATCTAAGGAGTCATCAGAGGACAGCTTCTTAGTTAACTGATCAAGCATAAACTCTTGGTATTGGATCATGTGAAACTGAGTTTAAAGCTCTAGCTGAGAGAGTAGCAGAGGTGTAAACTTTTTTCCCCCATCTCTCTAAGGACCTGGATTCCCTTTCAGAAGGGAGAGGGTTTTTTGCCGAGGTCGAAGCTACTGCCTTAGGCCCCTGGGATATAGTCTCAGGATCTGCAAGTGGGGCCTTGTATAGGTGGTGATGAGTGTCTGGCACCCTGTAAAATCTATCTGGTTTGGCAGGGGCTGGAGGTAAAGTATCAGGAGCAGTGCAAACATCATTAAATGCATCAGCCACAACAGGCAGAACTGGAGGTATAGCTAAGGGCCTATGTTGTGTGGTAAGTGCAGAAAGGTCCTAAGCCTTTTTCTTGAATCTGAGAAATCTTGTCCCTGCCATTGGAATTGTTCTCTCATGGCATGTAAGGTTTCCCCAAAGGAAAATTCCTCTGGTGGAGAGGCAGATGGAATGGATTCTTCAGCAATCTTCATAAGTAGAAAAAGGAGCCTCTGGCTGATCTGTAATGTCTGAGTCATCCGAAGAATCAGAGGACACTGGCTCGGGGGGTTCTGCTCTAGGTCTCTTTTCTGGAGGCTGAGAGGCCCTGTCTGGGTGAGATTGGGATCCCCTAATTAAGGAGATTAAATCCTCTGCCAGAGTAAGCATTTGTGAACTAGAAGTGGGCCTATGTGAGGGGGTCTTAACAGGCACTGATTTAACAGTTTTGGCTGCTTTAGCCCTGGCAAAGGCCTTTATAGACATGGCTGCAGGAGGCCTAGCAGCACCACGTGCTGGGGTAGAGACATCCAAAGGGATGGTGTCTGATAATTCACTAGGAACCACAGTAGTAGGCAAAACTTCAGAGGCAGATTCAACTAAGGTAGCAGGAGCCTCAGTAGTAGTCATGGATTCGGCTGAAGATTGACCCGTTTTCTCGGTTTCGACAGACACTCGCGGCTTGCTTAACCGTGGTTTCGGCCGAAACCGCGGACCGCGAGTGTCGGTCTTTTTCTTTGCGTTTAACAATTTGGGTAATCGGAGGATCCAACGGCATAATGTACGCAAAATCTGAGCCGAAAAACTGTTCAGCAAACTCCGACCGACGCCTAAGCGTTCGTCGGTTGAAGGAAGCACAGGCTAAACAGGCTGCTACGTCGTGGTCTGGGCCTAAACAAGGTAGGCAGTAAGAGTGGAAATCTTTGAGGTATTTGTTTCCCACAAGTTAAACAGTTTACTTTTTCTGACATCGGCTGAGGCAAGAAAGAGTCCCCAACGGGGTACTTAGCTTTTTAGAAGTCTTCGAAGTAGTATTCGGTAGTAGTAATCTCTGGATCTGACCGACCGGCACTTGCGAACAGCTTCTGCTTTGGGCGCCACGCGGCAAGAAAGACTGAGGAAAATGGCGTCGGCTGATGCCTTTATACCCGAAGACCAGCAGAGATGACGTCGGGTGAAGTGCGACATCAGCCGAAGCCGGACCCAGACTTTGGAATCCGGCCGACCGAAGGGCTGCCTGACGACAGGACAACCCATTTGTTATGACTGCAGATGCATCCTTGAAGGACATCAGACAGATCTAGGATAGGGCACCAAGAGTTTTCTTTTCTGGGTATCAGAAAGTCTGGAGTAAAAACCTTGTCCCCTTTGCTCTGCTGGGTCAGGTTGAATAGCCTTGATACTGAGAAAGTACTTGCTTTTGGGCCTCTGTCCACTGTTTTTTTTTTGGGGGGGGGGGGGTCTGGCCACCCGCTTGGGGTTGGTAGCGAGTGGAAGTAGAATATCTATCCCTGGGATACAATGTTCAAGACCATCTGTCCTGGGTAATGTACTCCCAGTTTTTTACATGCAGGACGAGTTTTCCTCCTAAGGGTGCAAGTACTTGGGCAATACTTGGAAGAGTTGAGGAGGTCACTGAGATTTTACCACAGGAAGGTGGCTTACTACTCCGTTTTAGAGGTGGGAGCACTCCATTGCTTACATCTGTGCATACCCTGAGACTGTAATCTTGGTGGTCTGCTGCCCCTGGGCTTGGACTGAGAAGGTCTGGGAGGGACTGGCCAGTTTTTAGAAAGCCACTGCCTACTGAATCTAGGTGGCTGTACCTGTAGGAAATTTAACAGTTTGCATAAATGCAGCTTTTTCCTCCATCTTTTTGAGGACTTCTGATTTATTGCAGAACAGTCATTCTTGGTTTAATGGTGCATCTAGTAATTTTGCTTTGACATGGTCTGCCAAGATTTGTTCCTTAAGCCGAGCATGCCTTCTAAGAACAGACCCAGTGACCACAGCCAGCCCTGAAAGATGTTTCTAAGGCATCAAAACCACACTGCAAAGTAGGTTTGCCAACTTGGTTAGCAGAATGCATTAACTCTTGTAAATCTTTATTTTCTGCACCATCAGGAATAATCATTTTCTGTTTAATTAGCTCCATAATATACTGCTGATACTTTAACATATGAAACTGGCAATTTAAAGCCCTGATGGCAAGAGTAGCAGAGGTGTATACATTCTTACCCCATCTGTCTAAAGCCCTAGAGTCCCAGTCCGAAGGGGTAGGGTTTTTGGCTGTTGTAGCCTTAATGCCTTTAGGTCCCTGGGAAATGGTCTCTGGATCCACAGTAAGATTCTTAAAGAGGAATTTGCAGGAGTCAGGTACTCTAATACCAGTCAGGTTTCCTGGGAGCTGGAGGCAAAGTATCAGGAGTAAGGCTGGATTCCAAGACGACATCTGCAATTTCCAGAACAGGAGGGCTAGCTAGAGGCCTGTGCAGAGGCAAGTTTAAGAATTCCCCGAGTCTCTTTTTGGACTGTGGGTAGTCCTGGCACTCCCAGCGGAAATGATCTCTAAGGGTATGCAGGGTTTCACCAGAAGAAAAATCTTCTGGTGGGGAAGCAGAGGGAATGGAATCCTCTTCATCAGAATCCTCATAGGTAGATAAGGGTATGTCCTGGCAATCAGAAGGTTCACAGTCAGATGATCTGAAGAATCGGAAGGAAAATCAGTTCTTGGCCTTTTTGAGGGGGAAGGCTGGCTTCCCCTAATCTAAGTTATAAGATCTTCAGCCATTCTAAGCATTTGTTTCGGAGACATGTGGGCCTGAGAATGCACTTTGGTCGGTTTCCTAGGCGTAGTGCAAACTCTGGGCCTGAGAAATTCGGTATTTTTGGTTTGAAACGAAGTAGTCTGTTTAATATGAAAATCGGAAGGCCTGAATACACTCAGAAGCCGGTGCCTGCACAGCAGCTCCGGACCCATCCAAGGTAGAGACATCCGCAGTGCTAGATGCACGCAGTCGAAGAAGCATCTCGCGGCATACCAGACTCCGAATGGGTCTCAGTAGAGGCCTGAATAGAAGTTGGTATCCGGGGCTGCAAAAGCGCCTCTGAGTACCGGCGGACTGGCGACTAGCTTAAAGCCTCGTTGGCAGTTTTGGACCCATGCGGTCTGTCTCTGCCTTTATCCTTACTTTTCGGAAGATTGGTAGTCTGATGGCTTATCGAAGCCATTTTGGAATACGGAGAACGAGCACGAAAGAATTTAGCGACAAAAAAAGCCCAACGACTAACAGTTTGGGCGTTGAACAAGGCACAAAACAGACAGCGAGAAACGTTGTGGTCTGGGCCTAAACAGGTGACACAGTAAGAATGAAAATCTGAGGTATTTTGCTTTCCACAGGCAAGACAATTAACTTTTTCTGACATCGGTTAGAGCAAGAAAAAAGGATCCCCGACAGGGTACTTATCTTTTAGAAGCCTTCAGGTCAAACTAAAAACAAAAACTTCAAGAAGCGGCCGACCAGCACTTGCAAACTGCTTCTGCTTCGGACACTGTACGGCAAGAAAAGCTGATTTAATGGTGTCGGCTGCTTTTATACCCCTGACGAACAAGCGACAGCATGCGATGCGGAAATCCCAAGACACTGATATTCAGGCCGACTGAGGGCTACCTGCAGGCAGACAACCCAAATGTGAGGACTGCAACAGTGAAACACTAAGAAAATCTACATTAGTACCAACATTTTTTCTTGTTCTACTGTTCCTTCTTGTTATAGCTTTTTTGTTGGCCCCACTCATTGTGGCCTCATTTTCTATTTAAAGTCTGTTCTAACAGAACTGGAATTCCGAAAGCAGTTCTGCAAGTCTTTCGGATTTTATGCTTTAGGCAAGGCTGGAAAGTGTTCCTCACTCCCCTCAGCTCCAGCAATCACATCTGCCTCTTCAAAAGCAGCAAAAGAAACTGAGGAAGAAGCAGAAACATTTTTATCCCACCTGACATTACTGCCATTATTGCTTCTGCTTCTAGATGAAAGATCTGTTTTTTCTTTTCCAAAAATAAAAAAAAAATGCTTCATCAAGACTGTAATCCTTAATGTTTGTTAATTTTATAGCTTTTACGCTGTACTAGTAGTTCAAAGACCACTTGCATTTTATCTGTCTCTGGCCTAGCACTCAAGTGTGGGGTCATTTACTGCACGGTTATAACTTGTTGATACTTGTGAACCTCTGCTATCTCCGAAAAACAAAAAAATCTTGTTTTTCCCCACTTCTGAGAATTAAAAAAGTTGTTACAGGCTTGCTGTTCTGAACTGTTTGTAAGTTTCTTGGAGGCCATTTTTTGCTTGGGCTAAAGGGAAGTCTCTCTGTTCATCAGTGGCAGTGATAAACATTGAACACTGCCCCTGTACGAGTGGTTACTGACTTGAAACTGTAGTTTTATTGGCCATTTTGGGTCAATTCCTAACTCCTTGAGCTTCCTCTCTTAAATCCCTCTTTTGCACAGTTTTACGCGTTTTTGTGCATAGCGCAACAACGGGCAGCACCGCCTAATTGGGTTTAAACTATTCCTGGCTCCACAAAGTCTGCTCTTCACTTTTTCCCTTAGAACTGCTCTCAATTTAAACACCATATTCTCATTCTAAGGCCCTTCGCTGGTCCAAATAAGTAATCTTACAAGTTAGCACTATTAACCATAAGCACTACTTACTCATACTCACTACTTACTCATACTCTCTACGATTACCTTGTCCCCTATTGGTCCGTCTTAATTCAGTTTCCTTATATTACTCTAGCATGTCGTGAATCTGGGAATTTTGAGGCAATGTTACAACTGTCTCCTACACGGACAACCCTCTCCTCCTCCAAAAAGGTTCAAATATATGTGAGAGATGCAACCATATAGCCAAACTGGAGGCTGAGCTCTCTCATCTCAAAACTGGTGAAACCGGTCAGGAGAAGGTAACCTCACACAACACAATTCCAGTATCACATAGTCCCACCACATCAGCGAACCAAACACATAAATACACAAAAACATACTCTGAGGCTCTAAATAAAAATCTACCTAAGCAACAGAGACCTCCAAAGCAGACATCCAAGCAAACGCTACCCCAAAACAAAACACGCACAACACATAGCCCACAAAGTCAGTGTGCCAAGCAGCCACAGCCCTTAAGGCTGAATAACACACCGGATATTCTTGTAATAGGTGACTCTATTGTCAGACACACTGACGCCCCGCTCACCAGGCTGAATAAAGAGAAGGTCACAGTGAGCTGCCTGTCTGGCACTAGGATCCGCCACATAACGCAAGCACTCAGGTCACTCAAAACAAATACAAATATGACTCAGTCATTGTACATGCTGGTGTGAATGACCTGAGACGTACCTCCCTGGACTACATGGAGAGACAGAGGAGCTCTCTGATCATGTAGCCCAGGCCGGTATGACCCTGACCTTGAGCAGCATCTTACCCTCACCTAGAATGATGCCACAGTACAAAGACAAAATGATCGATTTTAACAATTGGCTAAAATTTTGGTGTCATTCTAAGGGGATCCAGTGTGTGTCAGCCTGGGATGACATGCTCGACAAGCCACATTGCTTCGCTAGGGACAGCTTACACTTGTCACCACTGGGCTTTCGGATATTGGCAAAGGCTCTTGCCACCCCCATAGTGCCTTTTTTATTTGTCCGACATTTTATAATTAAATCGCCTACCAAAGTAGTGAAAAGCAAAATCGTACCTTCGCTTAATCGTACGTTGGTTAAATCTAGTACAAAACCGACAACTAGCTACGTCGTGGTCAGGGCCTAAACAAGGAATACAGTAAGAATGGAAATCCTTGAGGTATTTGCTTCCCACAAGAAATGCAATTAACTTTTTCTGACATCTGACTGGAGCAAGAAAAAAGTTTCCCCAACGGGGTACTTAGCTTTGAGAAGTAGTAAGTCTTCGGACTGAGGCACGAAAAAATATCAGGAATCAGCCGACCGGCACTTGCGAACTGCTTTCACCGCATGGCAAGAAAGACTGGAGAACATGGCGTCGGCTGGCAGCTTTGTACTCCTAGCGCTCTGACGTCAGGGAGCATGACTGAACAGCCGACGCCGGACCCAGACTTTGGGATTCTAGCCGACCGAGGACTGCCTGCCGGCAGGAAGAACCCTACAGTGATTACTGCAACAGTGAAACACTATGAACATCATTTGTTTTCTGTATGGTATTACAAGTGGATTTTCTGAAAATGAGCTCAGGCTGCACTGTTGTTCCTATGGTGGAATTAAGCAGGCAGCTTTTCCTGAGCTGCTCTGCACTGAATGAGTTAAAGAAATCCCAATCACTCCGAACTACACGCTCTAGGGACCTAAACCTTGTCAACACAGAAAATGCTGGAGGGATACATTCCTGTCCCAGAGACTTCTCATACTCTGGAACAAACTACCCATCCATATATAAAACACAGCTCCTCATCAGCACAAGAAAAATCTTGATGAATGGATGGGAGATAGGAAATTCACCCTGGGGATCACTTCTGTGGTTCTGCTCGACGGGCACAGGAAAATAATTTTCTTGGGTGGTAAAAGCCAAGGTACCTTTTTGGCTAGGCTTATATAGGCCCTAGGTCCAATAGCCTAGTACCTACCTATGAACCAAAGGCTGTTATCTTCTCCAGAAATAACATTTAACAGGGCAGCTTTGCAGTACAGCATCTGCCCCCTCCTCCAACAGCAAGTGTGGCCCCACCCCATACCTGAAGACAGATGGAGACAGAGAACAGTCACAGATTCCTTAGTGGCTTCATGGAGTAAAACTAGAAGGATCAAGAGAAAAACAATCAGTGGGGTCCAAGATACCCGAATTGGCCACAGCAGAGTAGCTCATTTGTGGCAAACAAAAAGGAAGCCAGTTACAATACAGAATGCAAGTAGAACTTTATATTTGCTAATTTGGAAGAAACAAAGCTCTCCAGGGATGGTCCACATCTCTACAAAGTGCCCAAGTAGATAGCAACATCTTGAGCATTCAGTTGTACAGCTTGAATGGAAAAATAGAGAAGTTTTTAAGTACACTGTAAACAGACCCCAAAATCATTAGCACTAGTGCCTAACAATACTTCTCACAAAGAAAAATTTGAAAAAGTTATGCCCTGTCCTTACAGGGAACTCTGACTAAAAATGTAAACCAAGATTAAATTTAGTGGCAACCACTAAGAATATCAGCACTAGCCTTCAGCAATAACCGGACAGAAAAAGCTTCACAAAAATGGTACAGAGGAAGACATTCCTCAAGTGGGAACTAATCTGCCTGCCCTTGGAGAAGCACTAACTTCACTTGAAACCCAAAAGGAAGAGCACTTAGACAAGTTTTGAAGGTTTGGCACCCCAACTAGACTTTACACTACTCTCCTGAAGTTAAGGGCACCATCCACACCTCTAAGGTTTGGAAGCAGTCCTGTTGTCATACCCTGATCACGGGTTGGTGTGTATACACAAACGCACATTACATTTACATAATATACACTTATGCATATATTAAATATAAAATCGAAGTGTGTGTATATATATATACACACACACGTATATATATATATATATATATATACACACACACATATATATATATATATATATATATATATATATATATATATATATATATATACACACACACATATATAATATATATATATATATATATATATATATATATATATACACACACATACACACACACACAAGTATTTATACATATTTATAAATATGCATTTATACATATTTATAAATATAAAATTATACACAAATGTATCACACGTGAATACATGTGCAGGTGTACATTTATATGAACATATACACACACAGGTTTCAAGCTACAGCAGTTACCTGATGAACATAGTACAGTTGTGTACACTTACCATAAATGTAGATGTTAAGAGTGTATTCACTGTTGCAGTCATTACATTTAAGTAATCTGCTTGCAGGTTGCCCTCAGGTTGGCCTGATTAAAGTCTTGGGTCCTGCGTCGGTTGCTGTCCCTTCTTTCATGACATCAGGTCATCAGGGGTATAAAACAAGCAGCCGACACCATTACATCAGTTTTGCTTGCCCCAGATGTCAGGTGCCCCCCTGATAGGGAGCAATTAAACATAACACACAGGTATACCTCCAACAAGAAAGAAAATACACCAAAAAGGCTTTTAAGCAAAGTAAAGGAAAGTAGAGGTACAGCCAAAAGAAGTTAGGGGGAAGGAGGGAGGGTAGCCAGGACTGCAACAGCGAATACACTCCAACATCGACATTTATGGGAAGTGTACACAACTGTACTATGCTCTTAGTGTTTCACTGTTGGTCATTACATTTGGGTCGATTCCCAAAGCTATGGTTGGGAGAAGGAGTTTAGATAGCATTAGGGCCAGCTATAAGGCCCTGCAAGACTGCAGTAGCAAAACCAGCTCTGGATTTAGAGAAAATTGGCAAATGATGCTTGGTGAAAGCATGTACAGAACTCCAGGTAGCAGCTTCTAGGATGTCCCTGGTAGGAACACCTCTGAGAAAGGCTGTATTAGTAGATGCAGCCCTGGTGAAGTGAGATATGATCCCCTGGGGGATAGGTTTTCCATGGTGCTTGTAGCAGAAATGAATGCAATGGCTCATCCATTTAGAAATGGTTAGTTTTGAAATAGCCTTCCCCTCTGCTCCTGCAGCAAATGCTACCGCCAGTTAGTCCAATTTTCTTTGAGGTTTAGTCCTGTCCGAATAGAATCGAAGTCGTCTGCACATCCAAGGAATGCAGAATCCACTCCCCCTTTGTTCTGTGGATTGGAAAAGAAGGTTGGCAAATGAATGGACTAATTAAGAGCCACACTGGATAACCACACCTTGGGCATGAAGGATGCATTGGTTCTGAGTGACACCCTGTCCGCATGAAAGATGATGAAAGGCTCCACTGCCAATAAGGGCCTGTAATTCAGACACCCTTCTAACTGAAGTGATTGCTAAAAGGAAAGCGGTTTTCCAAGAAAGACATTTTAAGTTTGCAGTAGCAGCTGGCTTGAAAGGTGGTAGAGTGAGCTTCTCCAATACGTTAAGGTCCCAGGCAGGGGTTGGAGCTCTCCTGGGTGGTCTCAAGTTTTTGGACCCTCTGAGGTACAGCTTGAGCAGAGGATGAGAGAAGAGGGGAGGCTCTGTTATAATGAGCTGAAATGGCTAAGGCGTGAGATTCTAATGGAAGAAAAGGGCAGACACTTGTGAAACATCTCAGTTAAGTATTGCAAAATCTGAGGCAAATTGGGCGCCGCTGTGCTCATCCCTTTAGAGGAGTTCCAGGCACAGAATCTTTTCTATTTTCCAGCATAAGATTTTCTAGTACTAGGTCTCCTTGCCTCTAAGATAACATCCATCATAGGTTTGCCGAGGGATGATAGGGGTGAAGTTAAGTGATTAGCCAGGCTGCAAGATTCAATGTTGGAAACTGAGGGTGCAGAATTTGGTTCTACTGCCGAGACAACAGGTAAGGAGTCTGAGGCCAGTGCCATGGAGATAACTGCGACACACTGCGCAGTAGGGGGTACCAGTGTTGGCACGGCCAGTCTGGAGCAATCAAGATCATTCTCGGTTTGTCCTGTTTGACTTTTGTAGAACTTTGGAGAGCAGCAGCAGGGGTGGGGGAGGCGTAGAGACTGATAGGTTTTTGCAGCTGAAGGACACAGCATCCACTTTCCAGGCTTGTTTGTGGGGAGTCCTTGTGCTAAACTTGTCCAACTGGTAGTCCTGGAGAGAGGCAAATAGATCTATGTCTGGGCTCCCCCAATTCGCTTGTCAACATGTTGAAAATAGTACAGTTGTGTACACTTACCATAAATGTAGATGTTAGTGTGTCTTCACTGTTGCAGTCATGACTGTAGGGTTCTCCCCTGCTGGCAGGCAGCCCTCGGTCGGCCAGAATCCCAAAGCCTGGGTCCGGTGCCCAAAAGTGAAGGCTAATAGTAAAACAAAAATGTAACATACAATAAACCCCATACTCTGTAGCAAATACACCTCAGAAGGGTGAAGTAGGAAACCACACTAATAAAAGCGTAAGAGGGGACAGGAGGGTGGGTAACCCAGACTGCAACAGTGAAGACACTAACATCTACATTTATGGTAAGTGTACACAACTGTACTATGTTCGTGTTTCACTGTTGCAGTCATCACTGTAGGGTTGAATCCCAAAGCTGAGAAAAAGGGTGGTGGTTATATAGTAGAAGGGGGATTTGGCTGGTTTACTGGCCCGATTCCCTTCCACTGGAGTGTCAAAAGGCCCTTTCAGTAAACCTCGCAGAATTGTTTTTTGCGCTCCTGCAGGACTCTGGTGCTGAAAGCATAAACAGAACACGAGTCCTGCAGGTGTATGGCTCCCAGACGAACAACTCGTATGTCCAGTCAGGGACATTTTTTGGGAGCACGAGTCATTTTTTGAAACCAGGTTTGGATTCTGTGTGCTTCTTTGGACATAACAATAAGTACAATACAGTAATGTACAATACACTCAGTTATAGATATCAGGAAAATACCTCAGGTTCAAGGCGTCGGCTGTTCAACCATGCTCCCGGACGTCAGAGCGCCAAGAGTATAAAGCTGACAGCCGACGCCATCTTCTCCAGTTTTTCTTGCCCCAGATGTCAGGAGTCCCAAAATGAAAAAGGTCCCATAACCTTTGCAAATACACCTCAGAAGAATGGTGAAAAAAGGAAATGCACAAAAGTAAAAATAAGAGGGGACAGGAGGGAGGGAAACCCAGACTGCAACAGTGAAGACACTCGAACATCTACATTTATGGTAGGTGTACACAACTGTACTATGTTCATCGTGTTTCACTGTTGCAGTCATGACTGTAGGGTAGAATCCCAAAGCTGAAAGAAAGGGAGGTGGTCATGAAGAAGGGGCGGCTAAAAGGCCCTGCAAGACTGCAGAAGCAAAGCCTGCCCTAGACTTAGAATAAAGAGGGAGATTATAGTACTTAGAGAAAGTATGCACTGAACTCCAAGTTGCAATTTCCAAAATGTCTTTGGTAGGTACTCCCCTGAGAAAGGCAGCTGAAGTAGCAGCAGCTGTGGTAGAGTCCTAATTTTCCCTGGGATTTGCTTTCCATGAGTAACAAAATCCGATTCCATGAGCAATCCATTTAGAAAAGGTCTGTTTTGAAATAGCTTTGCCTTGGGAATTTGCTGCATAAGAAACAATTGGTCTGTTTTCCTGATATCCTTGGTCCTGTCCAGGTAAAAACGAAGCTGCCTGTGCACGTCCAAGGAATGCAAGATCCTTTCCCCCTTATTTTGTGGATTAAAGAAAGTTGGCAGGTGAATAGTTTGGTTTAAAGCCACTTTGGAAACCACTTTAGGCATGAAAGTAGGATTAGTCCTTAAAGACACCCTATCTTGATGAAAAATAATATAAGGTTCCACAGCCATGACTGCTTGCAACTCAGAGACTCTCCTGGCTGACGTCAAAGCCATTAGGATAGCTGTCTTCCATGATAAATACTTAATATCAGATGTGGCAGCAGGCTCAAAAGGAGGCAGAGTAAGTTTTTCCAGAACAGTTGAGGTCCCAGGCGGGTATGAGTGGTGTCCTAGGGGGCCTTAAATTCTTTGCTCCTCTGAGATATTGTTTCAGAAGTGGATGCGAAAAGATTGGAGGATCTGTATTGTAATGTGCAGAGATAGCTGAGGCATGTATTTTTCTGGAGAAGGATAAACCTTTATGTAACATGTCTGTCAGGTAATGTAAAATCAATGGGATATTAGGAATGAGAGGATCCGAATCCTGACCATGCATCCAGGTGCAAAATCTCTTCCATTTACCTTCATAAGATTTTCTAGTGCTAGGCCGTCTGGCTTCTAAGATGACATCCATGACCTGTTTGGGAAGGGTAGGATAAATTATAGACCCTGGATATGCCAGGCTGAAAGTTTTGATATGAGAGTGCAGAACCTGGCCCTGGTTTTGGGACAAAAGATTTGGAATCTGAGGTAGAATCCAAGGAGGCTCCTGGGATAGATTCATCAGTGTTGAGTACCAAAAGTGACTAGGCCAATTTGGGGCCAGTAAAATCATCTTGGGTTTGTCCTGCTTTACCTTTAACAATACCCGTGGAAGAAGAGGTAGAGGAAAGGCATACCCAGAGAAGTTCCTCCAACTGAATGAGAGAGCATCCACTTTCCATGCTAGTTTGTGATATGTCCTTGTGCAAAAAATCTGTAGCTGGTAGTTGAGGGGGGATGCAAATAGATCTATGTCCGGGCAGCCCCAGGCTTCTGTAATCATCTTGAATATTTGGGTGTCTAGCATCCACTCGTGTGGGTCTGATAGGTTCCTGCTCAGGCTGTCTGCCAGAATACTTTGTTTCCCTGGCAGGAAAGTACAGTTGTGTACACCTACCATAAATGTAGATGTTAAGAGTGTCTTCACTGTTGCAGTCATGACTGTAGGGTTCTCCCCTGCCGGCAGGCAGCCCTCGGTCGGCCAGAATCCCAAAGTCTGGGTCCGGCGTCGGCTGTTCAACCATGATCCCTGATGTCAGAGCGCCAGGAGTACAAAGCTGACAGCCAACGCCATCTTCTCCAGTTTTTCTTGCCCCAGATGTCAGGAGTCCCAAAATGAAAAAGGTCCCATAACCTTTGCAAATACACCTCAGAAGAATGGTGAAAAAAGGAAATACACAAAAGTAAAAATAAGAGGGGACAGGAGGGAGGGAAACCCAGACTGCAACAGTGAAGACACTCGAACATCTACATTTATGGTAAGTGTACACAACTGTACTATGTTCATCATGTTTCACTGTTGCAGTCAGACTGTAGGGTAGAATCCCAAAGCTGAAAGAAAGGGAGGTGGTCAGAGAGGAAGGGGCGGCTAAAAGGCCCTGCAAGACTGCAGAGGCAAAGCCTGCCCTAGACAGAGTAGAGAGGTAGATTGTAGTGCTTAGAAAAAGTATGCACTGAACTCCAAGTTGCAGCTTCCAAAATGTCCTTGGTAGGAACTCCCCTGAGGAAGGCCGCAGAAGTGGCAGCAGCTCTGGTGGAATGAGTCCGTATACTCCCTGGGATTTGCTTTCCATGGTGAGAATAACAAAATCTGATTCCATGAGCAATCCATTTAGAAATGGTCGGTTTTGAAATGGCTTTACCTTGGGAACTTGAAGCAAAAGAAACAAATTGTTCTGATTTTCTGATGTCCTTGGTTCTGTCCAGGTAAAAACGTAGCTGTCTGTGTACATCCAAGGAATGTAAGATCCTTTCCCCTTTATTTTGAGGAGTGGGGGAAAAAGGTCGGCAAGTGGATAGTTTGATTTAAAGCCACTTTGGAAACCACCTTAGGCATGAAACAGACAGTTTAAAGCCCTAATGGACAAAGTAGCAGAAGTGTACACATTTTTGCCCCATCTTCCTAAGGATTGAGAATCCTTTTCAGTAGGAATGGGATTTTTGGCAGAAGCGGCCTTAACTCCCTTAGGACCCTGAGAAATGGTTTCAGGGTCAGCAGAAGGGTTCTTGTATAAAAACTGATGGGAATCAGGAAAGTACAGTTTTGTACCTACCATAAATGTAGATGTTAGAGTGCTAATACAGCTGCAGTCATAACAGATGGGTTCTCCTGCCGTCAGGCGGGTCCTCGGTCGGCCGAATTCCAAAGTCTAGGTCCGGCGTCGGTTGTCGTCACTTCTTCCCTCACGTCAGTGCGACAGGGGTATAAAAAAACCAGCCGACGCCATGTTCTTCAGTTTTTCTTGCCCCAGATGTCAGGTGCCCCCAGAAGGAAGGCAATACATAAAATTATGAAGTAATGCAATGCAATATAATCAAAAAACAGTAGTTGCAAGCAAATACACCATAAAAGAATACCCCTCGAGGGGAAGGAGGGAGGGAAACCTGGACTGCAGCTGTATTAGCACTCTAACATCTACATTTATGGTAGGTACAAAACTGTACTATGTTCATTGTGCATACAGCTGCAGTCATAACAGATGGGTAGAATCCCAAAGCTAAGAAAGGGGTGGTAGGCAATAGGTGGAACTAGGAGGAGCCAAAATGCCCTGCAAGACTGCAGTGGCAAAGCCTGCTCTAGATTTGGAGTACAATGGTAGGTTGTAGTGTTTGGAGAAGGTATGCACAGAACTCCAAGTGGCTGCTTCCAAGATATCCTTGGTAGGAACTCCTCTGAAAAAGGCTGCAGAGGTGGCTGTGGCCTTGGTGGAGTGAGTTCTAATGCCTGTAAGAACAGTTTTGCCATGAAAGGAATAGCAAAAGCATATGCAGTGGGCTATCCATTTTGAGATTGTCTGCTTGGAAATTGGCTTTCCTGGAGCTCCTACCGCATAGGCCACAAAGAGCTGTTCTGATTTTCTGAAAGGCTTTGTTCTGTCCAAATAACGCAGTTGCCTGTGGATGTCCAAGGAATGTAGTAATCTCTCCCCTTTGTTTTGAGGACTGGGATAAAAAGTAGGTAAATGTTTGGCCTGATTTAAAGCTACCCTGGATACCACTTTAGGCATAAAGGAAGGGTTGGTTCGTAAAGAAACTGTCCTGATGGAAGATGATAAAAGGCTGGACAGCCATGAGGGCCTGTAGTTCTGAAACTCTACGAGCTGAAGTGATAGCCAGAAGGAAAGCTGTTTTCCAGGACAAATATTGCAAATCTGATGAAGCAGCTGGCTCAAAAGGAGGCAAAGTCAGTTTTTCCAGAATGAAATTTAGATCCCAAGCAGGTATTGGAGGTTTCCTTGGAGGTCTTAAATTCTTAGCCCCTCTAAGGAACTGTCTTAAAAGAGGGTGAGAGAATAAAGGAGGATCAGTGTTGTATTCTGCAGAAAGGGCTGAGGCATGGATTTTGATGGAGGAGAACGAAAGTCCACTGCGTAGTAGTTCAGCCAAATATTGTGGTATTTGAGGTAAATTCAGTTTTCCAGGGTTCTGGCCCTTTTTCTCATTCCAGACACAAAAACGTTTCCATTTTGCGGAGTAAGCTTTTCTAGCTGATGGCCTTCTGGCCTCCAAAATGACATCCTGCACCTCCTTGGAGAGTAGGGCCTGCTGTGATGCTAAGGAATCTTCCATGCGGCTAGATTGAGTGTTTTTAGCTGACTGTGAAGAGTTTTGAAGCTGTGCTGAGTCAGAAGAGGCATTAGAGGCAGGGTCCATGGAGGGGAATGAGTCAGGCTCCTCAGGAGTGGGTACCAGTGTTGCCTTGGCCAGTCCGGAGCAATGAGGATCATCTTTGGTCTGTCTGCTCTGGTCTTCAATAGGACTTTGGGCAGCAGAGGAAGAGGCGGGAAGGCATAAACTGTCATTGATGTCCAGCTGAAAGAGCATCCACTCTCCAGGCCTTTGGGTGGAAGGTCCTCGAGCAGAATTTTGTCAATTGATGATTTTTGTGGGAGATCTATGTCTGGCCTTCCCCATTCTTGGATTATTTCTGTAAAAACTTTTGGATGCAACATCCATTCGTGTGGATCTGTCATATTCCTGCTTAGGTTGTCTGCCAGCGTGTTTTCCTTGCCTGGCAAGTACTGTGCTTGTAGTTCCATTTGTAAGTCCATGGCCATGTTCAAAAGTGATATGGCCAGTCTGCATAGGGGATAGGAATGTGTTCCTCCCTGCTTGTTTATGTACCACATAACTGTGGTGTTGTCCGTTCTTATCAATAGTTGACCTGGTTGTAGAAGGTCCTTGAAAGCTATAATAGCATTTATTACTGCTAGCATTTCTTTTTGATTGATGTGAAGGTGCTTTTCTTTTTGGGACCATTTGCCCTGAATGCACCGGTCTGTCATGTGCGCCCCCCAGGCGTAGTCAGAGGCGTCGGTTGTGATGACTTGATTTGCTTGAGGCTTGCTGAATGGAAGACCTGTGTTTGCTTGACATGCTTGAGCCCACCACAGAAATTCCTTTTGCAGACATGAAAGTAGTGGTATTATTGTTTCCAAACTGTGGCTGTGTTGAGACCATGTGTTTTTCAGGTACCATTGTAGTTTTCTCATATGCAGCTTTGCACATGGGATTAGCAAGATGCAAGATGCCATGAATCCCAGAGCCTGCAGGATTTTCCTTGCAGTCGGCCTGGTGCAATTTGCCAGTGTTTTGAAGTATTGAATTAGTTGCCCCTGCTTCTCTGGCGTGAGGTAGGCCATCTGGGTGTTTGGCACCCAGGAAAATTATATTTCGAGAGGGTATTAGCCTTGATTTCTCTTTGTTGACTGTGTATCCCAGAGAGTTTAATAACATTATTACATAAGCCAGATGTTTCAGAAGAATGTGCTTGCTGTCCGCTTGGATCAGGCAGTCGTCCAAATAAGGGTATATTTGTATCCCTTGAAGTCTGCAGTAGGCAATTACTGATGCCAGGCATTTCGTGAATACTCTGGGCGCAGTAGATAAGCCAAAGGGCAATGCAGAGAATTGATAATGGGTTGAACCTGCAAGAAATCTGAGGTATCTTCTGCAATTTTGTCTGATTGGGACATGCAGGTATGCCTCCTTGAGGTCCAATGTTACCAGCCAAGACTCCTTGCCCAGCATGGGAAGAAGTTGCTGGAGAGTGAGCATCTTGAATTTTGGTACGAGTAGGAATGTGTTTAGGATGGAAAGATCCTAAATAGGTCTCCAATCTTTTCCCTTCCTTGGCACCAGAAATAGCCTGGAATAAAAACCTTGACCTTGTTCGTGTGTAGGTACCTCTTGAATAGCTTTCATGTTTATACGATCTGAAATTTGCTTTTGTGCCTCTGCCCTTTGATTGTGTGGCAGTTTTGGCATGCCTCTCATTTTTGGAAGGGTATGAAAGTGGAATTTGTAGCCTCTGTTTATAATGTCCAGGATCCATTTGTCCTTTGTGACATGCCAATTTTTTGAGAATAGTGCCAGCTTTCCTCCTTAAGGGGGCTGCCATTTGAAACCTGGTTGGCCTGCAAAGGGGAAAGTCATTGGGTTTGCTTTCTGAAAGATTGTGAGTTATCCTCACCACCTCTTGGTGTAGGAGCTTGCCATTGTCTGCCTCTGTACGATCCTTGTGGTTGTCCTCTGCCCCTCGGGCGCCTGTATCTGCCTTTTTGGGGTCTGTCCGTGGCAGGACCAGTTTTTGGAAGGCCAATTTCTACTAAAACGTGGTGGTTGAACCTGCAGAAATTCTCACAGTTTGCATTGATTTAGCTTTTTCCTCCATTTTTCATAATACTTCCTCAGCATTTGCCCCAAATAGTACATCCTTTTGAAGAGGGGCGTCTAGTAATTTAGCTTTGACATGATCAGGCAAGGTTTGTTCCTTGAGCCAAGCATGCCTGCGTATGACTGAGCCTGTAACAGCAGCTCTACATGAGGCCTCTAGAGCATCAAAACCACATTGTAAGGTATGTTTACCCACTTGTTCTGCACTATGCATCAAATCCTGCAACTCCTTCAAGTCTGGTTGTTCAGGTTGTGACATTTTACTTTTCAATTAAGATAACAGAAACTGTTGGTATTTTAGCATATGAAACGACAGTTTAAGGCCCTCATGGTTAAGGTAGCCGAGGTATATACCTTTTTTCCCCACCTTTCTAAGGATCTGGAATCTCTCTCGGAAGGCAATGGATTTTTGGCAATGGAAGCCTTAACTCCCTTGGGTCCCTGTGAGATGGTTTCTAGGTCAGCAGCATGGCTTTTGTAAAGAAATTGGTGTGAGTCAGGAACCCTGTAGTACCCGTCAGGCTTAACTGGAGCTGGAGGTAGAGAGTCCGGGTTAAGGCAGGCCAACGAGTAAACATCATCTAGGATGTCCAAGACAGGAGGTATAGCCAGAGGCCTGTGCTGGGGTAACAAAATAAATTCCCTGAGCCTTTTCTTGGAATCTGAATAATCCTGGCCTTCCCAGTGGAAGTGTTCCCTTAAGGTATGCAAAGTTTCCCCAAATGAGAAATCCTCAGGGGGGGATACAGAAGGAATAGACTCCACTGCATCAGAGTCTTCAAAAGGGGAGTAAGCCTGTTCCTGATCAGAGTGTTCTGAAATAATGGATCCCTGATCAGAGGAGGGGGAATCTTCCTCCACTCTGGGCCTTTTGTCCGGAGGTGGCTGAGAACCTCTGATTAGAGTATTTAAATCAGCCATTTTAAGCATCTGTCTCTTAGGCATGGGGCCTGGAGATGGGCCCTGTGTAACTGGTCTCTTAGGGTGCATGGTTGCTTTAGACTTGGTGAAAGCCTTGATGGAGAAAGAAGAGGAAGGTCTGAAGACACCTTGAGTGGAGGTGGACCTGTCCACATTCTGTTTCAACGCCAAGAGTGGCTTCGGTATCTGTAGTTGGGGTGTGGGCCGAGGAGCCTGCGACCTCTGGTACAGGAGACACCGCCAAAGATGTGTCGTCGGTAGTCAGGGGCTGTGTAGGCGCCTCACTGAGAACCGGACCACGTGTAGTCTGCTTTGGCGTGGTGTCGGTAGAGGCCGCGGACCTAGAGTGTCGGTCCTTGTCTTTGCGTTTTTTTAGACAAAACCGGTGTCGGAGTATCCGACGACATGGTATAGTTAAATGCTTTCCCAAAAAAATGCTGGGCGAACTCCGCCTGACGCTTAATAGTGCGTTTGTTGAATGTAGCACAACAGTGACAGACCGAGACGTCGGGGTCTGGGCCTAAACAAAGTATACAGAGGGAATGGAAATCCTTATGCGGTATTTGCTTCCCACAAGAAATACAATTAACTTTGTCTGACATCGGTCAGAGGCAAGAAAAGTTTCCCCAACGGGGTACTCAGCTTTTAAGAAGACTTAGGTTTTCCAAATTTTTCGTAATCTCAGGAGCTGGCCGACCGGCACTTGCCAACTGCTTCGGGCACCGCGCAGCAAGAAAGACTGAAGAACATGGCGTCGGCTGGCTCTTTTATACCCCTGTCGCACTGACGTCAGGGAAGAAGCGACGACAACCGACGCCGGACCTAGACTTTGGAATTCAGCCGACCGAGGACCCGCCTGACTGCAGGAGAACCCATCTGTTATGACTGCAGCTGTATGCACGATGAACATCCCTGTAATATTCATCAGGCTCAACAGGAGCAGGAGGAAGAGAGTCAGGGGTTAAGTTAGCCTCCGAAAAGGCATCATCCACAATATCCAAAACGGGAGGAATAGCCAGGGGTCTATGTTGGGGAAGAAGAAACTCCCCTCAGTCTTTTCTTGGATTCCGAATACTCCTGTCCTTCCCAGTGGAAATGTTCCCTCATTTCATGCAAAGTTTCCCCAAAAGAGAAATCCTCAGGGGGAGAAGCTGAAGGAATGGATTCTTCAGCATCAGAATCCTCATAAGGAGGGAAATAATATTCCTGATCAGAAGAAACCGAGGAAACAGAAGCCTGATCAGAGGAATCATAATAAACATCCTGCCTTGGCCTTTTGTCTGGAGGGGGATGTGAACCCCTAATCATAGTAAGTAAATCCTCCGCCATCTTGAGTAACTGTTTCTGTGACTTGGGAGCTGGTTCAGAAGAGGCCTGTGTTGAAGTCTTTGAATTAGAAGGAGTCTTTGCCTTTACTAGTAGCCGAGTAGGCCTGAAACCCCCTTCGGAAGCCGGTACCTGCACAGCGGCTCCGGACCCATCCGAAGGAGTATTGTCCGAAGGTCCTGCAACAGAAATATTTAAAGGCCTGGTTGGCTCCTCATGAGAGTCCGTTTCGGCCGTCTGTTCTGAAATGGCCGACGACAGGGGCTGCAAAAGCACCTCGCTGACGACGGCCGAACCTGAAGCTGGCTCCGCCTGTGCGCTATCAGATTTGGACCTCGGAGGCCTGTCTTTATCCTTGCGACGTTTGTGAACTCCGGTAGCCAGGACTGTATCAGACGACATTTTGTAGCTAAAGCGCCTACCGAAGTAATGAAAAGCAAAATCGTACCTTCGCTTAATTGTACGTTGATTGAATCTAGCACAAAACCGACAATTAGCTACATCGTGGTCAGGGCCTAAGCAAGGAATACAGTAAGAATGAAAATCCTTGAAGTATTTGCTTCCCACATGAAATACAATTAACTTTTTCTGACATCGGAGTGGAGCAAGAAAAAAGTTCCCCCAACGGGGTACTTAGCTTTGAGTGAAGAAAGTCTTCGGACCAAAGTATATCAGAAAAATTCGTCAGGAGTCAGCCGACCAGCACTTGCGAACTGCTATCACCGCAGGGCAAGAAAGACTGGAGAAGATGGCGTCGGCTGTCAGCTTTGTACTCCTGGCGCTCTGACATCAGGGAGTATGGTTGAACAGCCGACGCCGGACCCAGACTTTGGGATTCTGGCCGACAGAGGGCTGCCTGCCGGCAGGGGAGAACCCTACAGTCATGACTGCAACAGTGAAACACGATGAACATCTGAGCTTGTAGATCCACTTTGCAAGCTAGAGCTGTGTTCCACAGAGTGATGGCTAGTCTGCAAAGGGGGTAGGAGTGTGAACCTCCTTGCTTGTTTATGTACCACAACTGTGGTGTTGTCTGTGTCTGTCCGTATCAGTAGTTGCCCTGGTTGTAGAAGATCCCTGAAAGCCAAGAGGGCATTCTGTACAGCTAACATCTCTTAAATTGATATGTAGGTGCTTCTGATCCTCTGTCCAAAAACCTTGCAGACCTTTCCCCTGCAAGTGGGCTCCCCATGCGTAATCCAAGGCGTCCATGGTTAGCACTTGGTTGGCTGGAGGCAGACTGAAGGCTTTCCCTTTGTTTTGATGACATGCCATGGTCCACCAATGGAATTCCTTTTGCAGGCAAGGCAGCAATCTGTGTGTCTAGACTGTGGCAATGCTGGGACCATACACTTTTTAGATACCATTGTATTTTTCTTATATGCAGTCTTGCATATGGTATGAGAAGGATGCAGGAGGCCATGTAACCCAAAGCCTGCAGGAATTTCCTTGCAGTTAGCTGAGACATTAACGTCAGGGTTTTGAAAGTTGAAGCCAGCTGAAGTTTTTCGGATGTCAGGAATGCCATCTGGGTTGTTGTGTTTAGGAGAGGACCCAGAAAAGTTATCCGTTGTGTGGGTGTCAAATTTAACTATGTTCACAGTGAATCCCAGGTACTTGAGTAGATTTTGAACAAATTCCAAGTGCTGGAGTAGGACATCCTTGCTGTCTGCTTGAATAAGGCAGTCATCCAGATAAGGGTAAATTTGAATTCCCTTGAGTCTGCAGTAAGCTACTACTGGTGCCAAGCACTTGAAGACCCTGGGCGCAGTAGACAAGCCAAAGGGCAGCACAGAGAATTGGTAATGTTTCGAGCCGGCCTTGAACCTGAGGTATTTTCTGCACTCCTGTCTGATAGGGATGTGTAGGTAAAGCCTCCTTTAAATCCAATGTCACCATCCATGCATTTTTGCTCAACACTGGCAGGAGCTGCTGCAGAGTAAGCATCTTGAACTTTGGTATCTCCAGGAAAGTATTTAAGACTGCCAGATCCAGGATGGGTCTCCAGGAATTTTGTTTTCTGGGAACTAGAAAGAGCCTTGAGTAAAAGCCTTGGCCAGTCTCTGATTGTGGAACCAGTTCTATGGCCCTCATAGCCATGAGGGATCCACCTGGTTTAATGCCTCTGCCCACTGGTGTTTTGGTAGGTCTGGCCATCCGTTTGGTCTTGGCAAGGTATGAAAGTGGAATCTGTAACCTCTTGAAACTACATCCAGAACCCACCTGTCTTGGGTTATGTAAGTCCAGTTTTGGTGAAAAAGTTTTCCTCCTAGAGGAGCTTTTCCAGGAGAGAGGTTCCTGGAGCCATGCAGGGGGAGTCATTGAGCCTGTTTTCTGTAAGACTGAGGCCTGTCCTCTCAACCCCTGGGGGTGGAAGCACTCACTGTCTAGGTCTGTAAGATGTCTGTGCTTGGGCCCTCCCTTTGGAGCACCTATATCTACCCCTCTGAGGCCGGTCCGAGCTGGGAAAGGACCAATTTTTAGTTGGCCAATTTCTGCTAAATCTTGGGGGGCTGAACTTGTAAGAAATCCTTAACTGTTTGCATGGATTTTGCCTTATCCTCCATTTTCTTTACCTCTTCAGCCTTAGACCCACACAAAACATTATGCTGAACAGGAGCATCCAGTAACTTTGCTTTCACTTGATCAGGCAAGTTTTGTTCCTTTAACCAAGAATGCATTCTAATGACTGCCAGTGGCAGCCGCCCTGCATGAAGCCTCCAAGGCATCAAAACCACAGTGTAAGCCATGCTTCCCCACCTGCTCAGTAGCATGCATCAAATCGTGTAATTCCTTATTATCTGCACATGCAGAAATGGTACTTGGCTTTTGTTTCATAAGAGAGCAGAAATTGCTGATATTTTAGCATATGAAATTGACAATTTTAAGCCCTAATGGATAAAGTAGCAGAAGTGTACACTTTTTTGCCCCATCTCTCCAAAGCTCTAAGAATCCTTATCTGACGGAATAGGGTTTTTAGCAGAGGTGGCCTTAACACCCTTAGGACCCCGAGAAATGGTTTCTGGATCAGCAGCAGGATTTTTGTGAAGGAACTGGTGGGAGTCAGGGACCCTGTAATATCCGTCAGGCTTTGCAGGGGCTGGAGGAAAGAAGTCAGGAGTTAAATTAGCCTCAGAAAAAACATCATCCACAATATCCAAAATAGGAGGAATAGCCAGGGGTCTGTGCTGGGGAAGAAGGAAATCCTTAAGTCTTCTCAGATTCAGAGTACTCCTGTCCTTCCCAGTGAAAATGTTCCCTCATGTCATGTAAAGTTTCCCCAAAAGAAAAATCCTCAGGGGGAGAAGCTGAAGGAATAGATTCCTCAGCATCAGAATCCTCATAAGGAGGGAAAGTATATTCCTGTTCAGAGGAAGATACTGAAGAAATAGATGCCTGATCAGAGGATTCATAATCCAATTCTTGCCTTGGCCTTTTGTCTGGAGGGGGATGTGAAACCCTAATCATAGTTAGTAAGTCCTCCGCCATTTTAAGCATTTGTTTCTGAGACTTGGGTCCCCGATCAGAGGAGGCCTGGGCTGGAGTCATTGATTTAGAAGGAGTCTTTGTCTTTGCTTTTATCTGAAGCTGTGTAGGCCTGAAAACCCCCTCGGAAGCCGGTACATGCACAGCGGCTCTGGACCCATCCGAGGGAGCATTGTCCGAAGGTCCTGCACCTGTAGTACTGAAAGGCCTAGTTGGCTCCTCGTGGGAGTCTGTTTCGGCAATCGGTTCTGTAATTTCAGACAGGGGCTGCGAAAGCGCCTCACTGACTACTGCCGAACCTGGAGCTGGCTCCGCTTGTAAACAGTTGTCTGATTTGGACCTCTGAGGCCTGTCCTTATCCTTGCGTCGTTTGTGAACTCCGGTAGTCAGAAGCGTGTCCGACATTGTAATTAAATCGCCTGCCAAAGTAGTGAAAAGCAAAATTGTATCTCCGCTTAATAGTACTTTGGTTAAATCTAGCACAAAACCAACAACTAGCTACGTCGTGGTCAGGGCCTAAACAAGGAATACAGTAAGAGTGGAAATCCTTATGGAGGTATTTGCTTCCCACAAGAAATACAATTAACTTTTTCTGACATCGGACTGGAGCAAGAAAAAAGTTTTCCCCAACAGGGTACTTAGCTTTGAGAAGAAGAAAGTCTTCGGAATGAAGCACGAAAAATATCAGGAGTCAGCCGACCGGCACTTGCGAACTGCTTCCACCGCACAGCAAGAAAGACTGGAGAACATGGCGTTGGCTGGCAGCTTTGTACTCCTGGCGCTCTGACGTCAGGGAGTACGACTGAACAGCCGACGCCAGACCCAGACTTTGGGATTCTGGCCGACAGAGGGCTGCCTGCCGGCAGGAAGAACCTTGCAGTGATAACTAGCAGTGAAACACGATGAACATCCTTTGTTCCAGTTTCTACTCATGTGGGTCCATGAGGTTTCTGCTTAGTTCGTCTGCCAGTGTATTCAGTTTTCCTGGCAGGAATTGAGCTTGTAGATGCACTTGTTAGTTCAAGGCTGTTTCACAATGCCATGGCTAGTCTGCAGAAGGGGTAGGAATGTGTACCCCCCTGCTTATGTACCACATACCCGTGGTGTTGTCCCAGTCTTTACCATTAGTTGTCCTGGAAGAATGTAGTCCTTGAAGGGGAGCATTCTGTACAGCTAATGTATCTTTTTGATTGATATGTAGGTGCATTTGATTTGGATTTCATTAACCCTGAATGCACTTCCCTACCAAGTGACCCCCCCCCATGCATAGGCTGATGCATCTTTAGTTAGGGTTTTGGCGGCAGGGGGTAGTGTGAATGGTAGTCCCTTGTTTTGGTAGCAGGCCTCTGCCTACCATATGAACTCCAGGAGTAGGCAAGGAGTGATAGGAATCATTGTTTCCAGGCTGTGACAATGTTGGCTCCATAAGCTTTTTAGGTATCACTGTAGTTCCCTCATATGCAGTTTTGCATATGGAATTAGAAGAATGCAGGAGGCCATGAACTCCAAAGGCTTGCAGTATTTGTCTTGCAGACAGCAGGGTTTTTGTGGCCACTTGTTTGAAGTAGGTTACCAAATTAATTTGCTTTTCTGGCATGAGGTAAGCCATCTGGGCAGTTGTATTCAAGCTTGCACCCAGGAATGTAATTTGTTGACAGGGTACCAGTTGTGATTTCTTTTAGTTTATGGTGTAGCCCCGACAAGTTAGAACCTCTTTTACAAACGCCAGATTTAAAATATGCCCTAGTTTTCTGCCTGAATTAGACAATCGTCCAGATATGGATATATCTGAATACTTTTTTGCCTGCAAAACGCGATAACTGGAGAAAGGCACTTTGTAAATACCCTGGGTGCAGTAGAGAAGCCAAAGGGCAGTGCAGAGAACTGAATACGTGTAGCCTGCTTTGAAGTGTAGGTATCTTCTGCAAGATTCCCTGATTGGGATGTGCAGGTATGCTTCTTTTAAATCTAGTGTTGCCAACCAGGCGTTTGCCTAGCACAGGAAGTGCATCCTGAATTTTGGAATCTCCAGAAAGGTGTTCTAAGTGGACAGGCCCAGGATTGGACGCCATGATTTGCCTTTTCTGGGTACCAGGAAAAGTCTGGAGTAGAAATCTTGTCCCTTTTCCTCTTCTGGCACCAGTTGAGTAGCCCCCCATGTACTTGCTTTTGAGCCTCTGCCAACTGATTTGGGGGCAGGTCTAGCCACCCATTTGGTGCTGGCAACGTGTGGAAATGAAATCTGTATCCCTGGGACACTATTTAAAACCCATTTGTCCTGGGATACGAGTTCCCAGTTCTTTGCATGAAGAGCAATCTTTCCCCCCAAAGGGGCAGTCAAAAGATAAGTGCTTGGGAATTTAAAAGCAAGTCACTGAGACTTTTTACCATAGGGGGGTGTCAATTCAAAATGTGGAAGTGGAGGCCCCCCCCACTGCTTAGTTCCGAGTCCCCTGGGACTGAAACCTGGGGTTTTTGTTGCGTCTGGGTTTGGCTTGAGAGGACCCGGAAAGGACTGGAAAGGACCAATTCTTAGTATGCCAGTACCTACTAAATTTAGTAGGGTGTACTTGTAAAAAAAATCTTTAACAGTTGGCATAGATTTAGCTTCATCTTCCATCTTAAGAACTTCCTCAGCCTTGCTGCCAAACAGGCGGTCCTGATTTAAATGAGCGTCCAACAATTTAGCTTTAACATGATCAGGAAAAGACTGTTCCTTAAGCCAAGCATGCCTTCTAAGCACAGACCCAGTAACAGCAGCCCTGCAAGAGGCCTCTAAAGAATCAAAACCACATTGCAAGGTATGTTTTCCAACTTGTTCAGCAGAATGCATTAAGTCCTGTAAATCTTTATTTTCCACAGAGTCAGGAATCCACATAATTTTCTGTTTAAGCAGTCCAATACAATGTTGCTGATATTTTAACGTACGAAATTGGCAGTTTAAAGCTCTGACTGCCAAGGTTGCAGAAGTACAAACCTTTTTACCCCATCTATCCAGCGCCCTAGAGTTTCTATCAGAAGGGGTATGATTTTTTTTAGCAGAAGCAGCCTTAAGGCCATTGGGCCCCTGAGAAATTGTCTGAATCTGCAACAGGATTTTTGAAAAGGAATTTGTGGGACTCAGGAACCCTGTAGCATCTGTCAGGTTTACTAGGAGCAGGAGGCAGAGAATCAGGGGCCAAACTGGATTCCGAGAACACATCAACAATGTCTAGTACAGGAGGTATAGCCAAAGGCCTATGCTGAGGTAGAAGCAGGAAATCCCCAAGCCTCCTCTTTGTATCAGAAAATTCCTGACTTTCCCAGTGGAAATGCTCCCTCAAAGCATGTAAAGTTTCCCCAAAAGAAAAGTCCTCAGGAGGGGAAGCAGAGGGAATCTAGTCCTCTGCATCAGAATCCTCATAAATAGGTATGAACAAATCCAGGTCATTAGAAGAGTCAGAAGAAAGAATCCTGATCAGAAAATTCAGGATCAAATTCAGCCCTAGGCCTCCGAGAGGGGGAGTTGACTACCCCTGATTAGAGAAATTAGATTTTCAGCCATTTTTTTTTTTTTTTTTGGAATAGGGGCCTTAACATGTGGCCTGTGCGTCGGTATTTTTAGACATGGATCGAGATTTAGGTCTTAGTAATGAAGGCAGTGTCGACTTAATATGCAAGTCTGTAGGCCTGAATAGACCCTCAGAAGCCGGTGCCTGCACAGCAGCTCTGGACCCATCCAAGGTACAGACATCCGTGGGTTCTACAGGTGAGGCATCTCGCGGCATACCAGACTCCGAATGGGTCTCTGTAGAGGCCTGCGATTCAGAAGTAGCAGGTATCAGGGGCTGCAAAAGCCCCTCACTGAGTACCGGCGAACTGGAGATTGGCTTAGAAGCGTTGTCGGCAGTTTTGGACCTTGGCGGCCTATCTTTGCGTTTTTTCGGAATTTCAGTAGTCGGAAGGCTAACAGATGACATTTCGGGATAATTAAACAGAGAACTGAAATAGAGGCAAAAATGTTCAGATGGACAGTGCGCCGATTAAATAGCACAAAACCAACAGCAAGGTACATCGTGGTCAGAACCAGCAAGCACGTAAAGCATCAGGAAGAGGTCCATGAATGAGATGGATCTCAAAACAGGTGGCTGCAACAAAAAAGCACTGTTCAGGAAGGCTTTAGACAGCTTAAGAGACACCAAAGGTGTACCATCAATTCCAACATGTAAACTGCTGATAAAGTACAGTTTTGTACCTACCATAAATGTAGATGTCCGAATTGGATAGCATCTGCAGTCATAACAACTGGGTTGTCCTGTCGTCAGGCAGCCCTTCAGTCGGCCGGATTCCAAAGTCCGGGTCCGGCTTCGGCTGATGTCGCACTTCACCCGACGTCATCTCTGTTGGCCTTCGGGTATATAAGCATCAGCCGACGCCATTTTCTTCAGTGTTTCTTGCCCCAGATGCCAGAAGCCCTCTAGAAGGCTAAAAATTTTGGATAGATGCCAATGTTTCCAAAAGATAGAGGTAAACACAAAAATAAGCATGTATGTACATAAATACAAACAAATACACCATGAAAGAAGTCCCCCCACTAGCTAGCTATTAGAAGGGTAAACACCCTAGGAGTACCACAGAGGGAAGGAGGGAGGGTAATCCTGACTGCAGATGCTATCCAATTAGGACATCTACATTTATGGTAGGTACAAAACTGTACTATGTCCTTCATGGATGCATCTGCAGTCATAACAACTGGGTAGAATACCATAGCCAACTAGGGAGGAGGATAAAGGTAGATTATGGTGTGTTTAGGATCCCTTGCAGTACAGCAGTGGCAAACCCTGCTCGGGATCTGGAATATAGAGGTAAATTATAATGCTTGGCAAATGTATGCACGGAGGTCCAAGTAGCCGCCTCAATAATGTCTTTGGTAGCCACTCCTCATAAGAAGGCTGTGGTAGTGGCTGTTGCCCTTGTAGAATGAGGTCTTATGTTCTGTGGAATTTGCTTTCCATGGAAGGAGTAACAGAATCGTATGCAATTTCCTATCCATTTGGAGATTGTCTGTTTGGAAATAGCTTTTCCTTCCCTTCCTGTTGCATAGGCTACAAAAGTTGGTCAGTCTTTCTGCTATTTTTGTTCTGTCCAAGTAGTAGCGTAGCTGTCTATGTACATCCAAGGTATGCAGTATTCTTTCCCTCTGTTTTGTGGGTTGGGAAAGAAGGTAGGTAGGTGGATTGCCTGGTTTAAGGACACTCTGGATACCACCTTAGGCATAAATGTAGGATTAGTCCTCATGGACACTATCTTGGTGGAAGATTAGAAAGGGTTGCACTGCCATTAAGGCCTGTAGTTCTGAAACCCTCCTTGCTGAAGTAATTGCCAGTAGGAAAGCAGTTTTCCATGACAGGTGTTGCAGGTCTGCTGTTGCTGCTGGTTCAAAAGGTGATAGAGTCAATTTTTCTAGCACAAAGTTCAAGTCCCAGGCTGGTAATGGTGGTTTCCTTGGAGGTTTTACATTCTTGATTCCTCTGAGGAACTGCCTGAGCAAAGGGTGTGAAAAACAGGTGGATCAAAGCTGTATTCTGCTGAAATAGCTGATGCATGAATCTTGATGGAGGAATAGGACAGGCCTGAATGAAGTAGTTCGCCAGATACTCCAGAATGTTGGGCATATCTATGTTTGATACATCTTTACCTCTTTCTGAGCTCCAAATGACAAACCTTTTCCATTTCCCAGCATAGTTTCTTCTTGTTGAAGGTCTGCGTGCTTCAAGAATAATGTCTTTAACTCTTTGTGAAAGCTGTGGATTAGCAGCTGCTATGTGATGTTCCATGCAGTCAGTTGCAACGTTTTTAGGTTTGGATGCATGGTGCTGTAGTTGTTCTGAGTTAGCATCAAAGGCATCAGGGTATTGGCCACATATTGTTCGAGACATGCTCCTCAGCAGTGGGTACCAATGTTGTCTTGGCCAGTTTGGAGCTATCAGGATTATCCTTGGACGTTCCTCCTTGATTTTTAGTAATACTTTGTGTATCAAGGAAGAGGTGGGAATGCATATGCTGTTAGTCCTTTCCAGCTGAAGGAGAGCGAGTCCACTTTCCATGCTAGTGGGTGGAATGTCTTTGTGCAGAATTTCTTGAGCTGGTGGTTGAGAGGTGATGCGAATAGATCTATCTGAGGCATTCCCCATTTCTTTGAGATGGTCTTGAAGATGTCCGGTGCAGCTGCCATTCGTGGACATCCGATGTAGTCCTGCTTAACATATCTGCTAGAGAGTTTTCTTTTCCTGGTACAAATATTGCCTGTAACTGGATGTTGTAGCTGAGTGCCAGGGTCCACAGCTCCAAAGTCATTCTGCATAGGGGGTAGGAATGAGTGCCTCCTTGTTTGTTGATGTACCACATGACTGTGGTGTTGTCTGCCCTTATCATCAACTGGCCTTCCTTGAGAAATGGTCTGAACTTTTGGATTGCCAGTTTTACTGCCAGCATTTCTTTTAGGTTGATGTGCAGGTGAAGCTGGTCCTGTGTCCACAATCCTTGCACGCATTTGTCCAGCATATGTGCCCCCCATCCCAGGTCTGAAGCATCTGTTGTGATGGTCTGGCTTGCTTGACCTTTGCGAAAGGGCAGGCCTGGGTTTGACTGGCATGCGTGAGCCCACCATAGGAACTCCTGTTTTAAGCATGGTATTAGTGGAATTTCCGTTTCTAGGCTGTCTGTGTTGGGACCATAAATTCTTTAGGTACCACTGAAGCTTTCTCATATGTAGTCTGGCAAATGGAACCAAGATTATGCATGATGCCATGAAACCCAAGGCCTGCAGTACCTTTCTTGCTGTTAACTTGTTCAGATTTGTTAGTGCCAAGAAGTAAAGAGGGAGTTTTTTTTTTTTTTTTTTTGTTTTTCTGTAGTTAGGAATGCCATTTGCCTTACTGTGTCCAATTCCGCTCCCAGGAAAGTCCTTGTCTGGGATGGTATCAGCCTTGACTTTTGTAAATTGACGGTGTATCCCAGTGCTTGAAGCAAGTAAATGACCCTTTGTAAATCTGTTGTCAGCTTGCTTTTGTTGTCCCCTTGTATCAGTCGTCCAGGTATGGATAAATTTGAATTCCCTGTAATCTGCAATGGGCGATTACTGATGCCAGGCATTTTGTGAATACTCTGGGCGCAGTAGATAAGCCAAAGGGCAATGCTGAGAATTGATAGTGCTCTGATCCTGCAAGAAATCTGAGGTATCTTCTGCAGATAGGTCGAATGGGGACGTGCAGGTATGCCTCCTTGAGATCTAGAGTTACCAGCCAACACTCCTTGCCCAGCATGGGAAGAGGTTGCTGTAGGGTCAGCATCTTGAATTTTGGGACAATGATGTAAGTATTTAGGGTAGACAGGTCTAGAATTGGTCTCCAACTTTTTTCCTTTCTTGGAACTAGGAATAGTCTGGAGTAGAACCCTTTCCTTGCTCTGCTGTTGGCACTTTTCCACAGCTCTCATGTTTGCTAATTCCATTATCTGTTGTAGAGCCTCTGTTTTTGATTTGGAGGTAGGTTTGGCATTCCTCTTTTGACTGGTAAAGTGTGGAAGTGGAACCGTAACCTTGATCTATGGTTCGTAAAATCCACTTGTCCTTTGTTATGTGGTGCCAGTTTTTGAAAATAAGGTTAGCTTTCCGCCTAGAGGAGCTGCTATTTGTTCCCTGGTTGGCGGGTTTAGGTTTAAGTCACTGTGGCTGTGTTGATGTAGAGGCAGGTGTTGATTCTGTGCCTCTGTTGTTACCTTGCCACTGTCGTCCTCTGTAGGCACCTCCTCTGGATTGGTTTCTGCCTCTGGAACATCTATTCCTGCCCCTTTGAGGTCTTGTGGAGTCAGGAAAGGACCAATTTTGGCAGGCCAGTTCCTGCTAAACCTTGGGGTTGAACCTGCAAGAATTCTTTAACTGTCTGGACTGATTTTGCCTTTTCTTCCATTTTCTTCATAACCTGCTGGGCAGGTGTACCAAACAAACTTGATTTATCCATAGGAGCATCAAGCAATTTAGATTTAACATGATCCGGTAAAGCTTGCTCCTTTAGCCATGCATGCCTTCTAATTACTGTGCCAGTCATGGCTGATCTAAATGAAGCCTCCAGTGCATCATAGCCACATTTTAAAGAATGGTTACTAACCTGCTGTATGTTATTTACCATTTCTAATACATAATTCTTATCAAGAGATTCATCAGTGGTTAGCTTTTTAGTTAACTGGTCAAGCATAAACTCTTGGTATTGTATCATGTGAAACTGACAATTTAAAGCTCTAGCTGAAAGAGTGGCTGAAGTGTAAACTTTTTTACCCCATCTGTCTAATGACCTTGCTTCCCTTTCAGAAGGAACAGGGTTTTTAGCTATAGTGTAAGCTACTGCCTTGGGACCCTGGGATATAGTTTCGGGTCGGCAAGAGGGGCCTTGTAGAGGTGGTGATGAGTATCTGGCACCCTGTAAAATCTGTCTGGTTTGGCAGGGGCTGGGGGTAAAGAATCTGGAGCTGAGCAGGCATCATTGAAAGCATCATCCACCACAGAGAGAACAGGAGGGATAGCTAAGGGCCTGTGCTGTGGTAGGTGCAAAAAGGTCCTAAGTCTTTTCCTGGAGTCTGAAAAATCCTGTTGCTGCCATTGGAACTGTTCTCGCATGGCATGCGAGGTTTCCCCAAAGGAGAATTCTTCTGGAGGGGAAGCAGCTGGAATGGATTCTTCAGCATCAGAATCTTCAAAATTGGAGAAAGGAGCCTCTGGCTGGTCAGTTATGTCTGATTCATCAGCAGAATCAGAGGACACTGGCTCAGGGGGCTCTGCCCTAGGTCTCTTTTCTGGGGGCTGAGAGGCCCTGTCTGGGTGAGATTGAGATCCTCTAATTAATGAAATTAAATCTTCTGCCAAGGTAAGCATTTGAGAACTGGCAGAGGGCCTGGTGGAAGGGGGTTTAACAGGCACCGTTTTAGTAGTCTTGGCTGCTTTAGCCCTGGCGAAGGCCTTAATGGACATGGCTGCTGGAGGCCTAGCAGCACCACGTGCTGGGGTAGAGACATCCAAGGGAATGGTGTCTGATAAGTCAGTGGTAAGCACCGTAGTGGGTAAAATTTCTGAGGCCGATTCAAGAGTGTTAGCAGGGACCTCAGTTGTAGTGATAGTTTCAGGTGTAGTTTGATCAGTTTTCTCGGTTTCAGCCGAAACCGAGACACTCATGTTTGCTTAACCATGGTTTCGCCGAAACCGCGGACCGCGAGTGTCGGTCTTTTCTTTCGCTTTTGGCAGAATGCGGTCGGAGGGTCCGACGGCATAATGTACGCAAAGTCAGAACCGAAAAACTGTTCTGCAAACTCTGACCGACGTCTAAGCGTTCGTCGGTTGAAAGAAGCACAGGACGAAGAAGCTGCTACGTCGTGGGCTGGGCCTAAACAGGGCAGGCAGTAAGAGTGGAAATCTTTATGAGGTATTTGTTTCCCACAGGTTAAACAATTAACTTTTTCTGACATCGGCTGAGGCAAGAAAGAGTCCCCAACGGGGTACTTAGCTTTAGAAGTCTTCAAGTAGTATTCGTAGAAGTAATCTCTGGATCCGACCGACCGGCACTTGCGAACAGCTTCTGCTTCGGGCGCCACGCGGCAAGAAAGACTGGGGAAAATGGCGTCGGCTGATGCTTATATACCCGAAGGCCAACAGAGATGACGTCGGGTGAAGTGCGACATCAGCCGAAGCCGGACCCGGACTTTGGAATCCGGCCGACTGAAGGGCTGCCTGACGACAGGACAACCCAGTTGTTATGACTGCAGATGCATCCATGAAGGACATCTGTACCTTAATGATAGGATAACAACCCAACATGAAAAACTCAGCAAAAAATGGCATCTAAAGGAGCTGAAAAACTCATCTAAACCTTTGCAAGAGGCCCAAATGGCAACATTTTTGCTTGCTAGCATACACTTTCTGGGTGGAAGGCTTCTGGGATGATGCAATACGTATGAGACTGGAAATGGAGAAACCACATGGTCAGTCTGAGGGAGCACGGGTTGGAGGTAGGAAACCCTACCGAATGGGACAGGATCAATAACCCAGGAAAAGTGTAGTATGGGAGGCCAAAGAAAGGGGCCAAATGAGGCACGGAGATCACCATCGGTCTGCAACAGGCTGCCCTCTGAAAAAAACTTGATCAAGGATGGAGGGTAGGCATACTGGAGTCTTGGGGACTACGCATACAGGTAGTCGTCCCTGGGTGACTGACCCTTGGAAGGGACCAAGGCACACAAAATGCGGCACTTGGTGTTAGGGAGGCCAGATCACAGCAGGGGTTCCCCAGTGATGGAAAACTAGAGCTACTACTTTCAGGTTTAGAGACCCCTCATGAGGAAGGTGGTGGTTCCTGTTCACAGTTCACCAGAATGCTGGCTTTCCATGTGATGTGCACTGCAATCAACACACAGGACATTGCCAAACCATCATAGCCCCTCAAAAGGGATACGTCCACATCCCCACATGCTTGTTCAGGTACCACACTAAAGACCCAGATGGCATCACACCCTTGGAGAGGAGCTCCTGAAAAGGCTAGGAGGACCTCTCATTTCCAAGACATTAAATGTGAAGTTTGGCCTCGACAGGAAACTAGGTCCCTTGAACAGTCCTTCCTTCAAAAACACCACCCCCACAATAAATGTGCGTAGTGACTGTGGCCTGGAGCCAAGGAAAACCAGTTGCCCTGCTACAACTAGAGGTGAAGCCAACCAGCAGTGAATGTGGTGGCAACAAATGTTGCCAACCTGAAAAAATCCATTGACTAAGATAAAAATCACTGACCGTCTACTGTAAAACCCACATATGGAGGTAGGCAGGCAGAGAAAAGCTGCCATGAGCTCAAGAAGCCACAGAACCACAAATGAAAATAGAATCTAACATATGGTTATAACTATGCAGGATTTGGCTGCCTCAAGCTTGCCCACCCCACAGGACTGCAGTAGTTGGGCAACCCTTCATGTATGCTGAAAAGGTCTCTTGGAGAAAGACCCACCAAAGCCTTGGTTCTGCACAGCATCTGTACCGCATGGAAATCCGTTCTGGTTACTATGACACACCCCACCATGAGGGGAGCCCTCCCCAGAAGTGTTTTGGAAAGGCTGTTGAGATTAACAAGAGACCTACCCTTTCTGACTCTTGAAAGATGTGGGGTTGGGTGACAAAGCACACGAGTCTGCTCACTCTGTTCAAAATCTGAACTTTGGGCCACACAGGAAACTGAATGCAGCACTGATAAAGAGCACCTTGCAGCACTCTGCAAAATTGCACAAACGTACCCAGGCTTGCTGGAGCATGGCAATGTTTGTGCCTGCCACCCAAGACAGGTAATCTGCAACATTAGACAGCAACATTGTGAGCACATTAGTGACAGACTACATTGTTGACAACTGTACCTCCACGGTCTTGTGCATCTCTGCGGGCTGCCAAGTCTCCAATGCATTTGACACTAGATCCCGCTGACACCTTGTCAAAATGAGTCTGGTATCTGAGCTTATGCAATGAGATCAATAACATGCAAGAGTGCTTTCCAAAGCAGTCCAGCACCCTCTTGAGTGGCTGGACCAAAGAAATCTTCAGAGATGTCCTTTGTGGTAGCCACTACAACAATCTCATGAACTGCTGGACCCTTACATCAGTGCAGTCTGTCCTAAGGTGGGGCCAAAATCATGTTGCGTTTCTTGCAGACCAGCTCCACCACAGTGTTTCCCTCTAAGCCTTTAGAGATATCACATCAATAAGTGCATCTGAAGTGGGAAACATTCACGATGCGGATGGGCCCATGCCAAAGCCACCAAAAACAAGACTCCACTGGGGAAAGGGCTTCTGAGATCTACACCCCATGTTTCAACAATTCCAAAACACTGCCAACGGAGTAGTCAATGATGGGCTTTCCCATTAAGTGTCCTCAGTGAGTGATTAAACATGCATCCTCTTGCATCAAAGTCTTATAGTACCCCACCATGACCAGGGGGTCTGGGGAAGGTGTAGAACAAGCAGGTAACCCTGAAAGCAGGAATGCCAGGGGACCAAGAGGAGTTTACTTTCCTAGAGATGGTGGACATTCACGGGCCGAGAAGTGAGAAAAGGGTTAGGACCCAAAGTTACTGCCAACCATACTCCTCTGAATGATAGAAAATACTTTCCACATTATCAAAATCAGAGTCGGAAGCAAGTCACCTGGATCCAGCACTCCTCAGATGCATGTGATAAGTAGCAGGCACTGACCCAACCGGCTCAGACAGTGGAGCCAAACTGAGTGCTGAAGTTCTGAGAGGCAGGGATGACAAACTTGGATTGACCCCGACTCCAAACCCAAAGCCCTAAGGCACCCTCCGCTCAGACAACACGAATCGAAAATGCCACAGAAGTCTGAGCCTAAAGCAGCCAGGATGTTTGAACCAATGTGGGAGATGGCAGTGTAACTGGATCCACAAACCCCACAGATAAAGGGACCAGAGATGGAAAAGCAACAGGAGCCCAAACCACAAACAGTGCCGTGAGGCTGCATGGATCCCCAATCTGGGCTTGCAAAACATCCAGCAGCTTCATGCTCCCAATCAGAACCAAACTGAAGTCCTTCTAGAGGCAGGCTCAGATGAGTGGATCTGAAATGGAAATGCTCAGATCAGTGACTGAGAATGAAGAGATTCCGGAGAAAACTGCCAGTGTAGTTTATGAAAAAGGGGTATGCAGAACACCCAAACTAGAGGAATCCTCAGCCAAGGACAGATTGGGGATGCTAACAGCAACAGACTTGGGTTTCTCTGGCACCAGCAACCCAGACATGGGCTGGCAAAAAAGGCCAAAAAAGTCTGCACCAGAAACGGCAAAGGCTGGTGAACCTTTAGATTCAGCTGATCAACAGCCAGTTAAGCAGACCACTTGCAGTCCCTTTCTATCCTTTGATTGGGACTTCAGATCCTTAACAGACAGCATTCCACTCTTCTCATGCTTCTTGCTGGGAGAAGGAGGAAGAAGCCACAACATTCAGTGGAAGCATCCCTTTGAAGATTAACTCAGCCTGGCATGCTTTAAGAACCTGGGTCCCAAAGGCAGTGCAGGGAGAAAGTACAGTTGTGTACCTACCATAAATGTAGATGTTAGAGTGTATTCACTGTTGCAGTCAATTACACTTGGGTTATCCTGCTGGCAGGCTACCCGCACTCGGCCCGAATTCCAAAGTCTTGGTCTGGCGTCGGTTGCTGTCGCCTCTTCCCTGACATCAGTGCGCCAGGGGTATAAAAGATGCAGCAGACGCCATTTTCTTCAGTTTTTCTTGCTCCAGATGTCAGGTGCCCACAAGAAGGGAGGCAATACATACTGCTTATAAAAACATGCACTAAAATAAATACCTTCATCTACAAGCAAATACACCACAGATTGTATAAGTATAGATAAGTCCCAGCAAAGAAAGGGGGATGGTGGGTGAGTAACGTGGACTGCAACAGTGAATGCAGAACATCTACATTTATGGTAGGTACACAACTGTACTATGTTCGTGTTTCACTGTTGCAGTCATTACACTTGGGTTGAATCCCAAAGCTGATGTAGGGCGGCTGGGTCTAAATAGGATTAGGAGTGGCTATGAGACCCTGCAGATCTGCAGTGGCAAAGCCTGCTCTGGATTTAGAGTAAAGTGATAATGCTTGGTAAAAAAGTGTGCACTGAACTCCAAGTTGCAGCCTCCAAAATTTCCTTGGTTGGTACTCCTCTGAGAAAGGCTGCTGATGTGGCTGCTGCCCTGGCAGAATGTGGCCTAATATTCTTAGGCACTGATTTGCCATGCTGTGCATAGCAGAAAAGAATGCAGTGACCTATCCATTTTGAAATAGTCTGCTTTGAAATCGCCTTTCCTTGTGATCCTGCAGCACATGCCACAAACAGTTGCTCAGTTTTTCTGAGAGCTTTTGTTTTGTCCAAGTAGAAGCGTAGCTGCCTGTGCATGTCCAAAGAGTGCAGAAGTCTCTCCCCTTTATTCTGGGGATTTGGATAAAATGTTGGCAAATGAATGGTTTGGTTAAGAGCCACACTGGATACTACCTTTGGCATAGATGTTGGGTTTATCCTTAGCGACACCTGTCCGGATGAAAAATGATAAAAGGTTTCACTGCCATTAATATGCCTGTAACTCAAGACTTCTTGCTGAAGTTATTGCTAGGAGCAGAGCAGTTTTCCATAAGAATTTTATCTAAGCTATAATGGCGGGCTCAAAAGGAGGCAGTGTGAGCTTTTCCAAGACAAAGTTGAGGTCCCATGTAAACATCGGTGTTCTCCTTGGGGGTTATGTTTTTTGCCCCTCTGAGGTACTGTCTTAGCAGTGGATGTGAGAAAATAGGAGATTCTGTATTGTAATGAGCTGAAATGGCAGAGGCATGGATCTTAATTGACGAGAAGGATAGGCCTTTGTCCAGCATCTCAGTTAGGTATTGTAAAATCTGAGGAATATTTGAAACAAGCGGTTCAAGTCCTTGTGCCTGGTTCCAAACACAGAATCACTTCCATTTTTCTGCATAAGATTTCCTAGTGCTGGGCCTCCTGGCTTCCAAAATGACATTCATAACTGCTTTAGAGAGAGGTGGGTTGTGAGTGGCTATATTTGCCATGCAGCCAGATTTAAGGTTCTGAGTTGGCTGTGCAGGATCTGATAGTTTTGTTGGGTCAGAAGATTAGGAATTTGAGGTAAAGTCCAGGCTAGGCCTTGAGACAAGGTCTTTAGGATTGGGCACCAGTGCTGGTGTGGCCAGTCTGGGGCAATCAGAATCATTTTTGGCTTCTCTTGTCTGACTTTTAGGAGTACCTTGGGGAGGAGAGGCAGCGGTGGAAAGGCAAACTGTTAAGAGTTTTCCAGCTGAATGATGGAGCATCCACTTTCCATGCTTGTGAGTGATAAGTCCTTGTGCAGAATCTCTGTAGTTGGCAGTTGTGAGGGGAGGCAAATAGATCTATGTCTGGGCATCCCCATTTCCTTATGCTGAAGACTTACGGATCTACTTTCCACTCATGAGGGTCCATGAGGTTTCTGCTTAGTTCGTCTGCCAGAGTATTTTTCTTTCCTGGCAGGAATTGTGCCTGCAGATGTACTTGATAGGTCAGTGCTGTGTTCCACAAAGTCATGGCTTGCCTGCAGAGGGGGTAGGAATGTGTGCCCCCTTGCTTGTTTATGTACCACATGACTGTAGTATTGTCCGTCTTTAGCAATAGTTGTCCTGGATGGAATAGATCCTTGAAGGCTGTCAGGACATTATGTACAGCTAGTATCTCTCTGATTGATATGAAGATGCATTTTGTCCACGGGCCACGTGCCCTGAAAACATTTTCCTGCCATGTGTGCCCCCCAGGCATAATCCGATGCATCTGTTGGTGTCTGCCTGGCTGTGGGTAAAGTGAAAGGCTGTCCCTTGTGGTGACAGGCCAGTGCCCATCGAAACTCCTGTTGCAGGCAGGGAATGAGAGTTATTGTTTCCAGGCTGTGGCAATGTTTAGTCCAAACACTTTTTAGATACCACTGTAGCTTCCTCATATGCAGTCTTGCATATGGAATTAGCAGGATACAGGATGCCATGAAGCCCAAAGCCTGCAGGATTTTTCTTGCAGGTAGCTGGGTCTTGGTTGCCATCATCTGAAAGTAATGAGTCAGTCGCCTTTGCTCGTCTGGCGTGAGATAAGCCATCTGGGCAGTTGCATTTAAGCTTGCACCCAGGAATATTATCTCTGGAGAGGGCACTGGTTTTGATTTCTTTTTGTTTACTGTGTACCCCACGCAAATTAGTAATCTTTTTACAAACGCCAGATGTTTTAGTAGAATGTCCTTGCTCTCTGCTTGAATAAGGCAGTCGTCCAAGTAGGGGATATATTTGAATTCCTTTTTGTCTGCAAAATGCAATTACTGGTGCCAGGCATTTTGTGAAGACCCTAGGCGCAGTAGATAAGCCAAAGGGCAGTGCAGAGAATTGGTAATGCATTGAGCCAGCTATGAATCTTGAGGTATCTTCTGCAAGATTGTCTGATTGGGACATGCAGGTATGCCTCTGAGGTCCAAAGTAACTAGCCAAGCCTTCTTGCCCAACATGTGTAGAAGTTTCTGCAGTGTCAACATTTTGAATTTTGGAACGTCCAGGAAAGTATCTAGAATGCAGGTCCAGTATTGGTCTCCAGGCTTTGTCCTTTCTGGGTACCAAGAAAAGTCTTGAGTAAAATCCTTGCCCCTGCCCTTGCTGCGATACTTTTTGAATAGCCCTCATATCCATGAGAGCAGAAATTTGTTTTTGTGCCTCTGCCCATTGATTGTGGCGCAGGTCTGGCATACCTTTTGGCCTTGGAAGGGTGTGAAAGTGGAACCTGTAACCCTGAGAAACAATATTCAGTACCCATTTGTCCTGGGGGATCATGTGCCAATTTTGTGAGAAAAGTGCTAGTTTTCCCCCTAAGGGTGCTGCCAAAAGGTAAATGCTTGGCATTTGTAGAGGAAAGTCATTGGGACTGTTTTCTACAAGGTTGTGATTTGTCTTCTCCGCCTCTGGGGGCTGAAGCACCCCATTGTTTAGGTCTGTATGAGCCTTGGGGCTGAGATCTGCCTCTTGGGCGTCTGTATCTGCCTCTTTGTGGCCTGACGCTAGAAAGAACCAATTTTTAGAAGGCCAGTTCCTGCTAAATCTAGGTGGCTGAACCTGTAAGAAATCCTTTACTGTCTGCATTGATTTTGCTTTATCCTCCATTTTCAACACCTCTTCTGCCTTAACACCAAAGTATCATGCTGTAATGGAGCATTCAATAATTTTGCTTCAACATGATCAGGTAAACTGTTTAACCAAACATGCCTTCGAATGACCAAACCTGTAACTGCGGCTCTTGCAAGAAGCCTCTAATGAATCAAAACCACAATGCAAAGTATGCTTTCCCACTTGTTCAGCTGCATGCAATAAATCCTGCATTTCCTTGTTCTCAGGACATTCAGAGCTTGCAAGCATTTTCTGTTTTAGCAGACATTAGGTATTGTTGATATTTAAGCATGTGAAAATCGGCAGTTTAAAGCCCTTACAGCTAAAGTAGCAGAGGTGTAAACCCCCCCCCCCAATCTGTCCAGTGCTGTAGAATCCCTATCAGAGGGAACAGTTTTTTTTTTTTTTGCAGTGGAAGCCTTGACCACTTTCGGACCCTGAGAAATTGTTTCTGGATCAGCAGCAGGGTTTTTATAAAGAAATTTATGAGAATCTGGAACCCTGTAGTACCTATCTGGCTTAACTGGTGCAGGGGGTAAAGACTCAGGAGACAAACTGGATTCAGAAAATACAACTATATCTAGTACAGGGGGATATAGCAAGAGGCCTGTGCTGAGGCAATAAAAAAAAAAAGTCAGCCTTTTCTTGGATTCTGAATAATCCTAGCTTTCCCAATGGAAATGTTCCCTCATGGTGTGCAGGGTTTCCCCAAAAAAGGAGTCCTCAGGAGGAGAGGCTGAAGGGATAGATTCTACAGCGTCAAAAGTCCTCATAGGGAGGAAGAGAATATCCCTGTTCTGAAGAGGAATCAGAAGAAATAGAAACCTTGTCAGAGGAGTCAGTGAGTGTCCTGCCTAGGCCTTTTATCAGAAGGGGGATAAGGCCCTGATCAAAGTAATTAGGTCCTCTGCCATTTTGAGCATCTGTTTCTTTGGCATGGATGACTGTCCAGGAGAATGCTGTACTTGTTTCTTTGTCTTTTTTAGACTTTGCCTTGGCTGCTGAAGTGGTCTTGATAGTAAGCTGTGTAGGTCTGAAAACACCCTCAGAAGCAGATGCCTGCTCAGCAGCTCCGGACCCATCTGAGGGAATAGTTTCCGTAGTCCCAATACCTTGAGTTTCCAGAGGCCTAGCTGTCTCCACGTGGGAGTCTGAGGCGGCCTGTGGCTCTGAGGTAGCGGGTATCAGGGGCTGCGAAAGCACCTCACTGAAAACCAGCAAACTGGCGACTGGCCTAAAAGAGGCTTCATCTGTTTTGGACCTCGGATGCCTGTCCTACTGTACTATGTTCATCGTGCATACAGCTGCAGTCATTACAGATGGGTAGAATCCCAAAGCTAAGTAAGGGTGGTAGGCACTAAGTGGAACTAGGAGGGGCGAGAATGCCCTGCAGGACTGCTGTGGCAAAGCCCGCTCTAGATTTTTGAGTATAGTGGAAGGTAGTAGTGATTGGAGAAAGTGTGCACTGAACTCCAAGTAGCAGCTTCCAAAATGTCCTTGGTAGGAACCCTCCCTGAGGAAAGCTGCGGAGGTAGCTGTAGCCCTGGTGGAGTGGGATCTGATGTATACAGGCACAGATTTTCCATGAAATGAACAAAAGCGTATGCAGTGGGCTATCCATTTTGAAATTGTCCATTTGGAAATAGCCTTTCCTTGAGCACCTGTAGCATAGGACACAAAGAGCTGCTCAGATTTTCTGAATGGCTTTGTTCTGTCCAAGTAGTAATGAAGTTGTCTGTGAATGTCCAAGGAATGTAGTAGTCTCTCCCCTTTGTTCTGTGGATTTGGATAAAAGGTAGGTAAATGGATAGTCTGATTCAAAGCTACACTGGATACTACCTTTGGCATGAAGGTAGGGTTGGTTCGTAAGGAAACTCTGTCCTGATGGAAAATGATGAATGGTTGCACAGCCATGAGGGCCTGTAGCTCCGAAACCCTGCGTACTGAGGTAATAGCCAGAAGGAAGGCTGTTTTCCATGACAAGTATTGTAGCTCTGTTGAAGAAGCCAGCTCAAAGGGAGGCAGGGTCAGCTTTTCCAATATGAAGTTGAGGTCCCAAGCTGGGACTGGTGGTTTCCTTGGGGGTTTTATATTTTTTGCCCCCAAGCTGGGACTGGTGGTTTCCTTGGGGGTTTTATATTTTTTGCCCCTCTGAGGAACTGCCTTAATAGATGTGAGAATAAAGGAGGATCTGTATTGTATTGTGCAGAAAAGGCTGAAGCGTGGATCTTGATGGAGGAGAAGGAAAGGCCATTGTTTAACATCTCAGCTAGGTACTGTAAAATTTGTGGTATATTTATTACCCAAGGATTCTGGCCCTTTTCTTGATTCCATGAACAAAATCGTTTCCATTTGGCGGGGTAGGCTTTTCTAGTAGAGGGTCTTCTGGCCTCCAAGATGACATCCTGCACCTCCTTGGAGAGGAGAGTCCGTTGGGAAATTAAGGTATTCTCCATGCAGCTAGATTTAGGGTTTTGAGCTGGCTGTGAAGGGTTTTGTAGTTGTGCTGGGACAACAGAAGAGGGACTAGAGGTAGGATCCATGGTGGAGAGCGTGTCAGGCTCTTTAGGAGAGGATACCAGTGTTGTCGTGGCCAGTCTGGAGCAATGAGAATCATTTGTGGCCTCTCTGCTCTGGCTTTTAATAGAACTTTGGTCAGTAGAGGGAGAGGCGGGAAGACAGACTGTCAATGTTGTCCAATTGAAAGTGTCCACTTTCCAGGCCTGTGGATGATAGGTCCTTGAACAAAATTTTTCCAACTGGTAATTTCTGTGGGTAGCAAATAGATCCATGTCTGGCTGTCCTCATGCCAGAGTTATCTTTGAGAAAACCTGAGGATGCAACTTCCATTCGTGTGGGTCTGTCATATTTCTGCTCAAGTTGTCCGCCAGTGTGTGTTCCTTCCCTGGCAGGAATTGCGCCTGTAGTTGAATTTGCAATTCCAGTGCTGTGTTCCATAGGGTCATGGCTTGCCTGCACAGGAGGTATGAATGAGTTCCTCCCTGTTTATGTACCACATGACTGTGGTGTTCTGTCCTTATCAATAGCTGGCCTGGATGCAGTAGGTCTTTGAAGGCCATAAGAGCATTTTGCACGGCTAGCATCTCCTTTTGGTTGATATGTAGGTGCTTCTCTTTTTGGGACCATTTTCCCTGAATGCACTGATCTGCCATGTGTGCCCCCAGGCGTAGTCTGAGGCGTCAGTTCTGATGATTTGAGTTGCTCGAGGTACACAGAAAGGGAGACCTGTGTTTCTTTGGCATGCTTGAGCCCACCACAAAAATTCCTTTTGAAGGCATGGAATGAGTGGTATAATTGTTTCCAAGCTGTAGCTGTGTTGAGACCATAAGTTTTTTAGGTACCATTGTAGTTTCCTCATATGCAGCTTTGCACATGGTACTAGTAGGATGCAAGATGCCATGAAAACCCAGAGCCTGCAGGACTTTCCTTGCAGTTAGCCTAGCGAAAGTTGCCATTTTGTTGAAGTATTGAGACAGTTGCCCTTGTTTGTCTGGCGTGAAGTAGGCCATCTGGGTGGTTGTATTTAAGCTGGCACCCAGGAAAATTATCTGTTGAGAAGGTATTAGTTTTGATTTCTTTTTGTTCACTGTGTATCCCAGGTAGTTCAGTTTTATTACAAACGCCAGATGCCGCAAAAGAATGTCCTTGCTGTCCGCTTGGATCAGGCAGTCGTCCAGATATGGGTAGATTTGTATTCCTTCTAGTCTGCAGAAGGCAATTACTGATGCCAGGCATTTCGTAAACTCTGGGCGCAGTAGATAAGCCAAAGGGCAATGCAGAGAATTGGTAATGGGTTGAACCTGCAAGAAATCTGAGGTATCTTCTGCAATCTTGTCTGATAGGGACATGCAGGTATGCCTCCTTGAGGTCCAATGTTACCAGCCAAGACTCCTTGCCCAGCATGGGAAGAAGCTGCTGTAATGTGAGCATCTTGAATTTTGGCACCTGTAGATATGCGTTTAGGATGGATAGGTCTAAGATAGGTCTCCAATCTGTCTTTCCTTGGTACCAGGAATGGTCTGGAATAAAAACCTTGACCTTGTTCTTTTGCAGGTACCTCTTGAATCGCTTTCATATCCATGAGAGCGGAAATTTGTCTTTGTGCCTCTGCCCTTTGATTTTGTGGCAGGTTTGGCAAGCCTCATTTTTGGAAGGGTGTGAAAGTGGAACCTGTAGCCTCTGTCTATAATGTCCAGAATCCATTTGTCTTTTGTAACAATGTGCCAGTTTTTTGAAAATACCAGTTTTCCGCCCAAAGGTGCTGCCATTAAAGCTTTGTTTGGCAGGCATAGGGGGAAGTCATTGTGTCTGTTTTCTAAATGACTGATCTATCTTCTGCACCTCTTGGGGTTGGTGCTTGCCACTGTCTAGCTCTAAGATCCTGAGTTTGTCCTCTACCCCTTGGGCGTCTGTATCTGCCCCTTTGAGGTTTGTTCGTGGCTGGAAAGGACCAATTTTTTGAAGGCCAGTTTCTGCTGAAGCGTGGAGGTTGTACCTGCAAGAAATCTTGCACTGTTTGCATAGATTTTGCTTTTTCCTCCATTTTCTTTAGTACCTCCTCAGCTTTAACACCAAACAATACATCTTTTTGAAGTGGTGCATCTAATAACTTTGCTTTGACATGATCTGGTAAGGTTTGCTCTTTGAGCCAAGCATGTCTACGTATAACAGACCCCGTGACAGCAGCTCTACATGAGGCCTCTAAAGCATCAAAACCACACTGCAAGGTATGCTTACCCACTTGCTCTGCTCCATGCAACAAGTCCTGCAACTCTTTCAAATCTGGTTGTTCTGTTTGTGTCATTTTGCTTTTCAGCTGAGATAACAAAAACTGTTGGTACTTTAACACATGAAATTGACAATTTAATGCCCTCGTGGTTAAAGTGGCAGATGCATACACCTTTTTCCCCCACCTTTCTAATGCTCTGGAATCTCTCTCTGAAGGTAAAGGGTTTTTAGCAGTAGAGGCCTTTATTCCCTTGGGACCCTGTGAAATTGTTTCTGGGTCAGCAGTATGGCTTTTATAAAGGAACTGGTGAGAATCAGGAACCCGGTAATACCAATCTGGTTTAACAGGGGCTGGAGGTAAAGAATCTTGATTAAGGCTGGCTTCAGCGTACACATCCAAAATATCTAAAACAGGAGGGATAGCCAGGTGCCTATGCTGGGGAAGCAGTAGAAATTCCCTGAGCCTTTTCTTGGAATCAGAATAATCTTGGCCTTCCCAGTGGAAGTGTTCCCTCAATGTATGCAGGGTTTCCCCAAAAGAGTAGTCCTCGGGGGGGGGGGGACGGGGGAGAGACAGAGGGAATAGACTCCTCAGCAGAGTCTTCGAAAGGGGAAAAGGCATAATCCTGGTCCCCAGAATGGTCTGAGGCAATAGAAGCCTGGTCTGAGGAAGGGTAGTCTTCCTCCAATCTGGGTCTTTTGTCAGAGGGGGGTTGAGAACCCCTGATGAGAGTTATCAAATCCTCAGCCATTTTAAGCATCTGTTTTTTAGGCATGGGGCCTTGAGAGGGGGTCTGAGGACCCTGTTTAGTTTTCATGGCAGCTTTAGATTTAGTGAAGGATTTAATTAGAGAAGGTGGAAGGCCTGAAGACGCCTTCAGAAATGGCAGGCCTGACTAAATTTTCAGTTTCCCTGCCAAGAGTGGCATCGGTATCTGCAGTGGGAATGGAGACAGTCTCGGGTACTGAAGACACTGGTAAAATAGTTATCGGTAGTCAGGGGCTGCGTAGGCGCCTCGCTGAGAACCGGTAGTCGCCTAAGCGTGGTCTCAGTACTCTGCGCAGACCTCGGATGTCGGTCCTCGTCTTTTGCTTAAAACTGGTGTCGGAGTATCTGACGACAGGATATAATTAATTTTTTTGTCAAAATAATGAAGGGCGAACTCCGCCCGGTGCTTAATAGTGCGCTTGTTGAACCTAGCACAAAAACGGCAGGCTTGAGACGTTGTGGTCTGGCCCTAAGCAAGGTATACAGAAAGAGTGGAAATCCTTATGCGGTATTTGCTTCCCACAAAAAATGCAATTATTAACTTTGACATCGGTCTGAGGCAAGAAAAGTTTCCCCAACTGGGTACTTCGCTTTAAAGAAGACTTCGGCTGAAATACTTTCGTAAATCTCAGGAGCTGGCCGACCGGCACTTGAACTGCTCCTGCTTCGGGCGCCGCGTGGCAAGAAAGACTGAAGAAAATGGCGTCGGCTGCCTCTTATACCCCTGATGCACTGTCAGGGAAGAAGCGACGACAACCGACGTCGGACCTAGACTTTGGAATTCGGCCGACCGAGGACCCGCCTGACGGCAGGATAACCCATCTGTAATGACTGCAGCTGTATGCACGATGAACATCAGACTACTAGCAACGTCGTGGTCAGGGCCTAGGCAAGGAATACAGTAAGAATAAAAATCCTTGAGGTATTTGCTTCCCACAAGAAATACAATTGTTAACTTTTACTGACATCGGTCTGGAGCAGGAAAAAGTTTCCAACGGGGTACTTAGCTTTATTGAAGACTTCGGATCTGAAATTCAATTTCGAAAATCTCAGGAGTCGGCCGACCGGCACTTGCGAACTGCTTTTGCTTCGGGCACCATGCGGCAAGAAAGACTGAAGAAAACTGCGTCGGCTGCATCTTGTATACCCCTGGCGCACAGACGTCAGGTAAGAGGAGACAGCAACAGATGCCGGATCAGGACTTTGGAATTCAGGCCGACTGCGGGTAGTCTGTCAGCAGAATAACCCAAGTGTAATGACTGCAACAGTGAAACACGAACATCTAAGGAAGACTTCCACTTTAATTTCTCTCCCCAAATGAAATATCCACAGGTGGGGAGTCCCCTTCAATAGAGCCCTCGTCAGAGGAGTAATAGTCTATGGGAGAGGCAACCTGAGACACATAGGAGAGATGCCTCACAAGAGGAGTAAGACTGGTCAGGGTCATCTTGAGTAACTGCTTGCTGAGTAGTAGTTAAAGGAATGGAGGAGGCAGAGGCCGGCCCAGGACTCAGCACAGGAATGCTGGTGGGAGTAGGGCCTGTAGAACAAGTGCCATAAAGGCCTGCATCAAAGAAGTGAAAGATTCCCACTCTGGGACAGCTTGAGGCGTCAGTCTCAAGTGTTTTGATTTTTTGTTTCCTTTTTGTAGGAGTGGGCATCTGCGTAGGTAGGGAAACAGAGGCCTGCAATGGAGTAGAAGTCTCAGTTGTCCAATCAAGCAATGGTTTCCCCCTCAACATCTGTTATGGTCGACGTCTATCAACTCTGCTGACGTGCTCTCCGTGGCTATTGACAAGGCCTCTTCCAGAGGAACAGTCGGAACCGGACTAATCGGGTGCCCCCAAGCCCCTAGAACGGCAGTCGGCGAAAAGTACAGTTTTGTACCTACCATAAATGTAGATGTTCGAAGATCCACATTGCTGCAGTCCTTACATATGGGTAGTCCGCTGTCCTCGGTCGGCCCGAATACCAAAGTATAAGGCTGACGTCGGTCATGGGCGCTCAGATCTGACATCAGAGCGTCAGGGTATAAAAGTGCATGACCGACGTCATATCCTCAGTCTTTTCTTGCCCCAGATGTCAGAAGGCCCTAAAAAGAAAGGCCACAGCCCAAAAACAGGATACCTCCCAAAAACATGCCCAACAACAACCATCACCCAAACCATATAACCATGCCAAACTACAGAGGGAAGGAGGGAGGAATTGGACTGCAGCAATGTGGATCTTCGAACATCTACATTTATGGTAGGTACAAAACTGTACTATGTTCTTCATCTCACATTGCTGCAGTCTTTGCATATGGGTAGAATCCCAAAGCAGAGGTAAAGGGAGGATGGCAAAATCATAAAGCATTAGGGGCTGCTAAAATGCCCTGTAATATTGCAGTGGCAAATCCAGCCCTAGACTAAGAATAAAGAGGAAGGTGGTAATGCTTGGAAAAAGTATGTACTGAACTCCAAGTGGCTGCTTCCAAAATATCTTTTGTAGCTACCCCCCTTAGAAAGGCAGTAGAAGTGGGAGTAGCTCTAGTGGAATGAGGTCTGATTCCAGCCGGAATCTCCTTACCATGATGGGAATAACAGAAAGAAATACAAAAACCAATCCATTTAGAAATAGTTTGTTTTGAAACAGGTTTTCCCTGAGAACCCAAAGCAAAAGAAACAAACTGCTGAGACTGCCTGAACCCCTTGGTTCTGCTCAAATAACAACGCAACTGCCTGTGAATATCCAAAGTATGCAAAATCTTCTCCCCTTTATTTTGAGGGTTTGCATAAAAAGTAGGCAAATGAATAGTTTGGTTCAAGGCCACACTAGAAACCACTTTAGGCATAAAGGAAGGATTAGTACGCAAAGATACCCTATCCTTATGAAAAATCAGGAAAGGTTCCACCGCCATAAGGGCCTGTAATTAAGAAACCCGTCTTGCAGAGGTAAACAAAAAAGCAGTCTTCCATGATAAATACTTTAACTCAGCAGTAGCTGCAGGCTCAAAAGGTTGTAGAGTAAGCTTTTCCAACACAAAATTGAGATCCCAAGCAGGAGTAGGAGCTCTACGTGGGGGTCTTATGTTCTTTGCCCCTCTAAGAAATTGCTTAAACAAAGGATGGGAAAATAAAGGAGGGTCACAGTCAGTGAGCAGAAATGGCTGCAGCATGAACCTTTATCGAGGAGAAAGACAAACCCTTGTCCAATAACTCAGTAAGATATTGAAGAGAAACACTTAAATCAGGTTTGGAAACATCAAAGTCCTTCGCTTTGCTCCAAAGAAAAAATCTCCTCCATTTATCAGCGTAAACTTTCCTTGTACTAGGCCTTCTGGCCTCCAAAATAACATTCAAAACTTGTTGTGGAAGCTGAGACCCTCCAGGGTCTAAAACAGAATATGCCAGGCTGTGAGATGCAGAGACTGAATCTTGAAATTGAGGAAGTGATTGCCCTCCTGAGACAAAAGATGCGGAATCAAAGGCAGAGGCCATGGAGGCTCCCGTACTAAACTCCTCAGTAGTGGGTACCAGTGCTGTCGAGGCCAATCCAGCGCTATCAGAATCATGGATGGCTTGTCCTTCCTGGCCTTCAAGAGTACCTTGGGAATGAAAGGCAGAGGTGGAAAGGCATAGACATGAAGATTGCTCCAACTGAATGATAGAGCATCCACCTTCCAAGCTGTGGGATGAAACATTTTTGTGCAAAACTTTGGCAACTGGTAATTTAGTGGAGAAGCGAACAGATCTATGTCTGGAGTCCCCCATAACACTGTCAACTTTTGAAATACATGAGGATCCAGTTTCCACTCGTGAGGATCCACTATTTGTCTGCTCAACACATCTGCTAAGGAGTTCTGTGCTCCTGGTAGAAACCTTGCCTGAAGATTGAGGTGTAAACAGAGCAGTCTCCCACAAAACCATCGCTTGCCTGCAAAGAGGGTACGAATGGGTTCCCCCTTGCTTGTTGATGTACCACATGACAGTAGTGTTGTCTGTTTGAATCAACACCTGCCCTGGGTGAAGTAAATCCTTGAAAGCCATCAATGCAAACTGAACTGCCAACATCTCCTTCAAGTTGATATGCAAATGTTGAAGTCTGACAGGCCACGTGTCTTGCACCCATTTTCCATTGAGGTGTGCTCCCCAAGCCTTGTCCGAGGCATCTGTCGTTAGAATCTGACTCGCCTCTGGTCGGGTCACAGAGAGTCCCTTGTTTAGGTGACATTCCTGAGCCCACCACAAAAATTCCTTCTGAATGCAAGGTATTATCTGAATGACAGTGTCTAGATCTTGGCAGTGTTGTGTCCATACATTTTGAGATACCATTGAAGCTTCCTCATATGCAGTTTGGCATTGGGAAGCACCAGAATACAAGATGCCATGAACCCCAAGGCTTGAAGGACTGTCCTTGCAGTCAGCCTGGACTGTAGAGACATTTGATGGAAATAAAGAGAAAGGCTTCTTTGTTTGTCCGGGGTCAAAAAAGCCATCTGGGAAGCTGTATTCAGTCTCACACCCAGAAAGCACATGTCCTGAGAGGGTACTAAACTGGACTTTGTTTCGTTCACAGAATACCCTAGGCATCTTAACACTACCATCACATACTGTAGATGAAGAAGTTCGTCCTTGTCTTGTGCAATAATCAGGCAATCGTCCAAATAAGGATAAATCTGTATTCCTCTTAACCTGAAAAAGGCTATCACTGGAGCCAGAACCTGTGTGAACACTCTGGGCGCAGTAGATAAGCCAAAGGGCAATGCAGAGAACTGATAATGTAAATTTCCAGCCCGAAAACGCAGGTACCTCCTGCAACTGGGCCTGATAGGAACATGAAGATAAGCCTCTTTGAGATCCAGAGTTACCATCCAGTGATCTTTGCCCAACAGAGGTAAAAGCGGTTGTAACGTCAGCATTTTGAACTTTGGAATGTCCAGATAAGTGTTGAGGATAGATAAATCCAAAATTGATCTCCACGTGTTCCCTTTCTTTGGTACTAGAAACAGGCGAGAATAAAATCCTAGGCCCACTTCTGACAGAGGAACTGGCTGTATAGCTCCTATTTGAAGTAGTAAAGAAATCTGCTTGTGAGCCTCTATCCTTTGCCGAGGAGGAACGTCTGGCATGCCTTTGAAAGGAGGCAGTGTATGGAAATAGAACTTGTAGCCTCGGTTTATAATGTCTAATACCCATTTGTCCTGGGTGACTAAAAGCCAGTTTTGCTTGAAAAGTGCTAACTTTCCTCCCAAAGGAGCTGCCAGGCAAGAAGAATCTGGCAGCTGAAAATGCAGGTCATTGGGCCTGTTTACGAAAGGACTGGCCCCTGCCCTCACCTGCAGATTGTGCAGGCGAACTCCAAGTTCTAGGCCTAAATGTACTGTGAGCTCTGCCCCTGCCACGCCTAGATCTACCCCTAGACTGAGAATCAGAAGAAGGGCACGCCCACCCCTTACTAGTACAGTTTCTACTAGTCTTTGGAGGTTGCGCCTGCAAAGAATCTTTAACAGTCTGCATAGACTTAGCCTTGTCTTCCATTTTCTTCAAAACCGACTCCACAGTGGGACCAAACAAAACTTCAGACTGTAAAGGGGCATCCAGAATTCTAGTTTTAACATGCTCGGACAAATTCTGATCCTTAAGCCAGGCGTGCCTACGAAGAACTGAACCAGTGGCAGCCACCCTAGAAGAGGCCTGTACAGCATCAAAACCACACTGCAAAGAATGCTTACCCACCTGTTCAGAGACATGTACTAAATCCTGCAATTCTTTACACTCTATGCCCTCTGCCAAAGCATCCACTTTAGATTTTAGCTGAGAAAGGAGGAAATTCTGATACTTCAACATATGAAACTGGCAATTCAAAGCCCTCATTGCTAAAGTAGAAGAGGTATACACCTTCTTACCCCATCTATCCAAAGCCCTAGCTTCCTTATCTAGAGGAACCGGATTCTTTACAACAGAGGCTCTAACACCCTTAGGCCCCTGACTCTTATACAGATATTTATGAGCCTCAGGCACCCTGTAATACCTGTCCGGTTTGACTGGCGCAGGAGGCAAAGAATCTGGATTAAGGGAAGCCTCCGAGAAAACATCTTGAACAACATCCAAAACAGGAGGTATAGCCAAGGGCCTATGCTGTGGTAAAAACAAGAATTCCCTAAGCCTCTTCCGTGAATCAGAGAAATCCTGTCCTTCCCACTTAAAATGCTCCCTCATGGAATGCAGAGTTTCTGAAAATGAAAAATCCTCTGGAGGAGAAGCCGAAGGAGTGGAATCCTCTGCATCAGAGTCCGAATAAGGGAGAAAATCTTGAATATCTTCAGCAGAAGACTCTGAGTCATCTGAGGCCTGATCCAAACTTTACAACTCTGGCTCCACCCTGGGCCTCTTACCAGGAGGGGGCATAGAACCTCTAATTAAAGTAATCAAATCTTCTGCCATTTTAAGCATGTGCTTTTTAGGCACAGACCCTGAAGTACCTGGAGTGACACCAGAGGAAGGCAAAACAGACCTGCCCTTAGAAGAAGCCTTAGAAGTAGTAGCAGAAGGCCTAACCACCTTAGGCATAGAAGGGAGAACAGTAACCTGAGAGGCCCCTTCAGCTTGACCTGACTCCTGTGAGGCCACATCCTGCAAAATCAAAGTTTCCCCCCGAGACTCAACAGAAACTTCAGAAACTGCAGCCGGATCCACCTGTTCCACTGTAGCTTCTACAGGACCGGCGTCCGAAAGGGACGAAACATCCTGTCTAGGTTTTAAAGATTTGTCTTTGCGCTTCTTCGTGGAAGCGGGCGTCGGAGGGTCCGACGGCATATTATAATTACACCGCTTACCAAAGACTAACCTAGCGCAATCTAACCTTCGTTTTATGGTGCGCTTATTAAACCTAGCACAAAACAGACACCCTACTACGTCGTGCTCAGGTCCCAAACAAGGAATGCAAAGAGAATGATAATCCCTATGCGGTATCTGTTTCCCACAAGAAATACAATTATTGACTTTTTCTGACATCCGGAATTAACTGAGGCAAGAAAAAACAAAAATATTCCCCAACGGGGTACTTAGCCCAACTTGGTTTCGGTCTGAAACTCAGAATACGAAAATTTCAGAACGCCGAACGGCACTCGCAACGCTGCTTCTGCATCGGACCATGCGGCAAAAAAGACTGAGGATATGACGTCGGTCATGCGCTTTTATACCCCGACGCTCTGATGTCAGATCTGAGCGCCCATGACCGACGTCAGCCTTATACTTTGGTATTCGGGCCGACCGAGGACAGCGGACTACCCATATGTAAGGACTGCAGCAATGTGAGATGAAGAACATCATCCGAAGGCGGAGCGGCATCTGGAAAAGGCTTGCAGACTTTGTCCTTCCTAGGTTGTTTGGCTTGGGTGGCCAACTCTGGATTCATCTTAAGCATGAACCGTTTAAGCCTTTGATTTTCTAAATACAGATTTAATGCAACCAGATGGCTGAGTAAGTTCTTTGGTACGAAGGATTGAAAAATACAGCAGGCCTTAAGGTCGTGCACTTTACCTAGGCAAAAGACATAGCAGTTCTGGGAGTCTGTGTGGAATCTGGCACCTGCAACTACATTTACTCTTTCTCTGACATCGGCTAACAGAAAAACTATAGCAACCAACCTAAAGCTTAAGCAATATTGAAGAGACAAACCCAACAGGGTACTTTTAGAAGTCTTCGGATGTAGGAGCAAAGCAGTCGAAACTATCGTCATCTGCAGCTGAAAGTTCTGAGGTCTGTGTGTGACGTCACATTTACACTCCATGGTTTATGGCCCTATGTGTGACGTCCCATGCGCATACAGCAGCCAGGCTTAAGCTTTTATATAGGAGACTATACCGGGCCGTCAAAGGACTGGAAATCCTACTGCAACATGGGAATAGGAAGGCATTTTTGGGCTTGTCCGGCTGTATCTCCAGCAGTTCTGTTTAAGACTGAAGGGGAATGCATAAAAAAAATCCCCTTCCAAGAAATTGTGAAAGTGTCCACTCGCCAGGCTTGTGGGGAGGGGGATCTTGAGTAGAATAGCTGCAGTCTGTTATGAGGGGAGGCAAACAGATTTGAGAGCACCCCACCAGTGGATTATGCCCAAGAAAACATCTCTGTGCAACATCCATTCATGATTTTGAGACAATGACCTGCTGTGAGCATCCGCCTGATCTTTGTTTTGTGATGGGATGTAGACTGCCTGTAGTGTTATCTTGGAGAAGGTAGCCTATTCCCACGCGTGGATGGCCAGTCTGCAGAGTAAGAATTGTTCTCCTTTGCTTGTAGATGTACCACAGGACTGTGTTGTCTAAAGATTTTGAGGGGATCTGGAAGTATGAGAAGGAATGCCTTCAGGGCTAGAAGGGCAGTCATTTCCCTGATGTTTTTTTCTGAAGGTGGGGGTCCCACTGGCCCTGCACCTTGAGTGCATTCATAGTGGACCCCCACCCCAGATCTGATGCATCTGTGTACATTTGTGTCTGTTGAACTGAAGCCCTGGATTCAGATAAATTTGCCAAATCCACCTAATTTCTTTCTTTAGACAGCGAAGGAATGGCATCTGAAACTGTAGTGGATGGGCATGATGGGACCATACAGTCTTCAAAAACCACTGAAACTTTCTCATGTGTAGCTTGGCAACAGGTAACATGGGGAGAGTGGCTGCCATCAGACCCAGGAGGTGAAGCAATTCCCTGGCTGAAATGCAGTTGACAAGAGTAGTTTTTTGAAAGAATTTGGTCAGAAGTGACCTTTTCGGGTGGGAGAAAAGGCCTTCATCAAATCCATTCTTATTCTGCAACTCAAGAAAATCTGGTCTTGGGAAGGAATAAGACAAGACTTGAGAACATGGACTGTGAAGCCCAGGGTTTCGAAGAGGGAAATGGCAAATTGAAAATGTCTTTGCAGGGTACTTGGGTCCTCTGCTTGGATGAGGAAGTCATCCAAGTATGGGAAGATTTGAATGCCTTTTGTTCTGCAAAAGACCACTACAGGAGTTAGACATTTTGTAAAAATCCTTAGTGCTGTAGACAAACCAAAGGTTAAGGCAGTAAACTGCAAAACCCAGGAATTTGCAGAAGGCTGGGTGGATAGGGATGTTTAGATAAGCCTCATTCAGGTCTAAAGTGGCCATGAAGAAACTGGGTGTCGAGGGAAAGAAGGGTTTGCAGGGATACCATGCGGAAAGTGGGTACATGCAGAACGGGGTCCAGGATGGGTTTCCACGGGCCCTCCTTTCTTGGGACTAGAAGAGCCTGGAATAGAAGCCTTAACCTTCCTGTCTTGGGGACACCCATTCTAGAGTGTCCTGTAGGACCAGATCTTGAATCACTTGGGGAATGAGATTTTTTTTGGAGGGGGTGGGATACCATTTGGGGAAGGCTTTTCCTTGCTGGGTCATTAAACATTTTTTCCACAACTGATGGAACCCAGTTGGAATGAGGTGACTTACCACAGAGGAAGACAGTCAGGGAGGTGGCCCGAAAGGGGAAGGTGGTGGTGGGGTTTAAATGTCGCTCAAGTCTCTCAGGAAAGGGCTTTCTGATTAGTTTGAGAGGTGCTAGGTCTGGAAGAGGAAGGCTTTCCGACACCTTTTTTGGGTTTGGAGGTAGCAGCAGTACAGGCCTTTCTGACAGAACAGTTTGGCAGGGTAGTTTCTGTGAAACTTAGGCACTGGTAAGACAAAGGTGCCAGAGGTCCTGTAGCTCCTTGCTCTTCTGCAGGGTTTTGAAAAATTCTGCTGACAGTTTTCAAAAGAAAAACTTATCGTCAAGAGGGGCATCCATTATCTTGTTTTTGAAGTCTTCTGGCAGTGGCTGTAGCCTGAACCAGGAGTACCTATGAAGGACTGATGCAGCTGACCTAGCGGGAATGGAAGACAGCATGTTCTTGGCTTGAGAAACTACCATCCGAGTTTGGTAATGGATGGCTCTGAAGGCCAGGCCTGAAGTATAAATCTGAGTTTGGTAATGGATGGCTCTGAAGGCCAGGCCTGAAGTATAAATCTGAGTTTGGTAATGGATGGCTCTGAAGGCCAGGCCTGAAGTATAAATCTGAGTTTGGTAATGGATGGCTCTGAAGGCCAGGCCTGAAGTATAAATCTGAGTTTGGTAATGGATGGCTCTGAGGCCCCAGGCTGAAGTATAAATCTGAGTTTGGTAATGGATGGCTCTGAAGGCCAGGCCTGAAGTATAAATCTGAGTTTGGTAATGGATGGCTCTGAAGGCCAGGCCTGAAGTATAAATCTGAGTTTGGTAATGGATGGCTCTGAAGGCCAGGCCTGAAGTATAAATCTGAGTTTGGTAATGGATGGCTCTGAAGGCCAGGCCTGAAGTATAAATCTGAGTTTGGTAATGGATGGCTCTGAAGGCCAGGCCTGAAGTATAAATCTGAGTTTGGTAATGGATGGCTCTGAAGGCCAGGCCTGAAGTATAAATTGTTCCTAACCTGTGCATTGCTTTGCTATCCTTGCCTGATGGCAGTAGGGAAGAGGAGGGCGGCTGCCGGGACTGTCTGCTAAAACAGCAACAGCTGGATCTGCCACGGGAGCTTTAATAAGGAGCTTGAAGTCATCGGGGGCTTTATACAACCTGCCTGGTCTCTTAGGGGCAAGGTGGTGGAGACATCTTGGATGCTGAAACAAAAGCGTCCAAATAGGCTGGGAATTATTGGAGGAATAGCAGATGGGGAGGGCGATTCCATTTGCAAAAGCTCAGAATACCTCTTTTGTACTGGTCATTTGTGTGGAATCCCATTCAAAATATTCCCTCATTCTGGAGATGGTTTCCCCAAAAGTGATGTCCTCAGGTGGAGAAATCACCTTCCAAGGAATCCTTGTCAGCAGAGCAGTATTCCAGGGGAGAAGCCAGTTATGAAGCATAGGAGGAGAATTCACCTGAAGAATCTTCCTCATGCATCTGTGGATGTCTCAATGGACCAGCAGAAGCAGGCCTGGGGCTCAAGGTTGGAAGAGCAGCAGGAGTCTGTGATGAAGGCGGCCTCAGGGCCAAGAATGCCTGAATGAGACTGGGAAATGGCCTGCCAGTCAGGCAAATCTGATGTAGGAGACGGATGCCTTTTCTTCTGTTTCCTTTTGAGGAGTCATCTTGGGTCCTGGCTGAGCAAGGGAAGGTCTAGTATCAGCCAGCCTAGGACTAGAAGCTCCTTCCTCTAAAAATGGATGGTAAAGCTAGCCGTTTGGGTGAACCTGCCCCCCCCCCACAACATCGGAGGGGGACGTCACAGGTACCTCCGCAGACATGCAGGCTGGAGCAACAAAGGTGGGATCCAAATCAGTACCCACCATAGTCACCAAGCCTACCGGACGTACCTCAGCCCCTAGAACAGTAGCTGACAGGATGTCTGTACTCAGGCACAGTATCAGGCCTAGCTATTCTGGCCTTCTGTTTTGGTAGTTCTACCAAGAGGCTGGTTCCGATTCCATACCTAAGGCAAGGCATTTGAGTGGATGCTTCGCAACAAAAAAAGCTTTAGGGCAAGACAGCTACACAGTGTTTTAGGAACAAACAACTGGTAGATGGAAAGTACAGTTGTGTACACTTACCATAAATGTAGATGTTAGAATGTATTCACTGTTGCAGTCATTACATTTGGGTTATCTGCTTGCAGTAGCCCTCAGTTGGCCTGATCACCAAAGTCTTGGGTCCTGCATTGGTTGCCATCTCATTTTCCATGACATCAGGTAATCAGGGGTATTAAAGCATGCAGCAGATGCCACATCAGTTTTTCTTGCCCCAGATGTCAGGTGAACCCCTAATGGGAAGCAATTAAACATATACGGTTATACCTCCAACAAAAAAGCAAATACACCAAAAAGCTTTTAAGCATAGTAAAAAGGAACAGATGTAGCCAAAAGTGTCAGGGGGCTAGAGGGAGGGTAACCAGGACTGCAACAGTGAATACACTAACATCTACATTTACGGTAAGTGTACACAACTAATGTTCATGTTTCACTGTTGCAGTCATTACATTTGGGTAGATTCCCAAAGCTAAGGATGGGAGGAGGAATTTAGATAGCATTAGGACCAGCTATAAGGTCATGCAAGACTGCAGTGGCAAAACCAGCTCTGGATTTAGAGAAAATTGGCAAATGGTAATGCTTGGTGAAAGTACGTACAGAACTCCAGGTAGCAGCTTCTAAGATGTCCCTGGTAGGGACACCTCAGAAAGGCTGCAGAGGTAGATGCAGCCCTGGTTGAATGTGGTCTTATCCCCTGTTGGATAGGTTTTCCATGGTGCTTATAGCAGAAATTAATGCAATGGCCTATCCATTTAGAAATGGTTTGCTTTGAAATGGCCTTTCCCTCTGCCCCTGCAGCAAATGCCACCAGCAGCTGATCAGATTTCCTGAGAGGTTTAGTCCTGTCCGTAAAATCTAAGTTGTCTGTGAACGTCAGAGTGCAGTATCCGTTCCCCTTTGTTCTGTGGATTAGAAAAGAATGTTGGCAAATGAATGGACTGGATTAAGAGCCATACTGGCTACTAACTTGGGCAGGAAGGAGAGATTGGTCCTGAGGGACACCCTGCCCGCATGAAAGATGATGAAAGGCTCAACCGCCATAAGGGCCTGTAATTCAGACATCCTTCTTGCTGAAGTGATGGCTAAAAGGAAGGCTTTACATTTGCAGCTGGCTCTAAAGGAGGTAGAGTAAGTTTTTCCAATACAAAGTTAAGGTCCCAGGCTGGAGTACGGGGCTTTTGGCCCCTCTGAGGAACTGCCCGAGTAGTGGATGAGAGAAGAGGGGTGGGTTCTGTGTTATGAGCTGAAATGGCTGAGGCATGAATTTTGATGGAGGAAAAGAAAAGGCCCTTGTGAAGCATCTCAGTTAAGTACTGAAGAATCTGAGGTAAATTGGGCGTTGCTGTGCTCATCCGCTGAACCTGGTTCCAGGAACAGAATCTTTTCCATTTTTCAGCATATTTTCTAGTACTAGGCCTCCTTGCCTCCAGAAAGACATCTAACACTTGTTTACGGAGGAATGGTAAAGTACAACTGTGTAATGAGGGATGCCAAGGGTGAAATTAGTTGATTAACCACGCTGCAAGATTCAAAGTTTAGAGCAGAGTGTGCACAATTTGGTAGTTCTGCTGAGACAGTAGGTAAGGTGTCTGGGGCAGGTGCCACGGAGGAAGGTGCGACATTGCGCAGGAGTGGGTACCAGTGTTGGCGGCCAGTCTGGAGCAATCATTTTTGGCTTGTCCTGTTTGACTTAGTAGAACTTTGGAGAGCAGAGGCAGAGGGGGGGAAGCATAGACTGATAGAGCATCCACTTTAGAAGCTTGTGATCAATTCTTGTGCAGAATTTGTCCAACTGATGGATCTTTTTGCCTCACCCCAGAACTAAGTCTGGGGTCCCCCCATTTGCGTATCAACAAGTTGAAAATTAGAAGTTATGTACTCACCATAACGTTCCATCTGAGTAGGTGACTTCATTCGGATGCAACCTGTGGGTATCGGATCAGACCTCGGATCCGAGCCGGCAATTCAAAAGCTTAGGCTCCGAGCTCCTAGCTCCTCCCTCTTACCCATAACCCCTTGCCAAGCCCTGACTGACCTCAGATTGAGTTTGCCTCAAAATACTGACAACAGTACACTAAAACAGCATAAATACTCGCTCTATAAAGGCCAGGGGGATGGAGGGGGGGATGGTTGCATCCGAATGAAGTCACCTACTCAGATGGAACGTTATGGTGAGTACATAACTTCTAAATCTGAAGTAGGCAGACTTCATTCGTCTGCAACCTGTGGGACAGAGTCCCTAGCCACCTGAATCTTAAGGCCGTCATGGAAGGATGTTTCGGAGCACCGCTGAGCCAAAGGATGCTCTTCCTCTAGAAACAACATCCACCTTGTAATGAGAAATAAAAGTATGAGGCGAGGCCCAAGTAGCTGCCGTGCAGATATCATCCAATGATACACGGGACTTAAAGGTGGCTGACGTGGAAACTGTCCTAGTAGAAAGAGCCGTAACCCTCTGAGGAGCAGGTCTACCTGAAGTGTCATATGCCTGCAGAATACAATTAGCAATCCACTTAGATAGTGTGACTTTAGATACTGCTTTACCCAGAGCAAATTTAGCAAAGGAGACGAACAGCTGATCTGATTTCCTGTGACCAGCTGTTCTGTTAATATAAAAACGTAATTGTCTATGAACATCCAAGGAATGCAATTTGTATTCTCCTTTGAGTACTTGGGAAAAAACACAGGTAAATTGATTGACTGGTTAATATTGGATTCAGAAGAGACCTTCGGAAGAAAAGGATTGGTCCCGAGGCACACCCTATCAGGGAAGAAAGAAAGGTAAGGCGGCTTGATGCATAGAGCCTGAAGCTCAGACACTCTTCTGGCTGAAGTGATAGCTACCAGGAAGGCAGTCTTCCAGGAAAGGTACTTTAAATCAGTAGAAGCTGCAGGCTCGAAGGGAGGAGCAGTAAGGGCTTGCAGAACTAAAGACAAGTCCCAGGGTGGTACAACCTCCTTGACCGGAGGCCTCAACAAAAAACTCCTTTGAGAAATGTTTTGCATAATTTCGCCGTCATAAGGGGAGCTGTCATGACCAATGTGATAATGCGAGATAGCTGCCAATTGTACCTTAATCGTGGAAGAACTAGCCCCTTGATGAAAGAGGTCTGTTAGAAAATCCAGCACCGCTGACATAGGTGCCGAGAAAGGATCCAAAGTTCTCTGTACTGCCCATATAGAGAATCTCTTCCATTTACTCCGATAAACCTGCCTGGTGGAAGGTTTATGAGCTGCCACTAAAATGGCCTTGACCGGTGATGAGATACCGAGTCCTAATTAAGGATGGAACTGGAGCAGCCAAGCTGTCAACTTCAGGGTCCGCAGATTGAGAACTGACATTCCCAGAGGGTGGGAGATGAGATCCGAATTGGATCCAGAATCCAGGGTGGATTGATTTTGAGAGACCATACGAAGGGAACCAAGGTTGTCGAGGCCAGAACGGGCAATGAGAATCATTCTGCTCCCCAAACTGTTGGCTTTCTGCAGAAGCCTCTGCATCAGAGGAAGTGGAGGGTAGGCATAAAGGAGACCGGAGGCCAAGCATGCACCAGAGCATCTCGGGAACTCCCTGGTGGGGAAGCAGAGCGAAGAAATTGTCGCATTTGGCGTTTGAGGGAGAGGCAAAAGATCGCAACAGGGTTGCCCCAAACGGCAAAAATCTTCTTCGCTACTTGAGGATTGAGAGACCACTCGTGTGGAGAAAGGATGGTGCGACTGAGCTTGTCCGCAAGGATGTTGGACTTTCGGAATGCGTTGCTACCAGAAAGCGTTTGGTGGAAATTGCCCATTCCCAGACTCTCATGGCCTCTCGACAAAGGGTAAGACCTGGTTCCTCCCTGTTTGTTGATATACCAGACTACCGACATGTTGTCTGTCTGAATCGCAATAGTCCCTGAAGGAAGAACGTGGTGAAGTGCTTGCAACGCTAGGAGCACCGCCCTCATTTCCAGGACATTTATATGCACTGACGTCTCTGTGGGATTCCACGTGCCTTGGACAATCTTTCCGCAGAATGCCCCCACCCGAGGCAAGAAGCGTCCGTGGTCACTGTGGCTCGGGAAATGCAGCACAAAAGGTCTCCCTGCCAGGGGCTCGGAGAAAGAAGCCACCAAAGAAGGAGTCCCTGCACGCTCTGCTGACCGCAATCGGCGTTTAGAGAAGAACAAAGAGGGGACCACTGAACCTGAAGGGTCCATTGAAGAACCCGCATGCGTAAACGGGCATGAATGAGAAGCGGAATAGCTGCCGCCATAGAACCTAGGGCCCTCAGGACCGAAGCTGCAGTTGGAGATGGTTGCAGGATCGCTGTCACATAACACTTCAGGCTGGCAATACGGTCTGGGGTGAGGAAGGCTCGCATTGATCTGGTGTTTAGTCTTCCTCCTATGAATCTATAACTTGTGTGGGGTTCAGTAAAGATTTCTCCCAGTTGATTGTGATGCCCAGCCTTGGGGCTAGTTGAAGAAAGTAGTCCCTGGCTGAGCACAGAAGATGCCTTGATGATGCCGTCAGGAGCCAGTCGTCCAGGTACGGAAAGACCTGTAATCCCTGGAGCCTCAGGTGGGCCGCTACCACCGCTAGCACCTTGGTAAACACCCTGGGGGCTGAGGTGAGACCAAAGGGGAGGACCCTGAACTGATAATGACTGGCTCCCAGCCGGAAGCGAAGAAACCTCCTGGATAGTCTGTCCATCCGAATGTGATAGTACGCGTCGTCTATGGAGCACATCCAGTCGTTCTCCCTCAAGAGGGGAAGTATAGATTGCAGGGTGACCATCCGGAACTTTTGCTTGGTTACTGACAGGTTCAGCTGGGAAAGGTCTAAGATTGGTCTTAAGTCCCCCGTCTTCTTTGGCACCAAAAAGAACCTGGAGTAAAACCCTAATCCGGTTTGATCTCGGGGGACGCGCTGGATAGCTCTTTTTTCTAGCAGCTGTTCGATTTCGACAGCTGCCGCCTCCCTTTGGTCGGGTGGAACATCTGGGAGACTGCGAGATTTGGGAACCTTGAATAGGGGAATTGAATATCCTCTGGATATGACACGACGCACCCAACTGTCTGTTGTTATGGACTCCCAAGAAGTCAGGTGCCTCGAAAACCCCCCGACTGCCTCCAGAGACGGACAGCCGGGCAACCCTTCAGGGCTGCTGCGTGGGTCTATCAGAGAAAGGTTCTCTGGACCCAAAGTTGCCAGGAGCCCCCTGCCTCTAGCACGGCGACCTCCCGTCCTCCTCTGCCACGGAAGGACTGGTTATCCGGAGCAGGTTGGGACTGCTGCGACTTCCGGAACCACATCTTCTTCTGTCCCTTTTGGTTCTTAGAGAAGGACCTCTGGGGAGCTGAGAAGCGGACTCAGACGGCAGACAGCGTCTTCCGGTCCTTTTCGCTCTGGACTAATGTCTCGCGAACAGTCTTGCCATACATGGCAGAACCATCGAAGGGGCATTCGCGAAGGTCGCCTTGAAGGGCTCTGCAAAATCACAATGGCGGAGCCAGGCCTGTCGCCTCATGACTAGGCCTGCTCCGCTGGCTCTAGCGGCTCCCTCAGTAGCATGAGAAAGCAGCCGCATAGATGTATTGGAAACTGATCTGAGAGTGGCCATTCGGGTGGAGTAAACCTGTTTATCCTCACTCGAGATGGACTCCGGGGGAGATGCAGCGTATTCTTTAATCAGATCCCGCTGCATCCTAATGACATGTGCCATGTAGTTCAGCGCTCTCAAGGAGAAGGTTGCTGAACTAAAAACTCGCTTCCCAATGCGATCGAGTGGGATTCCTTGCCCGGAGGATGCATGGAGGGACTCCTGGGCCAATTCCCTCTTCGTGGCTGCAGCCATCATCATGGCATCTACTGGGGGACCCTTACTCCAGTGGGTGCAGTCCGACGGAGGGGAAAGAATGCGGTCCGGGCGCTTAGGGATAGGCTCAATGGTGTCCGGATCCTTCCACGCCCTGATGGAAATAAGATCCACCAGGGGGTCAGCAGGAGGGGACACCCAAGAGGTAGAAGGGCCCGCCTCGAATGCCTCCAAGAACACAGACTCGTCCGTAGAAGCCTTGGGGGCAGACCACCCCCTGATCCTTAACATCTCCATGATGTCTCCAAATGAGACGTCCTCAGGGGTGACCTAGGGGAGCCTTCCCTTCATCCAAGTCTGTGTCTTCAGTGACGGACTCAGGGAGTCCATGTGCCTCCTCTTGCACTTACGCTTCCGAGGTACTTCATCGGGGGGGCTGTCCGAGGAGTACTCTTCAGCAGTTGGATGTTCCAAGGGAACCACTTGGGACATCGAGGCGGGCTGTCCCTGGGACCGGCTGGTGGGGGCCTGGCCCAACTGCAATGGAGTGCGGGATGGAGCCGTGGCAGGGACCGGGGGTCCGGATGTCCTCAACAGTGCCCTTTCCACTCGTGAAAGCAGAGGGAGCCAGCTTCTCTAAGCCCGAGCCGACCCCACTCTGATCCGGCCTTGCGGACGGAGTCGGAGCGAAACAGTCGGATCAGAGAGACCGGTGTGCTCCGACCTGGACGGAGCCGAAGACACACCAGCTCCCTCGGATCCGAGGCTCGGCCCTCGGCTCCGAGAGGTCGGGTCCGAAGCACCCGAAGCACTCAAGGGATGGGACTGATCCGAGGTGCGCCGACCCATCGGATCCGACCCACCCCCGGATCCAAATCTGCCCGGCGCCGACAGCTCCGAACCCGTGGTATGGGTCGGAGAAGGAGCCAAGGGGCGAAAAAAGTCGAAGCCCCTCCCGGATGGGGGGGGGGGCTAGGAGCACTCCCATTTGCATTTGGGCCTGGATGAATTTCCTCATCATCCGGTCCATATCAGCTTCACTCATTGAAAATGTTGACCTGGTGGAGGCCACCGAAGCGGACCTAGAGAGCCGCCTCTGAGACCTCCTAGAAGGGCTAGCCTCCTCCTCCTCGGGTCCAGGAGAGAACAGAGGGGAGTGGAGCCGAGGAGGAGGAAAGCTAGAAGGCACAGGGAGGCCGCTTAGATGGAGGAGCCGAACTGGAAGTTTGCTCTTAAAGTGGTGCCTCTCCCTGTGCCTCTCCTCTCTCTCCCTAGAGGATTCCTTCCCCTCCGGCAACTTAGAGGGAGGTTGAGTCCCAGCCGGAGGGGGAGAACCCACAGCAACAGGTTGCTGAGTGGAAGGGCAGAGGCGGCGGTATCTGGAGGTAAAAGACCCGCCAGCACCAGCTTCGACCTCCGCTCCCTCAAAGCCCGGGGGTTGAACCCTGCACAAATGGTACAACCAGATGACAGGTGTTCAACCCCCAAGCATTTAACGCACCGAGTGTGGCCATCCTCTGGGGACAGCTTATGGGCACACTCTGTACATTTCGAGAAAACAGCCTTATGGGCTTCAGACATCACAACCCTAAGGCCCAACACAAAACACACACAAACAAACTACGCAAAACCCGAGAAAATTAAATAAGAGAGAGAGGAAAGCCTAAACACACTCAACACTAACTATATCAACAACAAAAATAAAGATTTTTAAAACTTTTTCTGTCAAAAAATTCTTTCTTATCTTCACCAATGCCAGGAGCTCTGGAATTCCGTAGCTACTTGAAAAGCGGCAAACGAAATCTGAGGTCAGTCAGGGCTTGGCAAGGGGTTATGGGTAAGAGGGAGGAGCTAGGAGCTCGGAGCCTAAGCTTTTGAATTGCCGGCTCGGATCCGAGGTCGGATCAGATACCCACAGGTTGCAGACGAATGAAGTCTGCCTACTTCAGATCGTGTGGTTCCAGTTTCCATTTGTGTGGGTTCTTAAGATTTCTGCTTAGTCTGCCAGAGTATTTAGCTTTCCTGGCAGGAATTGAGCTTGTAGTTGTACCCGACTGGTCAAGGCCGTATTCCACAATGCCATGGCTAGTCTGCAAAGGGGGTAAGAATGTGTACTCCCCTGCTTGTTTATGTACAACTGTGGTGTTGTCTCTATCATTAGCTGCCCTGGATGAAGGTAATCCTTGAAGGCTGTCAGCATTCTGTACAGCTAGCATCTCTGATTGATATGTAGGTGCATTTGATTTGGGTTCCATTTGCCCTGAATGCACTTCCCTGCCAGATGAGTCCCCCCCCAAAGCATAGTCTGATGCGTCTGTTATTAGGGTTTGGGCGGCAGGGGGTGGAGTGAATGGCAGTCCCTTGTTTTGGTGGCAGGCCTCTGCCCACCATAGGAACTCTAGTTGCAGGCAAGGTATAATAGGAATCATTGTTTCCAGGCTGTGACAATGTTGACTCCATAAACTTTTCTTTTTTTCTTTTCTTTTTTTTTTTTAAAGTACTGCTAAAGTTTCCTTATATGCAGTCTTGCATATGGAATTAGAAGAATGCAGGAGGCCATGAACCCAAAGGCCTGCAGAATTTGCCTTGCAGATAGCACGGTTTTTGTGGCCACCTGTTTTTTGTGGCCACCTGTTTGAAGTAAGTCATCAATTGAATTTGCTTTTCTCGCGCAAGGTAAGTCACATGGGCAGTTGTATTCAAGCTTGCACCCAGGAATGTAATTTTTTGAGAGGGTACCCGTTGTGATTTCTTTTTGTTTATGGTATACCCTAGACAAGTTAGAACCCTTTTTACAAACGCCAGATGCTTTAAAAGAATGTCCTTATTTTCCTGCTTGCAGGCTGCCCTCAGTCAGCCTGATTAACAAAGTCTTGGGTCCTGCGTCGGTTCAATGATGTCAGGTCGTCAGGGGTATAAAACATGCAGCAGACGCCATTACATCGGTTTCTCTTGCCCCAGATGTCAGGTACCCCCCAGTGAGGAGCAAATAAACAAAAACACAAAGGTATACCTCCGACAAAAAGCAAATACACCAAAAAGGCTTTTAAGCATAGTAAAGGAAAGTAGAGATATAGCCAGAAGAAATTAGGGGGCTGGAGGGAGGGTAACCAGGACTGCAACAGTGAATACACTAACATCTACATTTATGACAAGTGTACACAACTGTACTACGTTCGTGTTTCACTGTTGCAGTCATTACATTTGAGTAGATTCCCAAAGCTATGGTTGGGAGGAGTTTATATAGCATTAGGGCCAACTACAAGGCCCTGCAAGACAGCAGTTGCAAAGCCAGCTCTGGATTTAGAGAAAATTGGCAAATGATCATGCTTGGTGAAAGTATGTACAGAACTCCAGGTAGCAGCTTCTAGGATGCCCCTGGTAGGACCACCTCTGAGGAAGGTGGCAGAACATGCAGCCCTGGTGGAGTGAGATCTGATCCCCTGGGGGATAGGATTTCCATGGTGCTTACAGCAGAAATGAATGCAATGGCTTATCCATTTAGAAATGGTTTGTTTGAAATAGCTTTCCCCTTTGCCCCTGCAGCAAATGCTACCAGCAATTGGTCAGATTTTCTTCCAGGTTTAGTCCTGTCCAAGTAGAATCCAAGTTGTCTGTGCACATCCAAGGAATGCAGAATCTGTTCCCCTTTGTTCTGTGGATTGGGAAAGAAGGTTGGCAAATGAATGGACTGATTAAGAGCCACACTGGATACCACTTTGGGCATGAACTATGGATTGGTCCTGAGTGACACCGTGTCCACATGAAAGATGATGAAAGGCTCCACTACCATAAGGGCCTGTAATTCAGATATCTAGCTGAAGTGATTGCTAAAAGGAAAGCGGTTTTCCAAGAAAGAAATGTTAAGTCTGCAGTAGCAGCTGGCTCGAAAGGAGGTAGAGCGAGTTTCTCCAATACAAAGGGTCCCAGGCAGAGGTCGGAGCTCTCCTAGGTGGTCTCAAGTTTTTGGCCCCTCTGAGGTACTGCTTGAGAAGAGGATAAGAAGAGGGGAGATTGTGTTACAATGAGCTGAAATGGCTGAGGCGTGAATTATAATGGAGAAAAAAAGACAGGCCCTTGTGAAGCATCTCAGTTAAGTATCGCAAAATCTGAGGTAAATTGGGTACTGCTGTGCTCATCCCTTGAGATTGGTTCCAGGCACAGAATCTTTTCCATTTTCGGCATAAGATTTTCTAGCACTAGGTCTCCTTGTCTCCAAGATGACATCAAGTAATTAACCAGGCTGCAAGGTTCAATGTTGGAAAATGAGAGTGCAAAATATAGTTCTCCTGCCGAGACAGCAGGGAAGGGATCTAAGGCAGGTGCCATGGAGATAACTGTGACAGTGCAGGAGGGGGTACCAGTGTTGGCATGGCCAGTCTGGAGCAATCAAGATCATCCTTGGTTTGTCCTGTTTGACTTAGTAGAACTTTGGAGAGCAGAAGCAACAGGGGGAAGGTGTAGACTGATGGGTTTTTCCAGCTGAAGGATGGACAGAGCATACACTTTCCAGGCTCGTTTGTGGGGAGTCTTGTGCAAAACTTGTCCAACTGGTAGTTCTGGGGGGAGGCAAATAGATCTATGTCTGGGCTCCCCCATTCGCTTGTCAACATGTTGAAATCCTTGGTTCCAGTTTCCACTTGTGTGGGACCTTGAGGTTTCTGCTTAGCCCGTCTGCCAGTGTATTTAATTTTCCTGGCAGGAACTGAGCTTGTAGGTGCACTTGGTAGCTCAAAGCTGTGTTCCACAATGCCATGGCTCATCTGCAGAGGGGGTAGGAATGTGTACCCCCCCTGCTTATGTACCACATAACCGTGGTGTTGCCAGGCTTTACCATTAGTTGCCCTGGAAGAATGTAGTCCTTGAAGGCTGTCAGAGCATTCTGTACAGCTAACATTTCCTTTTGATTGATATGTAGGTGCATTTGACTTGGGTTCCATTTGCCCTGAATGCACTTCCCTGCCAGGTGAGCCCACCCATGCATAGTCTTAGGCATCTGTTAGGGTTTGGGCAGCATGGGGTAGTGTAAATGGTAGCCCCTTGTTTTGGTGGCAGGCCTCTGCCCACCAGAGGAACTCTAGGTGTAGGCAAAGTATGATAGGAATCATTGTTTCCAGGCTGTGAGAATGTGGACTCCGTAGGCTTTTTAGATACCACTGTAGTTTCCTCATATGCAGTCTTGCATATGGAATTAGAAGAATGCAGGAGATCATAAACCCCAAGGCCTGCAGTATTTGTCGTACAGATAGCAGGGTTTTTGTGGCCATTTGTTTGAAATAGGTTACGAAATGAATTTGCTTTTCTGGCATGAGGTAAGCCATCTGGGAAGTTGAATTCAAGCTTGCTCCTAGGAAAGTAATTTGTTGACAGGGTACCAGTTGAGATATCTTTTCGTTTATGGTGTACCCTAGGCAAGTTAGAACCATTTTTACAAACGCCAGATGATTCAAAAGTATGCCTTGGCTTTCTGCCTGAATTAGACAATCGTCCAGGTATGGGTATATTTGACTACTACTTTGCCTGCAAAATGCAATAACTGCAGCCAGGCACTTTGTGAATACCCTGGGCACAGTACATAAGCCAAAGGGCAGTGCAGAGAAAGTACAGTTTTGTACCTACCATAAATGTAGATGTTAGAGTGTTCACCTTGCTGCAGTCATCACACTAGGGTTATCCTGCTGTCAGGCAGTCCCGCAGTCGGCCTGAGTTCCAAAGTCTTGGTCCGGCGTCGGTTGCTGTCACTTCTTCCCTGACGGCAGTGCGCCAGGGGGTATACAAGAGGCATCCGACGCCATTTTATTCAGTTTTTCTTGCCCCAGATGTCAGATATCTTCAGGCACAAGCAAATACACCACAGAGGTTGTATAGGATAGAATGGTATAGATAAGTCCAGCTAGTTCAGAGGGGATAGAGGGAGAGTAACCTGGACTGCAGCAGGGTGAACACTAACATCTACATTTATGGTAGGTACAAAATTGTACTATGTTCGTGTTACCCTGCTGCAGTCATTACACTTGGGTTGAATCCCAAAGCCAAGGATGGGTGGTAGAGTTAAACAGGGTTAGAAGACGCTAGTAGGCCCTGCAAAACTCGTGGCAAAACCAGCTCTAGTCTTAGAATATAGAGGTAAGTGATGGTGTTTGGTGAAGGTGTGCACTGAACTCCAAGTTGCAGCTTCCAGAATATCCTTGGTTGGCACCCCCCCTGAGAAAGGCTGCTGATGTAGCTGTAGCCCCAGTGGAGTGGGACCTAATGTTAGCAGGTACCGGTTTCCCATGATGCATGTATAGCAGAAACGTATGCAATGTCCTATCCATTTTGAAATGGTCTGTTTTGAGATGGCTTTTCCTTGTGATCCTGCAGCATAAGCTACAAAGAGCTGGTCAGATTTTCTGAAAGCCTTAGTTTTATCCCAGTAGTAATGTAATTGCCTGTGAATGTCCAAAGAGTGCAGGAGTCTTTCTCCTTTGTTCTGGGGATTTGGGAAAAAGGTGGGCAAATGAATTGTTTGGTTTAGAGCCACACTGGATACCACCTTTGGCATAAAGGAAGAGTTAGTTCGTAGAGAGACTATCTTGATGAAAAATGAGGAAAGGCTCCACTGCCATTAGTGCCTGTAGCCGAGACTCTTCTAGCTGAAGTTATTGCTAGTAGCAAGGCAGTTCAGTTTTCCATGAAGAAAATTTTAAATCCGCTGAAAAACTGGTTCAAAGGGCGGCAGTGTAAGCTTTTCCAGAACAAAGTTGAGATCCCAAGTAGGTGTTGGTGCTCTCCTGGGCAGTCTTATGTTCTTAGCCCCTCTGAGGTACTGTCTTAGGAGTGGATGTGAAAATAAATGAGGATCCGTGTTGCAATGAGCTGAAATTGCTGAAGCGTGGATCTTAGATGAAAAGGAAAGTCCTTTGTGCAACATCTCCGTTAAATATTGTAGAATCTGCGGAATGTTTGGATCAAGGGGATTTTGGCCTTTAGCCTGGTTCCAGGCGCAAAATCTTTTCCATTTGTCTGAATAGGTTTTCCTGGTGCTGGGTCTCTTGGCCTCCAGAATGACATCCATAACAGCTTTGGACAGAGGTGTTGGCTGGTTGTTTAGGTAATTTGCCATGCAGCCAGGTTTAAAGTCTTGAGCTGGCCGTGTAGAATTGTCTCACTGGGTGAGCAGGTGAGGAATTTGTGGTAAAATCCATGGTGGGCCGTGTTCCTTAGAATTGGATGCCAGTGTTGGCGTGGCCAGTCTGGTGCAATGAGTATCATTTGTGGCCTCTCTAACCTGACTTTCAGCAGTACCTTTGCTAGAAGAGGCAGTGGAGGAAAGGCATACACTGAATGTTTTCCAACTGAATGAGAGGGCATCCACTTTCCAAGCTTGTGGGAGGAATGTCCTTGTGCAAATTTTTGAAGTTGGTAGTTTTTGGGGGTTGGCAAAAAGATCCATGTCTGGGCGTCCATTTTTGAGTTATCATTGCAAATACTTGTGGATCTAGTTTCCCCTCGGGATCCATGATGTTTCTGCTTAGGTCTGCCAATGTGTTTTTCTTTCCTGGCAGGAACTGTGATTGTAGTTTAACTTGGTAAGACAGTGCTGTGTTCCACAATGTCATTGCTTGCCTGCATAGAGGGTAGGAATGTGTGCCCCCTTGCTCATGTACCACATTACTGTGGTATTGTCAGTCTTAGTTGTCCTGGGTGTAAGAGGTCCTTTGAAAGCTGTTAGGGCATTCTGTACTGCTAGCATTTTTTTGATGGACATGCAGATGACTTTGATCTGTAGTCCATTTGCCCTGCATGCACTGTCCTGCCATGTGTGCTCCCCAGGCATAGTCTGATGCATCTGTCAGTTTGCCTGGCTGTGTTTAAGGTGAAAGGCTGACCCTTGAGGTGACATGCCTGTGCCCACCATAGAAACTCCTGCTGAAGGCAGGGAATGAGTGGTATCATTGTTTCCAAGCTGTGGCTGTGCTGAGTCCATACGCTTTTCAGGTACCACTGTAATTTCCTCATATGCAGTTTTGCAAATGGTAGTAGTATGCAAGATGCCATGAATCCCAAGGCCTGCAGAATTTTTCTTGCAGGGAGTTGGGTCTTTGTTGCCATTATTTTGAAGTATTGAGTCAGCTGTTGTTGCTTGTCTGGCATGAGAAGCCATCTGGGCTGTTGTATTCAAGTTGGCACCCAGGAATATGTTTTGTGAGGGCACTAGTTTTGATTTCTTTTAGTTTACTGTGTACCCTAGGCAACTTAGGTGTTTTACAGAAGTCAGATGTTGTAAGAGAATGTCCTTGCTTTCTGCTTGGATGAGGCAGTCGTCCATGTATGGGTATATTTGAATTCCTCTTTGTCTGCAGTATGCAATTACTGGTGCCAGGCATTTTGTGAAAACCCTGGGCGCAGTAGATAAGCCAAAGGGCAGTGCAGAGAATTGGTAATGGGTTGAACCTGCAATGAAGCAAAGGTATCTTCTGCAATTTTGTCTGATGGGGACATGCAGGTATGCCTCCTTAAGGTCCAACGTTACTAGCCAAGCATTCTTGCCCAGCATGGGAAGAAGCGGCTGTAGTGTTAGCATCTTGAATTTTGGTACTTGCAGATAGGTGTTCAGAATTGAAAGATCCAGAATGGGTCTCCATGCTTTGTCCTTTCTTGGGACTAGAAAGAGTCATGAGTAAAATCCTTGTCCTTGCTCCTGTGTAGGTACCTGTTGAATGGCTCATGTCCATGAGAGCTGTAATTTTTGTGCCTCTGCCCATTGATTTGGTGGCAGGTTTGGCATTCCTTTTATCCTTGGCAAGGTATGAAAGTGGAATCCGTATCCTTGTGAGACAATGCTTAGGACCCATTTGTCTTTTGTGATGATGTGCCAGTTGTCTGCAAAAAGTGCTAATTTTCCTCCCAAGGGAGCTGCCAAGAGAGATGTGCTTGGTAGTTTGAGGGTTGAGTCATTGTGTTTGTCTTCTGCTAGCTTGGGGCCTGTCTTCTCCTTTCTGGGTAGCAGTACCCCATTGGCAAGGTTTGTAAGGGCCTTGTGACTGACATCTGCCCCTTGGGCGTCTGTATTTGCCCCTCTGATCTGTCAGAAGCTGGACAGGACCAGTTTTTTGTTGGCCAATTTCTGCTGAAATGAGGGGGTTGTACCTGTAAAAAAATTCTTGACCATCTGCATAGACTTTGCCTTAAAACCTCTTCTACTTTGACACCAAATAATACATCCTGCTGTAAAGGTGCATCCAATAATTTTGCTTTAACATGATCAGGTAGGGTTTGTTCTTTTAACAAAGCATGTCTACGTATGACAGACCCAGTAACAGCTGCTCTACAGGAAGCTTCCAATGAATCAAATCCACATTGTAAAGTATGTTTGCCCACCTGTTCAGCTGCATGCCACAGATCCTGCATTTCCTTGAATTCAGACTGTTCAGAATGTGCTCATTTTTTGTTTTGAGACATTAGGAACTGCTATTTCAGCATGTGAAACTGACAATTTAATGCTCTCATAGCCAGAGTAGCTGAGGTGTATACATTCTTTCCCCATCTATCTAGGGCTCTGGAATCCCTTTCAGAGAGCACAGGATTTTTAGACATAGAAGCTTTAGCCCCTTTGGGACCCTGGGAAATTGTTTCTGGGTCAGCCACAGGGCTTTTATAAAAGGAATTTGAGAGTCGGGTACTCTGTAGTATCTGTCTGGTTTGGCTGGAGCAGGAGGTAGAGAGTCTGGATTTAGACTAGACTCCAAGTAAACATCATCCACAATGTCTAAAATTGGAGGGATAGCAAGTGGTCCGTGCTGGGGTAGTAAAAGGAACTCTGGGCCTTTTCTTAGAATCAGAGTAGTCCTGGCCTTCCCAGTGGAAATGTTCCCTCATGGTATGTAAAGTTTCCCGAAAAGAGTAGTCTTCAGGGGGAGATGCTGAGGAGAGTCTTCAGCATCTGAGGAACAGGATTACGCTTTTCCCCCCTTATGAAGACTGAAGAATCTGAGGAAACAAACCTGGTCAGAGGAAGCATAATCCTCCTCTTGTCTAGGTCTTATCTGGGGGGGATGGGAACCCCTGATTAGAGTAATCAAATCTTCAGCCATCTTAAGCATCTGTTTCTTAGGCATGGGGCCTTGAACTGTAGACTGATGTACAGTCTTTTGGTTTTAATGGAGTTTTAAGCTTAGCATAAGATTTAATGCGAGTGTAGTCGGTCTGAAGACACCTTCTGCAACCGAAGGTGTTTCTACTGCACCGGGATATCCTTCTGCTCCGGTGTCGGAAGGGCCCAATGAAGATGGCCGTGACGGCCTAGTACACTCAGTTTGAGAATCCGCAGCTGTCTGGGGTTCCAATTCTGCAGTCGTCAGGGGCTGCGTAGGCGCCTCACTGAAAACCGGAGAACCGGCGACAGGCCCAGCAGAGGCCTCGGAGTCTGGCTTGTTCCTAGGCTGCCTGTCCTTATCCTTGCGCTTTTTTATGCATGCCAGTCGTCGGCTGCTCCGACGGCATGATATAATTAAAATTTCCTTCCAAAGTAATGTCGTGCGAAGTCAAAATGGCGTCTGATAGTTCGTTTATTAAACCTAGCACTAAACCGACAACATGTGACGTCATGGTCTGAGAGCCTAGGCAAGGAATACAATAAGAATGGAAGTCCTTATGAGGTATTTGCTTCCCACAAGAAATGCAATGGTTAACTTTTTCTGACATCGGACTGAGGCAAGAAAAGGTTCCCCAACTGGGTACTTAGCTTTATTGAAGACTTCAGACTGAAATTCGATTCGAAAATCTCAGGTGTCGGCCGACCGGCACTTGCCAACTGCTTCGGGCACCACGCGGCAAGAAAGACTAAAGAAAATGGCGTTGGATGCCTCATATACCCCTGGCGCACTGACGTCAGGGAAGAAGCGACAACAGACACCGGACCAAGACTTTGGAACTCAGGCAGAGCGCGGGACCACCTGATGGCAGGAGAACCCTAGTGTGATGACTGCAGCAGGGTAACACGATGAACATCTGATAAATGCGTGCAGCCTGCTTTGAAGAGTAGGTATCTTCTGCAAGATCCCCTGATTGGGATGTGCAGGTATGCTTCTTTTAAATCTAGTGCTGCCAACCAGGCATCTTTGCCTAGCATAGGAAGTAATTGAAGAGTCAGCATCTTGAATTTTGGAATCTCCAGAAAGGTGTTTAGAGTAGACAGGTCCAGGATTGGATGCCATGAATTGTCTTTTCTGGGTACCAGGAAAAGTCTTGAGTAGAAACCTTGTCTCTTCCTCTTCTGGTACCAGTTGAATAGCCCCCATGCTTAAGAGGGAAAGTGTTTTTGAGCCTCTGCCGACTGATTTGGGGGCAGGTTTGGCCACCCATTTGGTGTTGGCAACGTTTGGAAATGAAATCTGTATCCCTGGGACACAAACCCATTTGCCCTGGATTATGAATTCTCAGTTCTTTGCATGAAGAGCAATCATTCCCCCCAAAGGGGCGGTCAAAAGATAAGTGCTTGGAAATTTTAAAAGGAAGTCATTCAGACTGTTTACCATAGGAGGGGTGTCTTATTTCCAGATACGGAAGTGGAGGCCCCCCCACTGCTTAGTTCTGAGAGTCCCCTAGGACTGAAACCTGGGGGGTTTGCTGTCTGGGTTTGGCTTGAGAAAATCTGGAAGGGACTAGAAAGAACCAATTCTTAGTAGGCCAGTACCCACTAAATCTAGGAGGTTGCACTTGCAAAAAATCTTTAACAGTTTGCATAGATTTAGCTTTATCTTCCATCTTTTTAAGAACTTCAGCGTTGTTGCCAAACAGGCGGTCCAGATTTAATGGAGCATCCAACAATTTAGCTTTAACATGATCAGGCAAAGATTGCTACTTAAGCCAAGCATGCCTTTTAAAGCACATACCCAGTAACAGCAGCCCTGCAAGAGGCCTCTAAAGAATCAAAAGCACATTGCATATTTTCCAACTTGTTCAGCAGAATGCATTAAGTCCTGTAAATCTTTATTTTCCACACTGTCAGGAATCAACAATTTTCTGTTTAAACAGTCCAATAACATGTTGCTGATATTTTAATATATGAAATTGGCAGTTTCAACCTCTGATTGCTAAGGTTGCAGAAATATAAACCTTTTTACCCCATCTATCAAGCACTCTGGAGTCTCTATCAGAAGGGGTAGGATTTTTAGCAGTAGAAGCATTAATGCCCTTGGGCCCCTGAGAAATATTCTGTTGCAGATCCAGAGACTTTTTGAAAAGGAACTTGTGGGACTCCTGCCATGTTTACTAGGAGCAGGAGGCAGGGAATCAGGGGCCAAACTGGATTCCGAGAAAACATCAACAATGTCTAGTACAAGAGGTATAGGCAAAGGCCTATGCTGAGGTAGAAGGAAATCCCTCAGCCTCTTTTGAATCAGAAAATTCCTGGCTTTCCCAGTGAAAGTATGTAAAGTTTCCCCAAAAGAAAAATCCTCAGGAGGGGAAGCAGAGGGAATAGAATCCTCTGCATTAAAATCCTCATAATTAGGTATGGACAAATCCTGGTCATCAGAAGGGTCAGAAGAAACAGAATCCTGATCAGAAGATTCATAATCAAGCTCAGTCCTAGGTCTCTTGGGAGGGGGGGATTTGACTACCCCTGATTAGAGTTTAGATCTTCAGCCATTTTTAGCATTTGTTTTTTAGGCATAGGGGCCTGAGCATGTGGCCTGGGAGTAGTTTTTTTTTAGACATGGATCGAGATTTAGGGCTTAGTAATGGAGGTGTCGATTTAATATGCAAGTCTGTAGGCCTGAATACACCCTCAGAAGCCGGTGCCTGCACGGCGGCTCTGGACCCATCCAAGGTAGAGACATCTGCGGGTTCCAGAGTTGGAAGTGTCTCGCTGCATACCGGACTCAGAATGGGTCTCAGTAGAGGCCTACGAATCAGAAGTAGTGGGTATCAGGGGCTGCGAAAGCGCCTCACTGAGTACCAGTGAACTGGCTTAGAAGCGTAGTCGGGAGTTTTGGACCTTGGCGGCCTGTCTCTGTAACTTTGCATTTTTTCAGAATCCCAGTAGTCAGATGGCTAACCGATGACATTTCTGGATAACTTGAGAACCAAAATGTTTACAGAAGCAAAAATATACAGACTACGGACAGTGCGCTGATTAAATAAGGCACAAAACAGACAGCAAGATACGTCATGGTCAGGGCCTAGGCAAAGAATACCGTATGAATGAAAACCTTTGAGGTATTTGCTTTCCACAAGTAATGCAATTTGCAATTAGTAACTTTTACTGACATCGGGAAGGAGCAAGAAAAAGTTTCCCCAACGGGGTACTTCACTTTAAGTTGAAGACTTCGGTTCTGAAACCGAAACGAAAATTTCAGGAGTCTGTCGACCGGCACTTGCAAACTGCTTCTGCTTCGGGCACTGCACGGCAAGACAGACTGATGTAATGGCGTCGGCTGCATGTTTTATACCCCTGACTACCGGACGTCATGAAAGAAGGGACAGCAACTGACGCAGGACCCAAGACTTTGTTAATCAGGCCGACTGAGGGCAACCTGCAAGCAGATTACCCAAATGTAATGACTGCAACAGGAACACAAGGAACATCCAAGAGGTCTGGCCTTCTCAAATTATCTCTGTATTAGGTAGAATGAGCTAATAAGATGGAACTGGGAGGAGTGTCCCAGATCAAATTTACAGTAGGGGCGGGCAACAGCAAAGGCCACCAACTTTAACACAGCAGCAGTTGGGTGGGAGAAAAACAAAAATTCAGGTTAGCAAATATGTCAATGCAGACACAGCAAAGTAAATGATGGCTTCTTGGACTGGAGGAATTACTGTTATGGGAGGCCCCAGTCAAAGCCTATTCAAACCTTTTCTGGAAGCATGGATCTGCTGATATTACCACTGGAATTCTTCACTCATAACCTAAAGTATCGCTGAAATGCAAGCCCCCTGGAAGAGTCTAAAGTGTCTCGCTGCATACGTGTTAGTCTCCCTATGTCATAGACAAAGGGAAGTTTGTTTTTTTTTTTGCTCCCTTCCCTGTAAAACAGCAGTTACTCCTTGCTTCTCTAGGGTTATACTGGGCCTAGCCTCCCTTAAGCTGAACTTACCACCTTATATGGTAATAGAAATCTATTGCAGCAGCCATACATTAAAACAGAACAGAGTTCCACTGCAATCAAACATGATGGATCCCACACTTTCTAACCTTTCCAAAACCAACTTAAAGAATGAATGTAAATAAGACCCACCTCCAATTCGCTCAGTGTCATAGTACACATACTTTACGGTCAGTGGTGTGAACATCACACCCATAGTCTTTCCAGGGATACCCATCGGTGCACTGAAAATCAAAAGCAAAAAATCAGAGTAGACCAATGCCAAGACAAAGTAGATATACACAACATTCGTTATCCACAGCTCAGACATTTCATTCCTACAGTTTATAGAAATAACCTGCATGTACTCTGCATTGGCTAATCCACAAAAAAGCCCTATGCAGTAATGAAAAGCTAGCACTTCCTCTTCTACTATCACTCCAAAAGGACCACACCTCAAATTAAATTCTGCTCCAGTGTTCCACCCGGCTCACTTTACGTCATTCACCTAGTCAGGAAGTCACTTACTCAAGGAATGATATTCCAGAGCCTGGAGGAGCCAAAAGATGTATGGGATCTTGAATGTACAGCCAACTTGTAGCATGACACAAAAGGTATAAAGAGTAGACCAAGCAGCTGAAGGACAAATCTCATCAAGGGGAACCTTACTCAAAAGTACTGGAGATTGCCACCACTCTGGAAAAATGAAGCTTTTGTTTGCCATATAAAGTCAGTGACGTCTCTTCATAAATGAAAGCAATGCAATTTGAAAGCCACCTGACACTTACTTTTAAAGCTCCTTGACAATTTTGCTTTTGAAAAGGCAAGTAAGAAATGATCTGGCGGACAGCCTTTGTCCTGTGTAAATAAAAAAAAAGTTTGAGCATCTAGCAAATGTAGGGTTTTTATTCTCTTTGCTAGAGAACTTTGTGGGGAAAAACACTGGTAGACTGATAATTTAAGTCTGCTTCGGAGACTACTTTTGGGATAAGACTTATCAAAATTATTCCCATCTTAAAAAAAAAAAAAAAAAAAAAAAAAAAAAGACATGGACGTTTATACAATGCTAACAGCTCCAAAATCCTCCTTGCAGATGTGACAGCCACCAAAGAGAATCTTGCAAGAAATTTTAGATCCACATTAGACGCAGTAAAGCATGATGGTAATCTCCCCAGAGTGGAACCAGATCACTGACTTAGGGGGGTCTTAAAAGGAAAGCATCTCTCAGAAAGGCCTTGGAAATCTTTAGATGCAACAGAAGACTGATTCGACCCCATATGAAAATTGGAAGTGACCACTAACTGTACCTCAACGGTTGAGAAAAGTACAGTTTTGTACCTACCATAAATGTAGATGTCCGAACTGGATAGCATCTGCAGTCATAACAAATGGGTTGTCCTGTCGTCAGGCAGCCCTTCGGTCGGCCGGATTCCAAAGTCTGGGTCCGGCTTCGGCTGATGTCGCACTTCACCCGACGTCATCTCTGCTGGTCTTCGGGTATAAAGGCATCAGCCAACGCCATTTTCCTCAGTGTTTCTTGCCCCAGATGCCAGTTGCCCTCTTGGAAGGCTAAATTTTGGATAAATGCCAATGTTTCCAAAAAAGTAGAAGGCAAACAAAAAATAAGCATGTATGTACATATATACAAACAAATACACCATAAGAGACTCCCCCCCCCCCCCAGCTAGCTATTAGGAGGGTAAATACCCTAGGAATACCACAGAGGGGAAGGAGGGTGGGTAATCCTGACTGCAGATGCTATCCAGTTCGGACATCTACATTTATGGTAGGTACAAAACTGTACTATGTCCTTCATGGATGCATCTGCAGTCATAACAAATGGGTAGAATACCATAGCCAAACTAGGGGTGGAGGAAGAAAGATTATGGTGTAGTTAGGATCCCTTGCAGTACAGCAGTGGCAAACCCTGCTCTGGATCTAGAGTATAGAGGTAAATTATAATGCTTGGCAAATGTATGCACGGAGGTCCAAGTAGCCGCCTCAATAATGTCCTTGGTTGCCACTCCTCGTAAGAAAGCTGTGGTAGTGGCTGTAGCCCTTGTAGAATGAGGTCTTATGTTCTGTGGAATTGGTTTTCCATGGAAGGAGTAACAGAATCTTATGCAATTTCCTATCCATTTGGAGACTGTCTGTTTGGAAATTGATTTTCCTTCCCCTCCTGTTGCATTGGCTACTAAAAGCTGGTCAGTTTTTCTGTTACTTTTGGTTCTGTCCAGGTAGTAGCGTAACTGTCTATGTACATCCAAGGTATGCAGCAGTCTTTCCCCCCTGTTTTGTGGATTGGGAAAGAAGGTAGGTAGGTGGATTGCCTGGTTTAAAGACACTCTGGATACCACCTTAGGCATAAATGTAGGATTAGTTCTCATGGACACTATCTTGATGGAAGATCAGGAAGGGTTGCACTGCCATTAAGGCCTGTAGCTCCGAAACCCTCCTTGCTGAGGTAATTGCCAGTAGGAAAGCAGTTTTCCATGACAGGTGTTGTAGATCTGCTGTTGCTGCTGGTTCAAACGGAGGGAGTGTCAACTTTTCTAGCACAAAGTTCAAGTCCCATGCTGGTAATGGTGGTTTCCTAGGAGGTTTTACATTCTTGATCCCTCTGAGGAACTGCCTGAGTAGAGGATGCGAAAAGACAGGTGGATCGAAGCTGTATTCTGCTGAAATACCTGATGCATGTATCTTGATGGAGGAATAGGACAGGCCTGTATGTAGAAGCTCTGCCAAGTACTCCAGAATGTTAGCAATATCTATGTTTGACACGTCTTTTCCTTTTTCAGTACTCCAAATGACAAACCTTTTCCATTTTCCTGCATAGATCCTTCTTGTTGAAGGTCTGCGGGCTTCAAGGATAATGTCTTTAACCCTTTGGGAAAGGTCTGGGTTGGTTGCTGCTATGTGATGTTCCAGGCCGTCCGTTGCAAGGTTTTTAGGTTTGGATGCATGATGTTGTAGTTGTTCTGAGTTATCAAAGGCATCAGGGGTATTTGACCACATTCTCTCCAGAGACATGCTCCTCAGTAATGGGTACCAGTGTTGTCTTGGTCAATTCGGAGCTATCAGGATTATCCTTGGACGTTCCTCTGATTTTCAGTAGTACCTTGTGCATCAAGGGAAGAGGTGGAAATGCATATGCTGTCAGGCCTTTCCAGCTGAAGGATAGAGAGTCCACCTTCCATGCAAGTGGGTGGAATGTCCTTGTGCAGAATTTTTTGAGCTGGTGATTGAGTGGGGAAGCGAATAGATCTATTTGTGGCATTCCCCATTTCTTTGTGATGGCCTTGAAGATGTCCGGGTGTAGCATCCATTCGTGAGCATCCGAGGTGGTTCTGCTCAACATGTCTGCTAGGGTGTTCTCTTTTCCCGGCACAAATATTGCCTGTAACTGGATGTTGTAGCCAAGAGCCAGATTCCAAAGGTCCAAAGTCATTCTGCATAGGGGGTATGAATGAGTGCCTCCCTGTTTGTTGATGTACCACATGACTGCGGTGTTGTCTGTCCTTATCATCAAATGGCCTTCTTTGAGGAATGGTCTGAATTTCTGTATTGCCAGTTTTACTGCCAGCATTTCTTTTTGGTTTATGTGCAGGTGCAGCTGGTCTTGAGTCCACAATCCTTGTATGTCCAGCATGTGCGCCCCCTATCCTAGGTCTGAGGCGTCCGTTTTGATGGTTTGGCTTGCTCGAAAGTTGTGGAAGGGTAAGCCTGGGTTTGCCTGGCATGCTTGAGCCCACCATAGGAACTCCTGTTTTAGGCATGGGATTAAGTGGGATTTCTGTTTCTAAGCTGTGCCTGTGCTGAGACCATAAATTCTTTAGGTACCATTGTAGCTTTCTCATATGCAGTCTGGCATGTGGGACCAAGATTATGCATGATGCCATGAAGCCCAAGGCCTGCAGAACTTTTCTTGCTGTTAGTTTGTTCTGCTTTGTTAATGCCAAGAAGTAAAGAGGGAGTTCTTTTTGTTTTTCTGCAGTTAGGAATGCCATTTGTTTTACTGTGTCCAATTCACCCAAGAATGTTCTTGTTTGGGATGGTATCAGCCTTGACTTTTGTAAATTGACTGTGTATCCCAGGGCTTGTAGCAAGTAAATGACCCTTTGTAAATCTGTTGTCAACTTGCTTTTGTTGTCCGCTTGTAACAGGCAGTCGTCCAGGTACGGATAAATTTGGATTCCCTGTAGTCTGCAGTGAGCGATTACTGATGCCAGGCATTTTGTGAATACTCTGGGCGCAGTAGATAAGCCAAAGGGCAATGCTGAGAATTGATAATGCTCTGATCCTGCAAGAAATCTGAGGTATCTTCTGCAATTTGGTCGAATGGGGACGTGCAGGTATGCCTCCTTGAGATCTAGAGTTACCAGCCAACACTCCTTGCCCAGCATGGGAAGAAGTTGCTGTAGGGTCAGCATTTTGAATTTTGGGACAATGATGTATGTGTTTAAGACGGACAGGTCGAGAATAGGTCTCCAACTTTTCTCTTTACTTGGTACTAGGAAGAGTCTGGAGTAGAATCCTTTGCCCTGTTCTGTTATTGGTACTCTTTCCACAGCTCTCATCTTTGTTAATTCCGCTATCTGCTGTAGAGCTTCTATTTTTTGATTTGGAGGTAGGTTTGGCATTCCTCTTTGTACTGGTAAGGTGTGGAAGTGGAACCGGTAGCCTTGGTCTATGGTTTGCAAAATCCACTTGTCTTTTGTGATATAGTGCCAATTTTTCAAAAATAAGGCTAACTTTCCGCCTAAAGGTGCTGCTATTTGCTCCCTGGTAGGCGGTGTCAGAGCCAAGTCACTGTGATTGTCCTGGTGCAGTGGCAGTGGTTGTGTCTGTGCCTCGGTTATTGCCTTGCCACTGTCGTCCTCTGTAGGCACCTCCTCTGGATTGATTTCTGCCTCTAGAGCGTCTATTCCTGCCCCTTTGGGATCTTGTGGAGTCAGGAAAGGACCAATTTTTGGCAGGTCAGTTCCTGCTAAACCTTGGGGGCTGAACCTGTAAGAAATCTAACTGTTTGTACAGATTTTGCCTTTTCTTCCATTTTCTTCATTACTTGCTGGGCAGGTGTACCAAATAGACTGGCCTTATCCATAGGAGCATCTAATAGCTTTGCTTTAACATGATCCGGTAAGACCTGTTCTTTCAACCATGCATGCCTTCTTATCACTGTGCCAGTCATGGCTGATCTAAATGAAGCCTCCAGTGCATAATAGCCACATTTTAAGGAATGGTTACTAACCTGTTGGATGTTATTCACCATTTCTAATACATATTTCTTATCTAAGGATTCAGAGGACAGTTTTTTAGTTAACTGATCAAGCATAAACTCTTGGTATTGGATCATATGAAACTGACAGTTTAAAGCTCTAGCTGAGAGAGTAGCAGAGGTGTAAACTTTTTTCCCCATCTCTCTAAGGACCTGGATTCCCTTTCAGAAGGAATAGGGTTTTGCTGTGGTCGAGGCTACTGCCTTAGGCCCCTGGGATATAGTTTTGGGATCTGCAAGTGGGGCCTTGTATAGGTGGTGATGAGTGTCTGGCACCCTGTAAAATCTATCTGGTTTGGCAGGGGCTGGAGGTAAAGAATCAGGAGCAGTGCAAACATCATTAAATGCATCATCCACAACAGGCAGTACAGGAGGTATAGCTAAGGGCCTATGTTGTGGTAAGTGCAGAAAAGTCCTAAGCCTTTTTCTTGAATCTGAGAAATCTTGTCCCTGCCATTGGAATTGTTCTCTCATGGCATGTAAGGTTTCCCCAAGGAAAATTCCTCTGGTGGAGAGGCAGCTGGAATGGATTCTTCAGCATCGGAATCTTCATAAGTAGAAAAAGGAGCCTCAGGCTGGTCTGTAATGTCTGAGTCATCCGCAGAATCAGAGGACAATGGCTCGGGGGGCTCTGCTCTAGGTCTCTTTTCTGGGGGCTGAGAGGCCCTGTCTGGGTGAGATTGGGATCCCCTAATTAAGGATATTAAATCTTCTGCCAGAGTAAGCATTTGTGAACTTGAAGTGGGCCTGTGTGAGGGGGGCTTAACAGGCACTGATTTAGCAGATTTGGCTGCTTTAGCCCTGGCAAAGGCCTTAACAGACATGGCTGCAGGAGGCCTAGCAGCACCACGTGCTGGGGTAGAGACATCCAAAGGGATGGTGTCCGATAAATCACTAGGAACCACAGTTGTAGGCAAAAATTCTGAGGCCGATTCAACTAAGGTAGCAGGAACCTCAGTAGTAGTCATGGATTCGGCGGAAGATTGACCGGTTTGCTCGGTTTCGGCCGAAACAGAGACACTCGCGGCTTGCTTAACTGTGGTTTCGGCCGAAACCGCGGACCGCGAGTGTCGGTCTTTTGCTTTGCGTTTAACAATTTGGGTAGTCGGAGGATCCGACGGCATAATGTACGCAAAATCTGAGCCAAAAAACTGTTCGGCAAACTCCGACCGACGCCTAAGCGTTCGTCGGTTGAAGGAAGCACAGGCTGCTACGTCGTGGTCTGGGCCTAAGCAAGGCAGACAGTAAGAGTGGAAATCTTTATGAGGTATTGGTTTCCCACAAGTTAAACAGTTATTGACTTTTTCTGACATCGGCTGAGGCAAGAAAGAGTCCCCAACGGGGTACTTAGCTTTTTAGAAGTCTTCGAAGTAGTATTCGGTAGTAGTAATCTCTGGATCTGACCGACCGGCACTTGCGAACAGCTTCTGCTTCGGGCGCCACGCGGCAAGAAAGACTGAGGAAAATGGCGTCGGCTGATGCCTTTATACCCGAAGACCAGCAGAGATGACGTCGGGTGAAGTGCGACATCAGCCGAAGCCGGACCCAGACTTTGGAATCCGGCCGACCGAAGGGCTGCCTGACGACAGGACAACCCATTTGTTATGACTGCAGATGCATCCATGAAGGACATCTGGATCCTTTATGAATCAATTCTATTATAAACCAGAAAGCGATGGAAGAGGAACAGAGAAAGGGTATAAACCCTCTGGAGAAAGCCCATATGGTAAATCTAAGAAACTTCTGATATTTTGTTTCTGTGAGGAAGAAAATTTGAATAACTGGAGAAGACAGTCCGGTATCCCTGGCCATTAAAATTTCAGAAACTATGCAGTTAATTTCAGCGTTTTCCCAGTGAGACTGATTGGAAGGGCGACTCAAAGATATGGATGAAACTGATGTATTGGGCATCAGAGAAAGGGGAACCAAAGCTTGCCATGGCCAGAAGGGAGCAATGACAAATGTTTTTACAGCTACAAGCTTGCTGAAGAAACAGAGGGAAAGGCATAAAGGAAGCCTTAGGAACAATTGTGGACTACAGCATCCCTCTGTGTTTAAGGTGGCGGAGGGATCAGGGACAAGTAACTGTTGCACTTGCTTTAGAACGAAGCAAAGATATTGCAGAAAGATTGGCCCCAGTGCCTGAAAAATCTGTCACCACTTTCAGCTAGAGGACATCTAAAGTTACAGGAAGATTTTACACAACTAATCCATGCTCTATTCTGTTGCAGTATTCTTTACACGAGGGAGAATGCCAAAGCTCATGAGGGAAAGGAAGGGGGGCAGGGGAGCTTTCCAGGAAGTCATGGAGAATGACCCTAGCGAATCCTGGATTTAGAAATGCTGTCCAGTTTATAGTGCTTGGTGAAGCTATGGAATGAAGACCACGTAGCTGCCTCCAGAATGGAATTTGTGTCCAATCCTTTGCAGAAGGCACAACAAGAGGAAATGGCTCTGGTAGAGTGAGCCCTAATGAGGAAGGGAGGCTCACAGAAGGCGATCGCCTTAGAAATCCAGTTGGAAATAGTCTGTTTAGAGACAAGAGTACTAGGGCTCTAGGGTGAGAGGAACAAACAGCTAGTCCGGCTTCCTGATGCTCTTGGTTTTGTCCAGATAAAAACCCAAGCTGTGTATATCCAAAAGTGGGCAAAACTTTCTGCAGAGTATTGGGGGATGCCTTTCAGGCATTGTTTGGCTTCAATCCTGGAAGCCAAGGGAGGTGAGACAGGAGAGACAGCTGACATGCCCTTTCACTGAGGAATATGTTAGTTCAGCGTCCAGCAACTCACAGGTATGACAGGACTGTGGGAACAAACTGTCAATGGGTACATATTATGCAAGACACACCAGAATTAAATCTTTTCCATTTGGATAGGATTTCCTAGTATTGGGTTTCCAGGCTCCTGCAGTACCCGGAGCACATCCTCCAAAAAAGGTCTGAATTAAGGCCTTATCACCCACAGCGTCATCTGCAGAGTTAACAGGTGGGGGTGAATGAGGGTTCCCTTGTGTTGTGCGAGTAGGTCCCCTGTGTGGAATAACTTGTGGCAAATGCCCTTGGCTAAATGCAGGAGTAAGGGGAACCAGTGCTGTCTTAGCCAAAAGGGAATAACCAAGATTTTTTTTTGTCTGTCCTGCAGAATCTTCAGACGGACTCTCAGGATGAGCGGCAGGAGAGGGAATATACATAGGAAAATACCTCTTCATGAAAATCGGGGAGCGTTCCCTTTCCAAATCAGAGGTTGAGGGTCTGACAACTGAGGAAGTTGTCTGTTTGTGGGAGAGGCAAAGAAATCTACTTGTGGAATACCCCACTGGTGGACAATGTTCAAAACATGCCCCTGTGAAGTATCCATCGTGGGGTTGTGTTTCTGACTGTGCCAAGCGTCTGCCAAAACATTCATGTTGGAGGGAATATGTACACTGCCTGAAGGGGTGCCTGCAATTTGACCAAACTCCCACACTTGTAGGGCAAGCCTGCACAGGAGCAAGGCCTGGTCCCCCCTTGTCTATTTACATACCAGAACACTATCATGTCTGTGAGAACTTGAGGGCCTGGGGTGAAGAAAGACTGAAAGGCCTGAAGTGCCAAGAGTAGTGCTCGCATTTCTTTTACATTGATGCAATCTTTTCTTTGTGGGGGTGACCAGGTGCCTTGTGGTTTCATGGCACTGAAGGCTGCTCTCCAGCCTGTCTCTGAAACATCTGTGTACATTTCTTGTACTTGAGAAAGAGGACAAAGTGGGAGGCCTGTGTTGGTAGAGAGTTGAATCCAGGTTCTTTACTCCAGCAGGGAAGAAGGGGAATCTGGAAATCCTGAAGGTGTGCATACTATGTCCACACCGATTTCAGAAACCATTGCCATTTCCTCATGTGCATTTTTGCCAGAGAGCGCATTGGAATGGTGGAGGCTATAATGCCTGGAGGTCCTGAGAAAAGTTCTGGCTGAAATGTGAGACAGGGAAATGAGGCTTTGAAAGAAGGCAGTGAGCTCCTGGGCCTTCTGGATGGGGAGGGAAACCTTCACTAGGTCAGCCTGAATGCTACATCTCAGGAAAACGTGATCCTGTGATGGAGTGAGGACTGATTTTTGGTAATTTATAGTGAATCCCAGGGAAAGTACGCAGGTTGCGCAGTTATGATCCTGCAGTACTCAACCCTCTGGATTGTCTGCTTGGAAAAGAAGACTGTAAGTATGGGAACATTTGGATGCCTTGCAGTCTGTAGAATGCCACCACTAATACTAAGCACTTAGTGAACACACTTGGGGAGGCAGAGAGTCCAAAGGGCAAGGCTGAGAATTGATAGTGTCCAGAGGCTACACAGAATCTGATGTTTCCTGTAGCTGGGTGGATAAGAACCATGAAGATGCATCCTGTGTCTATTGAGACCATAAAGGCTTGAGGCAAAAAAAGTTTTGTACCTACCATAAATGTAGATGTTAGAGTGTATACACTGCTGCAGTCATCACACTTGGGTTATCCTGTCGTCAGGCGGTCCCGCAATCGGCCTGAATTCCAAAGTCTTGGTCCGGCGTCAGTTGCTGTCGCTTCTTGCCCGAAGTCAGTGTGCCAGGGGGTATACAAGAGGCATCAGACGCCATTTTCTTCAGTTTTTCTTGCCTCAGATGTCAAGTGCCCCCCCGAAAGATGGTCAGTTGATAGTACCAATAATAAAAGCTTAGCACAAACAAAACATCCCTCCAGCTATAAGCAAATACACCACAAAGGATGCATCAGATTTTAAGGTATTGAAAGGTTTTAGTTAGGTCAGAGGGGATGGAGGGAGGGTAACCTGGACTGCAGCAGGGTATACACTCTAACATCTACATTTATGGTAGGTACAAAACTGTACTATGTTCGTGTTACCTTGCTGCAGTCATCACACTTGGGTAAAATCCCAAAGCTAAGGATGGGAGGTGGAGTCAAACAGGGTTAGAGGAGGCTAGAAGGCCCTGCAAAACTGCAGTGGCGAAGCCAGCTCTAGTAAAGTGGTAAGTGATAGTGTTTGGTGAAGGTGTGTACTGAACTCCAAGTTGCAGCTTCCAGAATATCCTTGGTTGGCACCCCCCTGAGGAAGGCTGTAGATTTAGCTGCTGCCCTGGTGGAGTGGGGCCTTATGCTAGCAGGAACTGGTTATCCATGATGGGTGTAGCAAAAACGTATGCAATGTCCTATCCAGTTGGAAATGGTCTGTTTTGAGATAGCCTTTCCTTGTGATGCTGTAACATAGGATACAAAAAGTTGGTCAGATATTCTGAAAGCCTTAGTTTTATCCAAGTAGTAACGTAGTTGCCTGTGAATGTCCAAGGAATGCAGGAGTCTTTCTCCTTTGTTCTGTGGATTTGGAAAGAAGGTGGTAAGTGGATGGTTTGATTTAGAGCCACACTGGATACCACCTTTAGCATAAAGGAGGGGTTAGTTCGTAGAGAAACTCTGTCTTGATGAAAAATGAGGAAAGGCTCTACTGTCATTAGTGCCTGTAGCTCTGAGACTCTTCTGGCTGAAGTAATTGCTAGCAGCAGGGCAGTCTTCCATGATATAAACTTTAAGTCAGCTGAGAAAGCTGGCTCAAAAGGTGGCAGAAGTTTTTCCAGAACAAAATTTAGGTACCAAGTTGGTGTTGGCGCTCTCCTGGGAGGCCTAATGTTTTTTGCCCCTCTGAGATACTGCCTTAGAAGTGGATGTGAAAATAAGGGAGGATCCGTGTTGTAGTGAGCTGAAATAGCTGAGGCGTGGATTTTAATAGATTAAAAAGAAAGTCCTTTGTGTAACATCTCAGTTAAATATTGTAGAATCTGAGGCATGTCCGGCTGAAGGGTATTTTGGGCTTTAGCTTGGTTCCAGGTGCAAAATCTTTTCCATTTGTCTGAGTAGGCTTTCCTGGTGCTGGGCCTCCTGGCCTCCAGAATAACATCAATAACAGCTTGTAAAAGAGGGGCTAGCTGGTTGCTTAGGTGATTTGCCATGCAGCCAAATTTTAAGGGTTTGAGCTGGCTGTGTAGAATCTGACTGCCTTGCTGTGTGAGTAGATGAGGAATTTGTGGTAAAATCCATGGTGGGCCCTGGGCCATGTTCCTTAGTAGTGGGTACCAGTGCTGGCGTGGCCAGTCCGGGGCAATGAGTATCATTCGAGGTCTCTCCATCCTGACTTTCAGCAGCACCTTTGTGAGAAGGGGCAATGGAGGAAAGGCATATACTGTCAGCATTTTCCAACTGAGAGTGCGTCCACTTTCCAAGCTTGTTGGTGAAATGTCCTTGTGCAAAATTTTGACAGCTGATAGTTTTGGGGGTTGGCAAACAGGTCTGTCTGGGCGCCCCCATTTTTGAGTTATCAGTGCAAATACTTGTGGATCCAGTTTCCACTCGTGGGGATCCATGAGGTTTCTGCTTAGGTCGTCTGCCAATGTGTTCTTTTTTCCTGGCAGCTTGTAATTGAACTTGGTAAGCCAGTGCTGTGTTCCACAAGGTCATTGCTTGCCTGCATAGAGGGTAGGAGTGTGTACCCCCTTGTTTATGTACCACATTACTGTGGTGTTGTCTGTCCTTATTATAAGCTGTCCTGGATGTAAGTGGTCCTTGAAGGCTGTCAGAGCATTCTGTACAGCTAGCATTTCTTTTTGATTGATGTGCAGATTCCTTTGATCTGCAGTCCATATGCCTTGAATGCACCGTCCTGCCATGTGTGCCCCCCAGGCATAGTCCGATGCATCTGTTGTCATAGTTTGCCTGGCTGGGGGTAAAGTGAAAGACTGACGCTTGAGGTGGCATGCCTGTGACCACCATAGAAACTCCTGTTGAAGGCAGGGAATGAGAGGTATCATTGTTTCCAAGCTGTGGCTGTGTTGAGTCCATACGCTTTTCAGGTACCATTGTAATTTCCTCATATGCAGTTTTGCAAATGGTATTAGTAGTATGCAAGATGCCATGAAGCCCAAGGCCTGCAGAATTTTTCTTGCAGGGAGTTGGGTCTGTTGCCATTATTTTGAAGTATTGAGTTAGTTGTAGTTTGTCTGGCGTCAGATAATCCATCTGGGCCGTTGTATTCAAGCTGGCACCCAGGAATGTCATTTTGTGAGGGCACTAGTTTTGATTTTTTTGTTTACTGTGTACCCTAGGCAACTTAGGTGTTTTACAAAAGTCAGATGTAAGAGAATGTCCTTGCTTTCTGCTTGGATGAGGCAGTCGTCCAGGTATGGGTATATTTGAATTCCTCTGTCTGCAGTATGCAATTACTGGTGCCAGGCATTTGGTGCCAGGCATTTTGTAAAGACCCTGGGTGCAGCAGATAAGCCAAAGGGCAGTGCAGAGAATTGGTAATGGGTTGAACCTGCAAAGAAACGGAGGTATCTTCTGCAATTTTGTCCGATAGGGACATGCAGGTATGCCTCCTTGAGGTCCGTTACTAGCCAAGCTTTCTTGCCCAATATGGGAAGAAGCTGCTGTAGTGTTAGCATCTTGAATTTGGGTACTTGCAAGAAGGTGTTTAGAATTGAAAGGTCCAGAATGGGTCTCCAAGCATTGTCCTTTCTGGGGACTAGAAAAATCCTTGGCCTTGCTCTTATGTTGGTACCAGTCGAATGGCTCATGTCCATGAGAGCTGTAATTTGTTTTTGTGCCTCTGCCCATTGATTTTGTGGCAAGTTTGGCATTCCTTTTATCCTTGGCAAGGTATGGAAATGGAATCTGTATCCTTGTGAGAATGTCTAGGACCCATTTGTCCTTTGTGACGATGCACCAGTTGTCTATAAAAAAATGCTAATTTTCCTCCCAAGGGAGCTGCCAAGAGATTTTTGCTTGGCAGTTTGAGGTTTAAGTCATTGTTTGTCTTCTAGTAGTTTGGAGCCTGTCTTCTCCTCCCTTCTGTGTTGCAGTGCCCCACTGGCGAGGTTTGTAAGGGATTTGTGCTTGTCCTCTGCCCCTTGGGCATCTGTATTTACCCCTCTGTGGTCTGTCCGAAGCTGGAGAGGACCAATTTTTTGTTGGCCAATTTCTGCTGAAGCGTGGGGGTTGTACCTGTAAGAAATCTTTGACAGTCTGCATAGATTTTGCCTTATCCTCTATTTTCTTTAAAACCTCTTCTGCTTTAACCCCAAATAAGACATCCTGCTGTAAGGGTGCATCTAGTAACTTTGCTTTAACATGATCAGGCAGAGTTTGTTCCTTTAACCAAGCATGCCTACGTATAACAGACCCAGTAACAGCTGCTCTACAGGAAGCTTCCAAGGAATCAAATCCACACTGTAAAGTAGGTTTGCCCACCTGTTCAGCTGCATGCAACAGATCCTGCATTTCCTTGAATTCAGACTGTTGAGGGTGCGTGCTCTTTTGTTTTATTTGCGACATTAGGAATTGCTGGTATTTCAGCATGTGAAATTGACAATTTAGTGCTCTCATAGCTAGAGTAGCTGAGGTGTAAACCTTCTTCCCCCACCTATCTAGTGCTCTGGAGTCCCTTTCAGAGGGTACAGGATTTTTAGCCATAGAAGCCTTAGCCCCTTTGAGACCCTGGGAGATTGTCTCTGGGTCAGCAACAGGGCTTTTGTAAAGGAATTTGAGAGGGTCAGGCACTCTTAATATCTATCTGGTTTGGCTGGAGCAGGAGGCAGAGAATCTGGATTTAGACTACATTCTAAGAAAACATCATCCACAATGTCTAAAACTGGAGGGATAGACAGCGGTGTGTGCTGGGGGAGTAAAATAAACTCTCGGAGCCTTTTCTTTGAGTCGGAGTAGTCCTAACCTTCCCAGTGGAAATGTTCCCACATGGTATGTAAGGTTTCCCCAAAGGAATAGACTTCAGGGGGAGAATCTGAGGGAATGGAATCATCAGTATCTTCATAAGGGGGAAAGGAGTAATCCTGTTCCTCAGAGGAGCCTGAGGAAATAGACACTTGATCAGAGGAGGCATAATCCTCATCTTGTCTAGGCCTTTCGTCTGGGGGGGTTGGGAACCCCTGATTAAAGAAATCAAATCTTCAGCCATTTTAAGCATCTGTTTCTTAGGCATGGGGCCTTGAACTGGAGACTGATGTGCAGTCTTTTTGGTTTTAGAGTCTTAAGCTTAGCATAAGATTTTATGGTGAGAGTAGTCTGAAGACACCTTCTGTAACCGGAGGTGTTTCCACAGCACCGGTTTCTCCATCTGCAATGTTGTCGGTAGGGCCTAAAGAAAATGGCTGCGTCGGCCTAGAACTCTGAGAATCCAAAGCGGTCTGGGGTTCCAATTCTGCGGTCGCCAGGGGCTGCGTAGGCACCTCACTGAAAACCGGAGAGCCGGCAACCAGCGCAGCTGAGGCCTCGGAGTCTGGCTTGGATCTAGGCTGCCTGTATCTTTGCGTTTTTTATGCACGCCGGTAGCCGGTTGCTCTGACGGCATAGTGTAATTTAAATTTCCTACCTAGCACAAAACCGACAACCAGTGACATCATGGTCTGGGCCTAGGCAAGGTATACAATAAGAATGAAAGTCCTTATGAGGTATTTGCTTCCCACAAGAAATGCAATTGTTAACTTTTTCCGACATCGGAATGAGGCAAGAAAAGGTTCCCCAATGGGGTACTTAGCTTTGAAGACTTCGGACTGAAATTCGATTCGAAAATCTCAGGTGTCGGCCGACCGGCACTTGCGAACTGCTTCTGCTTCGGGCACCGCGCGGCAAGAAAGACTGAAGAAAATGGCGTCGGATGCCTCATATACCCCTGGGGCACTGACGTCAGGGAAGGAGCGACAGCAACCGACGCCGGAACAAGACTTCGGAATTCAGGCAGACTGCAGGACCGCCTGACGACAGGATAACCCAAGTGTGATGACTGCAGCAGGGTAACACGATGAACATCAGGGGAAATGAGGTTTGCAAGGTGAGCATCTTGAAAATACAGTCGTGTACACTTCCCATAAATGTAGATGTTAGTGTATTCACTGTTGCTGTCATCACACTTGGATTATCTGCCTGCAGATAGCCCTCAGTTGGCCCGAATACCAGAGTCTTGGGATTTCTGCGTCAGATGCTGTCGCTTCTTCCATGACGTCAGGTTGCCATGGGTATAAAGCATGCAGCATACACCATTACATCAGTTTTTCTTGCCCCAGATGTCAGGAGCCCCCAAAATTGGAAGCAATTACATGGTGTGGAACACTCCCAGTAAAAAAGTAAACACCATTGGTATAAGATATGGCCAGAAAAAGGATAGGTAGACTGTATAGGAGTCAGGGGGCCAGAGGGAGGGTAACCAAAACTGCAATACACCAACACCTATATTTATGCTAAGTGTACACAACTGTACTATGTTCTTCGTGTTTCACTGTTGCAGTCATCACACTTGGGTTGATTCCCAAAGCTGAGGAAGGGTGGAGGCAGTCAATAAGCATTAGGGCTTGCTAGCAGGCCTTGTAAGACTGCAGTGGCAAATCCAGCTCTGGAATTAGAAAAGATAGGCAAGTGGTAATGCTTGGTGAAAGTGTGTACAGAACTCCAGGTTGCAGCTTCCAGGATGTCCCTGGGTAGGGACTCCCCTGAGAAATGCTGTAGAGGTTGAGGTAGCTCTAGTGGAATGAAATGGATGCAGTGAGCTATCCATTTAGAAATGGTTTGCTTTGGAATGGCCTTGTCCTCTGCCCCTGTAGCAAAGCTGACAAGCAGCTGGTCAGATTTTCTGAACGGTTTAGTCCTTTCCAGGTAGAACCTAAACTGTCTGTACACGTCCAGGGAGTGCAGGATCCTCTCTCCTTTATTCTGAGGATTAGGGAAAAAGGTTGGCAAATGAAAGGATTGGTTTAAAACCACACTAGATACCACCTTGGGCATAAATGATGGGTTAGTCCCGAGGAAAACCCTGTCCGCATGGAAGATAATGAAGGGTTCCACGGCCATAAGGGCCTGCAATTCAGTCACTCTTCTTGCTGAAGTGATGGCTAGAAGGCAGTTTTTGAAGGGAGGAATTTTAACTCTGCTGTAGCAGCAGGTTCAAAGGGAGGAAGTGTGAGCTTCCCCAGTATAAAGTTACAGTCCCTTACGGTCCCAAGCTGGAGTGGGAGCTCTCCTGGGGGTTCTTGACCAAAGCGTGACAGGAGTGGCTCAGTATTGTAATGAGCTGAAATGAGCGGAGATGGCAGAGGCACAAATCTTTATTGAAGAGAAAGATAGGCCTTTGTGGAGCAGTTCTGTTAGGTAATTTAGTATTGGAGATAAGCTGGCCATGGATGTGTCCATTCCCTGAGACACGCTCCAAGAATAGTACCGTCTCCACTTTTCTGAATAGGATTCCACTTTTCTGCAAAGGATTTCCTAGTACTAGGCCTCCTTGCCTCAAGGATGACATCCAGCACCTGTTTACTGAGGGTTGCTGGTGATGTGTTCAGGGGATGAGCCAGGCTGCTAGGTTCAAGGTTTGCAGCTGAGGATGCAAAATCTGGCTCTCCTGGACAGCAGGGAAGGGGTCTGAGGCAGGTGCCATGGTGGCACTACTGTCAGACTGTGCAAAAGTGGGTACCAGTGCTGTTGTGGCCAAGTCTGGTGCAATCAGGATTGTCCTTGGCTTGTCCTGTTTGATCTTTAGTAGAACCTTTGAGAGGAGGGGCAGGGGGGAGGCATAGACCAAGGTTTTCCCATATAAAGGACAGGGCCATCTACTTTCCATGCTTGGCTGTGGGGAGTTCTGCTGCAATATTTGCTCAATTGATAGTTCTGTGGGAAAACAGAGGTCCACCTCTGGTGTCCCCCCCACCTGTGGATCAGAAGCTTAAATGATTTGGGTTCTAGTTTCCACTCGTGTGGGTCCATTAGATTTCTGCTCAAGTCATCTGCCAGTGAGTTTAGTTTGCATGGCAAGAATTGAGCTTGCAGTTGCACAAGCCTGTGTTCCACAGAGCGATGGCTAACCTGCAGAGTGAGTAGGAATGGGTTCCACCCTGCTTGTTTATATACTAAGTAACTGTGGCATTGTCCGTCTATCAATAGTTGCCCTGGAAGAATAAGGCATTTGAAGGTTGTCAGTACATTCTGTACAGCTAACTTTTTTGTTTTGATAGGCAGGTGCATTTGTTTTGGGCTCCATTTGCCTTTAATGCATTTTCCTGCCATGTGAACCCCCCATGCATAGTCTGATGTGTACGTTAAGGTTTGGACGGCGGGGGATTGAGTGAAAGGGAATCCCTTGTTGTGGTAGCAGACCTCTGCCCACCAAAGGAACTCTGTCCTTGGGCAAGGAATGACAGGAATCATTGTTTCCAGGTACTGAGAATGTTGACAGACTTTTTAAGTACCACTGAAGTTTCCTCATATGCAGTCTTGCATATGGATTTAGTAGAACACAACAGGCCATGAACCCTAGGGCTTGCAGTACTTTTCTTGCAGATAGCTGGGTTTGGGTGGCCAGTAGATCAAAGTAGTTTGTCAAATAAATCTGCTTTTCTGGAGTGAGGAATGCCATCTGAGAAGTTGTGTTCAAGCTTGCTCCCATGAATACAATCTTTTGGCTGGGTACCAGATGCAATTCCTTTTTGTTGATGGTATACCTCAGTGAAGTTAGA